>NC_071413.1:13338750-13711875 GCF_017976375.1 Cuculus canorus
TCAGTAGCCTGATTCCTCAACAGGGTTGATTAGGAACAGATGATGAGCTGGTGAAAAGCTGAACCCTTGATTAAACACAAATAGCTCTTATAATGAACAAATATGGGAATAAAATACATTTAGAACCATGTAAAGAATTAATATCTTTGTATTCTAGATAAGATTTTATTTTTCATTTTATTGATTTTTAGAACGGTTTGAATTTGTTTGCGAAGTTCACTAATTTATTTTTAAATCCCACATATATGCATAATTAGTAATCGTACATGCTCCAGAATTAACTGAAAAATCAGTGCGAGTACAGCTTGTAAAACACTAGTTAGGACTTTGCATTTCCTTCACAAAAAATATGTTTCGTATGACAAATGCACTATAGATAAGTATACACACCCACAGAAATACAAATAAACTACACGCTTTTATTCTTTTCAACCAGATCTACTTGAATTCAAAGGATGTGTTATTTCCGTGACTTTCTGATCAGTTCTGACCAAACTCTCAATAAAACCACCTCCCACAAGATGCTCTGCATTTTGCCTGAGTCCCAGAAAACCACTTTTCCCTGTTCCCAGTGAAGCCCTTGGATCAGTAGGATACCCACATGCTCCTCTCCCACTGCTTTAATACCTTAATGTATGAATCAAATATAGATACTTCATTGTCTTTTGAACCAAGACCTGCATTGAGCCCACAGCCACTAACGGTGGAAAAGGACTATTTTTATGATTCAAGCCATTCATCCCAAAAGAAGAAATATCATATATGAAAACAGAAAATTGTTCCAATACAGTTCATGTTCAAGAGACTGTCTTTTCATTTTAAATTCTCACACTGAGCGTAACTGCTAAATCCTGAATTCATACTTTGCTGGAGACTCGACAACTCCGATTTCAACCACAGTTTATTTTACCAGTAAAAGTGTGCAGTAGGGTGTGCATACCCCTTCCAGGCCATCTCTATTCTCAGGCCTGCTGCAGTGTTTCTTCTACTTCAGACTATTTAGTCAATGCCATTAATCAAAATCCTATAGCAGAAAATGCATGCATAAGTCCTACACATTTATTGCCATGGCAACAATTCAGGCTCTTGTTCATATGTCAAGCTACATCAGTGGAGATAAATTCTATTGTTTTCACACTGACAGTTCTCTCTGTGTTGGACTTAATCCATGGAAAAATATAGCTTTGCCTCTTATTAAAATAAAACACAGACCACCCAACTCTCCAAATTCTCATTCTTCACATAATATAACTGAACAATCTGAATAGTTATGAAATTATAGTCTGATATTTAGGTTTGTGATAGTAATTAAAGTGCAAAAAAAAAAAAAAAAAAAATGGTCCGCTCCTCATTATATTGTTTTATTCTGGGAGAATGGTTAGAAATTTAATTCTTCATGAAGAGATGAGCTCATTGCTGTGAAGCTAAATAATAGCTATGATAGAAGAGAACTGTGATCTTGAATTAGATTGCGGTATTTTAAAATAAATGCCTTTAAGCTTTAAGTGAAGTTGATGTAATTCATTTTCCAACTTAGCTTTAGATATTGTATTTTTCATAACATAAAAATTAATGATTAATGCATAATACTCAGAGTAAGATTTTATATTTCATTTAGCTCATGACAAAATATACTCTCATGTGGGTGATTCACAACTGCAAAAGAAATATAAGCATCATTTTTTTGTGCATAAGCCTCTATTGATTTGCTTGTATATGCTGTATTATAGGTAAGTCTTAATGCCTGACATAATTTTACATGATTTTACTGTGACTAGACCACAGTTTTCATTCCTGTTGTTTCCACAGACACATCATCTTTCTCATTATCACAGGCTAATGAAAAAACAGTCTCTCGTTAATAAAATACTTCTAATGCTTCACAGTCTCATTATTTCCTGCGCACACTGCATCACACTTCCTGGAAAGGCACAAACCTCCCATCACCACTAAAGACACATCGTTTTCAATCTGACCCTTTCTTCACTTCCTCATGCAGATTTAAGTCCCTGCTTTTACAGCATGCTTCATACTGACAAAGCCTGTTACCATGATATACTATACTGGAGTTCATTTCAACTAATATCCACTGCTACATCTGTTACTGTCACTACCCCATCTAAGTCCCTGTGTCAACGAAGATGAAGACAACCATTATATTTACTTATTGTCACGCCACGTTATGCCCATATCAGAAGCTGCTCCACACACACACGCTGTGACTTGCATCAAATATATATATTTTTTTAAATGGGGGCTTCGTGCAATTTGTAAATATCCTGTGAACTTCATTCATATTAATGAAGCAGTGTTTGCACTTTATTGGCATTTTTATGCAAATTACAGTAACTCTTTGCATGCCATGCCCTATACGTGACACAGGCCATCGCTTGTAAAGCAAGACTCATTTCCCTGGATGAGCAGCACAGACTGTGAACAAAGCATGTCTTTTCCAGTCACCTAAAAGAGACGACTTACGGTTCCAAGGAGGCTAAGCACAGAGTATGTCAAATAACTCATCAGATAATTTATTTTTGAATCCTGACACGTTGTTAGGAGAAACATTAACAAAATACCTTTCAGGGTCTGTGCAAATGAGAACAAAATCTCACTTCTGAACTCATAACAAGTCATTTTTATATTTCTTTTCCTTGCTCCAATTAAGAGCATCATGTTGCCCATTGCTTCTAAAACCAGACATACACTAGTTTCAATAAAATAAATATATTTTAAAATAATAATATTTGAAGCAGAAGAGAAGGAGCTTTTTCAATACACATGAAGTATTTATCAAAATAAATTTTAAGTTCCCAGTTTAGCACTGCCCTCTGGTGATACATATCTTGGATATGTATGTGACCCACTCCCTCCTACTGCACGAGGCCCAGATAAGGACAAGAAGTAAAATGAAATGTAGGCATTTAAATCTAAGACAGGAAGTCTAAAAAGCTTTGTTGAAGTCTTTCAGCTGCTAACATCTCAAAGATGCTACGTTTCTGTCCACTGAATTCCCCAGCCTGAGGTT
This sequence comes from Cuculus canorus, assembly GCF_017976375.1. NCBI lineage: Eukaryota > Metazoa > Chordata > Aves > Cuculiformes > Cuculidae > Cuculus > Cuculus canorus. The sequence continues at coordinate 13,341,776 of NC_071413.1, forward strand.
TGCTTTGTACATAGCCAGAATTAGTTCCATCTTGATGGTGTTGGAGCAGTTCAGCTATCTTGCAGATTCATCCTCTTGCCTGCTTCAGGAGTCTCTGACTGATATAGAAGTGGGTTCTCAGCTTCCTAACATACATCTGCAGCAGTACTGACAACCTCAGCCACGCTTTATCTTTGAAAGACTTGGGTATCTTCTATCAAACAAGTGTTCTAAGCCATAAATCTGTCTCTAGGTGATTGTATCGAAGTTGCAGGGAGTCATCTTAATCCCAGAAGGCTGAAATTTATGAACCCTCCTTTCACAGCAGACAGTTTCCTGCAATGTTTACTGGCTGTTTGTGTACCTCATTAGGAGGCACCAAACTACCATGCTATTATCATACAGGTCAGTGCTTCTCAACCTTTTAAAACCCATTAAGCTCTAAACTTTTTGAAACGTAATTCTTTTGCTGTGATAGCTTTTACTTAGAACCGCATAAAACTAGGTTCATTTTCACGATTCACTTATTGCTGTTAAAGTGTATAAATCCCAATCCTAACCCAGCACACTGAAAAACATTAGTCCATTGTTCCCATCAAGACTAATGAGCAAAGATCCACTGACAAATGGGTGTTACGTGTATCCAGAATGAAAAGTTGTATGGAAAAAAGTCTGCCACACATGTAATCTGTGTTAAAAACCTTCTCGAGACTCATTTAGGGAAGCTAACAAGTGCTGGACTCCTTTGAAAATCAACAGCTCTTGCTATTGTGAAAGGCATATCAAGAAGAATTGATACAGGGTGGTATTCAAATGTAATATTTTTGCAAGAACTGACAAATTTAAGCTTCTTAATAAATTAACATTTTAAATATAATGTTTCGTGTTTGGTGTTGTTTGGGTTGGGGTTTTTAATACATCAACCGAAACAATTTGTGTATCTCCCGTCAGGGTCAGAGTTGTACCTAGATGGAGAATACAACTACGTGAATCTGATTTGTCTCCTTAGCTGATAATCAAAACGAAAAGAATGAACTTTCCCCCCAAGTTCATTGTGCAATACTTCACATTATTAATCAGAATTATGTCACAGGATTATTGCTTTGCTTAATAATGTGTTTAATGTAAATTTAATGTAAAAGATCCATGATAAAGGCAGTCAAAGCTCTATTAAAATCCTTTTGCAAAGTTCAGCTACTGCATTAGTTGCTCTAGGCTAATAGCCTAATGTTAATTTGGATTCCAATCTATCATTTTGCATGATATTTAATGTGTTTTCATAATTAGATTATTTTTAGACAAAGCAAGAAAAATACATACGGGTCAGAGTGCATGACTGTCATTAACTACAGTGAATTTCTCAGACATGTATAATCATAACATGACCGCTGCAATGAAATAGTGAAGATTATACTCCAGTCAACAACTTGTGTCTCATCCTGTAAATGGAGAAGAATAGATGACGATCAAGTGATAAATACCTGCAGCTGTTCACACATACTGTTCCAATTTAAAAGGTTCCTACCCTCTTAGCTGGTCCAGAATATTAATTCACATATTCATCTGTAACTCTGATTCAGTAAAAAATGAATTAGACTAAATGTCTCTGATAAACTCGCTTCACTCCAAATGAGAGTTTGAAAACAATTACATGATTAATTGTTCTGGGAGAAGTGACGACACAGTAACCTCCAGCATAAAGAGTCTACATATATCCAGGACATAAGTGAACACAGCGTGCCACCGAAATTATAGACAAAACAAAGAGCCATTATAATAAAGAGATACATGTCTGTTCCTCAGTTTCCTTCCAACAGAACTAAACTTAAAGCAGTGATATAAAATAATAAAGTGTTCTTAATTTCCTCAAACTCTCTTAAGTTTTAAACTGTTTTTTCAGTATGATAAATTACTATGAACTAGAAAGAAAAGAAAGTTTATGGTCAAATAATCATACTTCAATGCATATGGAGACTTGGTATCCTTAGATAAAAATTAAAAAAAAAATCTTAGGAACAGGAATTAAAGTCACATTAGTTTGCTCTTAATTAAATGGGGATATGTACACATTACTTAATTTTTATCTTGCCTATTTGGCTACATGGCCAAATCTTGCTTTCGCCAGCAAGTCTTAAAAATTTTCTCTCTTTAGGGGACTGAAAAATAAGAATTACTTCTGTTAGACTCCCTGAGATAAATTACAGCTTAATCTGATACATCTTGAATATTTATAGAGATATCAGTATGGAACATAAGAATGCTTCAGTTTTGGGGAGCTCCAAAAGCTCATTTTCCTTTAAAAACACACAAAAAAATCTCCAAGAAATTTTCTAAAATTATAAGCTTATGGCTCTAAAAGGTGTTTTCTTTTCATCAGGGACTTAACCATATTCTAATATTTAAGTCACTGATTCTACTGGAGAATTCCTGAGGAAAAAAGTGTGATTAAATGTTTTTTTGAATTAATTTTATAAGAAATCCATACATCAGTAGATACCAGGAGTTCCACTTCTGTATTCTTGCTTTTAAATTACTTAAATTCTTACTTTTAAATTATTTTAGGGAGTCTTCATTTTCTTACTACTTGCTCAGGACTGTCTACGCTTTTTGCCTTGTGGAAGAAACTAGCCTTATCTGAACAACATATAAAAACATTACGCTGGCAGTCTGAACATATCTGGGAAAAGAACAATACTGTTGCTGTCACTCCATAACAATAAAACGCCCTGACGGCACAGAATTTTGTGTTACAGAATTGAGCTCTGGAATATCATAAACATATACTACTTCTACCTGATGATATATTTGAGGAAGGGTTTCTATCAATGCATCATGAAGCAGACAGCTCTTGATAAGAAAGCTGTATCATTCTCCTCTTCATTTCTCAAATAATTCTTCCCATACTAGTTTTCATGGAATAGACATGGGACATTTAAATCCTTCATCTCCCTTCCCCTAAAATAGCCTTAGCCACGCGGAAAATGCTACACCAGATACAGTGGCAGTGAGTTTTCTTCAGATAGGTGGTTTGTACCATACCTACATATCTAAAAATCAGATCTTGTGACTAAGCACACAGTCTGGGTGTTCTCTCATTCACTGGGGTTTTTTTTTCCCCCCATCACAAAAAGTGGTAGATTTTATTTTTATTATATTTTCATTGACATTGAAAACTATATAATGTGACTGAAACGTGATTAGAAATTAACGTCCTAGTCTCAGGTCTGCTGCATTCACAACTTGGTTTAACTTAATAAACCTCAGTTTACCACTAACAAAAGGCACTTTCATTACTGTTCCTGCCTACAAAAATTCATCTGTATCTGCCAAGTGCTGAGATACTTTAGGAAGTTCCATATAAATGCCTATAAGGAAAATTAAGTGTTCATCCTGCAACCTACTTGCTAAAAAAACACAGAAAAAAAGACCACGTGAATTTTTGCTCAAGGAGTAATAAACCCAGCAGAGAGATAATGGGTCTCAAGATCATTTTCATTAGACTCCTAAGTCCTCTGCACAAAATAAACCCAAATGAATGGGCTCTGTGTCAGACAACCTAGACAATAAGAAAAGAAACAATCCAAAGACATAGGACATGTGACACTACTACCAAACTGAAGCAGAATCCCAGCACTGTTGAAAATTTGTGGTCAGATTTCCAAAGAACAGACATTACTGGCAGTATAAAAAAAAATTTGAATGTGAGACTTGGAAAACTAAGTATCCCACTAGGCACCTCGATAATAAAAATCATGTTATTTTATTGTATGTCCTCTTCCCTGATGGCCACACTCTCTTTCAGCTATGAATGGCTAAAGAAGAAGTGGAGAGAAAAAACTTCTGTCATGCTTTATCTCATTATGCAAATGTCAAAAGTGATCTGCTAGGTCAGAAAGCCTCTATCTTTGGGAGGAGAGCAGCAGTCTCTGATACCTTGTCCTCAGTGCTTTTAAATTCCACAGTCATGGACCCACCTAGGTTTCTCCCTCCCCAAACTATCTTGTAGCATCACTGTTCCTTCGCTGGTTGCAGAAAAGGTATAAATACTCCCTCGTTCTTTTTCTGTGTTCCATGCAGTTGCAGCACTTCTGTTGCACTGGGAATCATCTGAAGTACTACTAACTACTGGCACTATTTCACCCATTAGGGATATCTTAAGGTCTCCTTTAAAGAGATCTCACAAGTTTTCTAATGTTTTTTGTCACTCAGAATTAAAATTATGGATTAAGTGTTTTGTATTGTATCTAATTAACCAGGTAAGAAACCTGGTGGAAAACAAAAAAAGAACACATAATCCAGAAAACAATGTCTCAGATAAATACTTAAATAAAATCTAAACTGGAACAATGTCCAAAGGCTGGGAAGGGGAGAAACGCTCCAGAGATAACTATGCAGTTTTTCATAAAACACAGTTGTCATCGATATAATGTAACTAAGTCAGGCAAGATATGATTGATTTATTATATTGGAATCCATTAAAAGTATTCCTTTGCAGCCTTAAAACCATATAGTCATTAAATATCTTTGAAAACACACATTCTCTACCATCATTATAAGATATTCTTGACAGCACATCATTTTTAATGGCACCATTATAAACAGGATTCATAATGGCTCTGTTTAGTATGTAACAGTATTGGAAGTCAGTACTAAACAGACTTATATTCAACATAATCAGATAACAAAGAGCACTGAAGGAAAGATGAGTGCACAATTAATATACTAATAATTACTTTGTGTAAGATGAAACGCATTTTAAATCACGTGTCAAATAGGCATTAAAATGGAAAAATAAAACAGTGTAATGTATTTTGTGTACATTACTTACAAGTACAAGAATTACTGATGCTGATATGTGATACAAATATGAAAGATTATGCCCCAGGTTAATTGAAGTGATAACACTGGTTTCTAATTGCAGCAAACTGTTATATTCTGAAATTAACTCCCAGATTCAGTAAATGTGCCTTAAAACAGGGCTTCAACTTACACCTTGCTTTTGATTGTGGTCCTTTCTCATAATGGGACATTTGAAGAACAATTATTCATGGCTTTCATCTCTTCAAGTTAATTGGGGTAATTGGTCTCCACCTGTCATTGGTCAACTTCACAGTAAGGAAATCCTGAAACCTAAAGGACGTTAGGAACATTAAAGTTTGCTTTTACTTAAGTTATAGTCTAGGGAGGAAGGCATTTGAGATGAAAACCTACACAACAGGCAAGACAGATTTATATGAGGAAAAAAGGAAACGAAAACTGTGCTCATGAAGTAAAGCTCCTTATTAACGCTGGTATCAACACAAGAGGTCTCCTGACTCACCATAAAAAGCAATGAGACTGTAGCAACCCTCAGCAGTACAACCTAGAGCAGAATGACCACTCCAGGTATCTTCTCTCCACAAGGCTTGGCAGTTTATGGAAAATGATTAATATCTGAAAACAAATTTCTGCAATTAACATTTCTAACTGACTTCTATTGCAGTGCAGACACATCAGCGTAAAGCCATGGGGTATTTGTAATTGTTTCTTATGATGTATGGAGACATAGTCTGACATTCAGGAATCCTAACCAGCCATGGAACTTGTCATAACTAAAAAAAAAATAAATAAAACCATGCTGTAAAGGTGGATTGTTTCTTCAATATAAATTATTGGCAGTAATGTCCTCGGGATAACATGTGCTCGAAACTTTATCTTGTATAAGGTCTTGTACAGCCCAGCTTCTCTCTAGCTGATGGTAGAATTTACAGGAAAAACTCTCTTTTAAGACAGAAAGATCCCTATCATTTTGCATTGATGCTTAAAAGCCAGATGTAAAAGATATTTTATGCCTGTTCTATTTCTCCTTTTCTGTACTGGAGTTGATTCACACCTCAGTGCAACTTAGAGCGGCACCTTTACTGCCCTAAATTTATTATCCTAGTGGGGCTACTGGTATCTATACACACGAGTGTGAATGTATACCTGGGAAGAAGGGTAAGTAGACTTCTTTAACCAGGTGTTCACAAGTTTCATTTCTTTAATTATGCCATTAGTGACCGTGCTGCCCAAGAAAAGAAGGTGCCTACATAAGGCAATAAACCATTCAAACGGACGAAATTTATTACCTACCTCCATATTTGTAAAAAGCTGGCTTATAGGAACACTGAGATAATTTTAACAGTATATTAATGTACAGGTATCAATGGCTGCATATATTTGCACGTTTGTATGATTTTCTGCAATCTGTTCTTATGCTATCTAAAATAAGGGGAAAAAGACTGACTGACTTACAGAGCATCACCTGAACTAGCACTCAGTTCAGTGACATTATGCTTCTCTGATTTTCCTAAAACAGAGAAGATGTAACTTGTCAGAGCATTTACTTTTTGGTGTGTGAGCAGCATGTGACCACTAAGACTGAGCTTTCTCCCTTTTCTACTCTTAGAAAATTACCTTTCTGTGTAACTGGAAAAATATCTTCTCACCTTCTACCTCTGATGTTAATTATTTAATAAGGCAAAACACAGAAAAACACACCAAACCTGAGACTAATGCCTTCATAGTAAGTATGTGAAAGCCCTTTTGTGTCAATAATTTTCCCTAAACTATAGTCAGACATAAGACCTATTTGCCATTTTGGCTTTATTCCTCAATCTTTTTTTTCCCTCTGCCACATCAACCATAAGCCTAAATCTCTTGCATATGTGAGCATCTCTCCATTCTCACCAGTGTTATTACTTTGCACTATTATTGAATGTCCTATACAAAGAGACAAGCACTGTTCTGCTGGTAACACAAGAAGTATTAAAAGCATTCCTACTAATTCCCACTTTCTCTAAAGTAATGCAAAAATGTCTGTACAATATAAAATATCATTTACCTCAGTAATCTAATTCTGACAGTACCACAGAAACTTATAGCTAACGTAGCCAAAAGATAATAGTCAGTTCGTAATCTTGGTTTTAGCAGTCACATATATTAACAGTCACGTATTGGAACCACTGGAGATCTTGATAGCCTTGGAGGCCAGATGGAATGTTAGTCAGGACGCAAGAGTTCAAGGAATAGGGAAGTAACACAGTAAGAACTAGGCTGTCCTGCTTCTGCCAAACAGGTCTGTATGTTGCCACTAAATACCAAGGTTTCTCCAAGCCAAATTTCCCAGGGGATATTGCTAACTGCATGCCCCTCAATGTCAGGGGCTCAATTCCCAGCAGGAGCTCACAGTGAGCCAGGTATGCAAGAAAAATGCTCTGAACAGTTCAAATATCGTGCAAAGTCAAGTACCAGGAAAATAATCAGGTCATGGAGGGCTCTAATTTTACAGTTCACAAAGATATCAATCTTGCAACAAAGGTCTTGCAAAGATTTAGATCTTCAGATGTAAAATGGGAACATTACTATTCAGTGCTCTTGTAAGAAAAAATTTAATCCTGTGTATAAAAGTTTCTACACTACGGTGACAATCAGTTATATTTTGTCACAATCATAACTTTTAGGGAGGCAGAACTATTGTTTTCCAGAACCATCTAAAATAAATAAGGTATAGGAGACATACTTACCGGATTGAAGACTGCATCATAAGTTATATGAACAATATAGCCTGAATTTGGTTATTCAATAATTTTTGAATGCTTGGCTTTTATTAGCACTCTTCTGGCATACATCTTTGTTGCACATGTAATATACAATAAAATAATCTTTATACATAGTGTCCTTGTAATAGAACATAAGCATTTACTATAGATTTTATTATAAATGCCTTAATGAAATTCTAATTAATAATACTTTAGAGAAAAGTAAGGAAATTGAATACATTCATAGGTAAAAGGAGATGTTATTATCTCAGTTCAGTAACTATGAAATAGAAAGAAGAAACAAGTCTGTTTTTCATATTAGAACCGAGCACAGCTGTACAGTTATATAATAAAGTATCTCTCATATCCATGGCAATGGGGAGTAATTCATGCATCACAGTTATTTTTATAAACCCAAACAAAAAAATTGAACTAGAAATTTCTTTGCCAGTTTCTTTGCATTGTATGTTTTTTATCTGTACATAATATACAAATTTATAGTCTGAATACACTCACTGATCTGACTTGTTGAATAAAACATGCTGGTTTTTACTGCATGTAAAAGATGGAGATTTCCTACCCAACAGCCAAGTGTCTCATGAAGAATTTCATTAAAAATATTTCTTGGAATGAGGTATATTGTTAACTTAAATTCAGATTGCACTGAATTTGGATCTATACACCCTAGAGATTGATTGATTTATTTATTTTAAGAATTAAAATGTTTTCCAGATGTCTTATAGTGGTAAGTTTAGAGACATGTAAGTGAAAGATGGCTATAATATAAAGGAACTTAACAGAGACCCAAAAGCTGTCTTGGACTTTCTCCAATATGGTTAAATCTCCTGGCCCTCCTTGAGCACGTATGTCAAAATATGTGCTGTTTTAAAGGAAGATCCATACTTCCTAATCTCTACACTTACTCCTTGAAATTATACCAAGAAAGGATATTACTGATGTTTTGGTTTTGTTTTATTTTAAATCCGGATGTGCACCCACTAGTCAACTAAAAAAAACCAAAACCGCTATCGGGTGCTCCCATCAGGCTATTAATTACACGTGTCTGCAACAGAAGGGAAAGTAGTAAATTTCATTTCCTTTTTTTTTTTTTCCCCAAATGTAGATCCATCTACTCATAACAGGGTTTCAATTTGCAGTCAGTAGTGTTTACTTGTAAGAAACTACGGAGATAATGATGTTTTGCTGTAAAGACAAGTATTCTGAAAAAATGGAGGTCTCTTGTACTTTTTCCTTGACACATTCTGTTGCAGGATAATTTTCCACTGGCAGTCAGATGGCCATGACACCAGCTACAGCTGTGGTGAACTTGGTTGATTTTGCCTTTTTTTAAAAAAAAAAATTGTTCAACTTAGAATTCCAATTATCATTTCAAACTCAAAATGCTCCTTGGTTTCTAGTTTTACCTTTAACTGACTTCTGTGATTACATAAATTGCATCTTCAAGGCAATAGGGAGGCAGAATCTCAGGATGTTTTGTTAAAGTATTATACATAACCCCCCAATAAATATCCTCCAAAGTATATGGAACATTTAATATGTACTCAGTACTGTATTTCCCTTCTTCACACAGAGCAGCAGCATCTCCCTTTCTCATTTCTCTCAGTGCTTCTGTCCATTTTCCCCTTCCCCAGTATCCATGTGAATCCTTTGCCTGAATTATCAGATATATACAACCAGAGCTCATTTGCTTCTTGGAGATTAAAAATGGGCAGTCTCTTAGAAATGTCAGCTGCTGTTGTTTATCAGGTATCCTATTACTTTAGAAACTCTGCATCACCATTTACTTGAGCAATAGTCCTGTTACAAAATTTTTCATGAGACCAGCCTGAGAGAAGACTCAGAATGGAAGACAACAAGGATATATATAAAATCCACATGTCCACAAGTTTAGCTTGTTTCCTCTATCTAGGAATTTACAGATTTATCAGGCAATTCTTATGTGGGCTTGACCTGAATCCTTAACGCAGAACAGCATCAGGTGCAACCTACGGTGCACACATACATCATGTAAACTAGTGTTAGCTATAACTTCTTTCTGTCATTCAAAAATTACATCTCTTTTTAATATAATTCATCTCATAAGCTACTGACTATACTTAATTGTGTTTATATTTAATGAAAGCATCTAAAAACAGTACTTGTCCGTTATTTTCTCTTTCTAGGCTATTTCTTCTTCCCTCCACTAGTATATCACAATGCCTTTTTGTCTAGGGATACTGAACAGAGGATTAAAATACATTTACAAAAGAAAGGTTATGTTCTGTGAGTCAGCAAGAACAAAAGAACCAAATATATCATGTAAAAGCTAATAATATTTAGATAGGAAGCCCACAACTTAGCATTTTCATTATATTTTTCAGTTAGCATGAAAGTTTAATCTTCCACTAATCATTTAAAATGTAAAATAAACAGGGCTCTCAGCATATCAGAGTCCGCACTCGGGTCCCCAGGAGAGTGAAAACCACAAAAGAAACCTAACAATATGATGCTATATATTCTGAGATATTGCCATTCAATCTGATTTGCCACATGCCCATACATTTTAATGCTGACTTCATTATGAAATCTCTTCTTGATTAATCATTGGTGAACAATGACTAAATTGCACTCCAGCATCAGCTTGAACCGGGGCATTGTTAGCAGCATCATTCATTTGAAAAGCACACCAGATGGGCTGAGGAAAGGTCAGGATGGTACTACCATAACAACAATGGACAAAGCTCATAAACTGGTGGCAGAAATAGTTGAACTGAGACTACAGTAACTTTACAGAACATGCTATAAGACTGTTTAATTATTTAAAATAATACCAAACATATTAAAGAAATGTATTATGACAATATTTTATAGCATTCATCACCTTACTACTGTCAACAAAAAGACTAAAAGGCACATAAAGCCATGGAAACTTCCGAACTATAAATGTGTATAGACTTTGGTATGGACTGCTGCACAGTAGGAATACTCAGCACATTTCATTGTATCTTCTTTGACTGTACTTTTTTCCATGGTGTTTGCAAAGCTGCTTAGCATCTGTACCAGTCCCAATCTGAAAGGTTCTCTGGTCCTCTAAAACTCAGACCATAACTTCCCTCTTGCATTCCAGTCCTTTCCTCCAGTGTGTGTTCGTTTACTGCTCTGAGAGTAAACACTTGCTTTTGTAATTTCTAACAGAGGCTTCTTTTTAATCCACACCTACATAACCCTCACCACAGTGAAACTGAACGTGTGCTATCTTTTTCCTAGTTTATAAATAGATGATCTATCTCTAAACACACAAAACAAACATAAAGAATCCTGCTAAGATGCTGGTGTATAAAATGGCCCTAAAACCTTCCAATTACTGCCACTACAACACTGGAAGTACCACAGGCTATTATCTCACACTCCAGTTCAGTTACAATCCTCCGGGACAGCTCTCCCAAGCCCCTCGAAATCTTAATTTGCTCAGCAAACTCAGAAAGCACCTACTATGCTTCTTCCTGAGCAGCACATGACATCAGGCTGATTCGAACAGTAGGGTGCTGCAGGGGCATGGAAAACTTGTACTAAATACACGGGACCCCAAACAAAGTCTCCTCAGGCCTCTTTTAACCACTCAGCAGGCCACTGTCTTCAGTGATAAGTGGTCAGCAGTCTATAGTCCAGGCACGCCATTCGCGAGGGTTTTTAAAGTGAAGATCTACAACTGCTGTTTTTCGCCATGCTAAAAATACTATTACTAAAATGGCTCTGCATTCCCTTTAAGCTTATATTGCCCCAAGTATCTGATAAATGCTGCTCAGTTATTGACACTGATTGGTCATTTCAGCAAATATAAAACAAAGATCATTTCATATTTACTTTATTTTTTTTTAACCACAATGAGAACCTCCAGAACATTATGGTAGTCTATACACCTCACTACATTAGACGTATTTCAAGGCAAATTAATATTTTGAAGTTACTAAAAAAAAGTGTCCTTAACCTAAAATATCCTTATATCTGATATTTTAAAATGAGGGAAAAAACACCAAAGGAAAATAGTAATCCACAACTTCTAAACACTAGCTCTTTCTTCTAATAAACTGTAAGTAAGTATGTATTTAACACTTAAGCTTTCTTTTCTTCACAACAATTTCTACTTCTTATAATGAATGCTTGACGAGTAACTGGTAGATTGGATTTTTTTTTAAATGCTTGAATTTGTATAGTACAGTCTATATGTACAAAGAGACATGGTCTTATATGATTCAGGAGTCTTGGGAAAGTACAGTCTATATGTACAAAGAGATATGGTCTTATATGATTTAGGAGTCTCAGGCTTGTTTCAGCAGTGCGTGATAGACAAAATTCAGATACATATATAAATGAGCTACTGGAGCGGTATGAAATTATTTTGAGCCAACTGAAAAAGTGCATTTTTCTGCTAAACTATGAAGTCCTCACAGTCAAATCATGACAATTAGAAAACAAGAAAGAAAGTTGCCCACCCAATAGCTTGTAATTGAACCCAGTATATCTATTTTTGTAACATATATTTACCAGTCTTAAAATAATGCAGAAACCGGTGAGCATTGTTGAAATACTTCTTTTTTTGCTGGCTCAAGGCTCCAAACTAACAGCAGCATGTAATAGAAAACAACTGGGGTTTCTCTGGATAAGGTTATTGTCCTTTCCTAAAGGACCATAAAAAGCATAAGTCAGCTCTTAAATTCATAAGCAATATACAAGGGTCATCTGAAAGACTGCAATAATCAAAAAGGTATAAAGGAAAGTCATTGCTCTATGAATTTCATATCCAAGTGACTTTCAAATTTTGTGTATAACTTTTCAATAATATATAAAACCAGAAAGTGACTTTTTAAAGCTATTTTATATTAAGCAAGTAGGTGTAGCAAGTATTATAATATAGAATTTCAGGAAAAAAGTTTCTAGGACCACTGTACTCACTCTAGAACTGTCATAGAAGAGTCATCTGTCCTTGCTTGAGATGATGATCTTCACCTAAGACATAACACTTAGATCTTCTCTACACTGCTTACAAATGGATTAACCCATGCTCCTTCTCCACCTAACCCACAACCCTCCACAGCAGACAAAAGAAATATTGTCCACATCACATTGTCCTGAAACTGTGTAGAGAGCAAGCCCTTCCCTGCAAGTTCACAAAGCCAAGCACATGACACTACACAATCTTCCTACGCTTATTCAAAGCAGGGTAATTCTCCAAAGATCAACATATTTTTGTGGAATTCAGTTGTGGATCCCATACTGTTCATTACATTTTCTCTTTTCACCGACACGATGATGAGGCCACCACTGTAGGTTGTTGGAAGGCAAATGCTAAGGAAGTTTGCTGTCAAGGTCAACTGCCGTATGTTTGTTCTACAGAGGAGACTGAAATATGACATAACCCTCAGAGGAATCTAACACAAGGTCAAATTCCTGTGGCCTGTACTTGGCTCCTCTGGTCTCTTTTAGCTGCTGAATCAATACTGAATTGCCCTCTCTGCTTTCTCCGCTGGTTGTGCACTGCTGAATGAATACAATTTCATTTAGCTCTGAGTCCAAAGGATTCAGTTTGGGGCATTACTTCCCTTTCTACAGTCTAAATCTACTTTTCAGCATGGCATTCTCAAGTCAGATAAGAGGACTCTGGGTGAGGGATGACATCATTTCTATCCAGCGCTGCCGCTGAGGACAGAAAAGGACAGTCTTTCAAGTTTCCACAGTACTATAGGCCATAGGGAAGAAAGTACCTTAGTTTATAGAAGAGTAAATGTCTAGGATTTAATTAGCTACTGGTTAAAAATGTTACTGACAGGTAAATGTGGAAGATATTTTTGGCACAGAGAATATTATTTGGACAAAGGGTTGCAGGAGAAGACAAGTTATAAAGCAGCTTTCTCTAGCACAAAGAGGAATAAAAACACTGTTTCCCACCTGTGAAACAAGATGAGAGTAGTTATTAAATCAGTATCTCTGAGTTTTTGTTCTTACTCAGATAAAGACCTTTCTTTCTCAGTATTTTCTTTAGGAAGTATTTTGTTTGGTGACTACCTGAATAGTTAAAGATGAGAGGAGAAGTTACCAGTTCGTAAGAAATTTTTCCAGCAAGTAAGTGGATATTACATTCTTTTGTCTACGGTTGATTAGCTGTGTTAGATGGTAACGGTGTGTAGTGATTGTTTAATATAATGGGGGAATTTTACACAATGGAAAAAGTATATAATGTTTCAGGAATTTTCATGGGTTTGTGCTGGCAGAGACTACTTACTCTGGGCATAGTGAAATGTGCCAACAATCTTTATGATTTTGCTCAGCTCTGCTTTTAGAACCATTCAGTTGGTATGTTTTGGACTGCAGGGAGTTTATTTCTCATTATGACTTGAACAACAGCGTGCCTGGTTAAAGGCTAGATGAGGACATTATGTGAAGTTTCTTTCAAGGTCAAGTCTTGTTAATATAAATTTTTATGCAATACACATTTCATAAAGATAAAAAGTAATCGTTTAGTGATTTTTTCCATGTGGGTTCCTAAACTACATGTTAGAGTGAGATGTGTATAATCAGTAGTTTCTTCCTGGATTGAAGCAATTCCTTATGGGAACTTTGCAGGCCTTTCAAAAAGATGATTCTTTTTCCTAGCAGAAGAGCTTGTGGAAAAGAAGTCTCAGTATTAGTAAGATAGACATAAGCACTCTGCTTGTGGCATTGTAGAGATGTCTGATGACTTGATTGTGTATTAAACACAGTTTGGTGTTTGGTTTAACTGCTGTTTTTGCAGAGATTTCTGCTCTGTACGGGGTTTTTCCCTCCTTCAAAGATTTGGTTTACATATAACCTTAGGGACAGGTGTCTACTTGGGTTATCAAATGCAAATATGTGTTTGGTTTGTATCTGCCATTATTCAAACAAGAATAGCACAGTAACGAGGCAATGTCCAACACAAACTATGCAGCTGTCTTCAGGTGGAAAGAATGACTCACATTGATAAATCTTTTTCTAGATATAAGAATGGAACAAATACACACAGGTGTCACACTATCCAGTACCATTATGTTCCTCTCACTTATAATTCCAGCCAGGAAACAGCAAACCTCACCCTCGGAGAGACTAATAAATAGTTAAGTACTCTCTATCAACAGATGATAAAAGGCAAAAATAACCAATAAAACTACATAATGAACAACTACTGAACAAACAGAGCTATAGCATTCAAACACGGCCGAGTTATTGCCCAGGCTATTACAAGGATTTTATAGTAATATAATTTGATTTTCTAGCTTCACAGCAATTATATCAAAGGTTTTTTACTCTTTTCAGATGTGTACCATTGTTTTAAAATAAATTTTATTATGAAGTCCAAGGTGGGAAGGAAAAACAACAAAAAGCTGTTCAAGGTCAAAGACAACTGTGTTCAATAGCTTACCTATAGTTTATTGTCATCTTTCTTTAACTCCTGGAAGTCAACCGATGGCATATTCTGCTTCCTACCGAAAGCATGCAGTGCAGTATGGGGATGGGTTTGGCCCCTATAGATAACCGAAGCTCAACTTCTTGATTTTGGATGCAAACTGGAATTTGCACAGTTAAGGTTAAATTGATTTTGGCTTCATCTCAACATCTGAAATCATACTGCGGTTCTCTGGTGCTTTTAGGACAAAATTAGATAAATTCATAGATTAAGCTGCTCCTGGCAGTATTTGCTCTTCTGTGAATAGTGAACCAATTCCACAGCACATTGAAATACAAACTGTAGTTGCGATACCAAGTTGGCAATGTATCTTTGCTGTCGATTGTTGTGTGCCATATGGACCCACTTAAGCCTCTTCCTCTTTTGGCTCTTGAAGAGAAGGCAGCCATTGTGGCCAGTCATGAGGTCAGTTTGGAAACCAAATGGCCCAGGTGCAAAAACTTCAGCAGGGACATCTGCATCCATGACTGGGTTTTTGGCTAGATTTATCCCTGCCCATATTTAGACACGGTTTCTGCCTTCTTGCGTAATGTTACCATTTTCTGCCAAATAGAACTCAGTAAGTCTGTTCTAATTTGTATTGTAAGTGATCACAAAATACATCCAGTGTATAGCTGGTTTTTTTAATTCTATTCTACTCATACGCTTCAAATATGAAAAGAGCTAATATTCTTTTTTTCAGACTATTTTTTCTATCAGATAATACAATTAGAAGTTCAGGTGAAAGCTCTCACAAACTCAAATTAGGATTTTAATCTCTTTTTAAAAACTTTTATGCCAGCCACTAAGGAAAGTTGAGATTCTCAGAGGAAACATTAGAAGTGTAATTATAGTGATATACCGATACGGCTACAGGCTCATACTCTGTGCAAGAAGCAAGTGCTTTATCCTTTGATACACAATTCTTTAAAAGGCTAGATAGATGCATATTAATCAAGCTCATTCTGAGCTCAACAGTTAACAAATATCTACTGGATATTTAAATTACACTTAAATTACCTGCCACATTTCTCTCCGAGGCCCAGATAATACTACTGGTCTCTTGTTTCCCACCTTAAACAACCACTGTATAAGAAAAAAAAATCAGACACTTATCATTGTAGGGCTGTAACATTTGAAGATCAAGCAAAAAGTATCCAAAGTAACTCATGCCTTTAATATATTAATACCATTCTCCTGGTACATTTCCCGTTTGTCAGTCTTGGAACACATCAAATTCAACCTTCAGTTCGGAGAAAGCACAGATAAAGAGTACCTTTGCAATGCAAGAATGAAGGTCACAATATTTATCAAAGAAAGACTTAGAAAAATTACTATTAAAAATGTCTCATAAAATATATAAAACAAACACATAGAGATGCATTAGTTATGTCACTTACCAGAACTGTTCTATACTCATCGCTATAGTATATAGTATATCTCTAGTCTCATATTTTGCTTTGATATAGGTTTCTTACTTTTAAAATGGATTAAGGAAATCTTTTCCTTATTCTGATCTAGGGGAAAACACATCTCTACAATGCCATTCATCTTTGCCCTGCTTTCCTCTCTCTTTTGTGCCAAATTGTTATACAATACAGTTTTGTCACTTCTGTTATTTTTTCCTGAAGTAACATATGTCTACTGGACATTGCACCCACAGGAAACTCTGACGTGACCCAAAAGCACAAAATTTACACAAATTAAAATTATAGGATTAAGGACCTTTGTGTCAAGCTCTTCAATCTGGAGTAAACTGCACTAAAATGAAGTTCTGCTACCAAAGAAAAATGCCAATGGAGAGCTGTATCATGGTCAAAGCAGGTTTCAACTTCTAATTTTACTTCACAAAACAAGTGCCACACTCCCAGCTTAGGGTTAGCTTTGAGCCTCCTCAGTAGTGGCCTTAACTCTTCCCACACGCCTTCAAGAAATTAATGTGCAGCATTAAAAAAAAAAACAAAACAACAAAAAAACCCCAAACCCATACAAGAATGCTTTCCTTTCCAGGAAAGAAGTAAAATGAAGGTGAATGGAATGCTACTGAACTGGCAGTTATTTGATATTGAGTCTTTGTCAAATGACTGACAACAGATTTCAGAAATACGGGAGCAGTAGCAAACACACACAAGTCTTTGGAGAGCCCTAGAATTTATTTGTAGGTATTTTACACTAAGGACATCAAATAAATGCATCCAGAAAATTATTTAGAATTCCAGACACACATGCAGCAGTCTGATTGGCACCTCAGTAATGCCTATGAAACACACAGGTTTCTTTGCTTGATTTTTCTGTATGGATTCTGCCTCATATTAGTAATGAACTATTCCATACCAGACAGCACATCTTAACTCAGCACAGCACTCCTTCAATGATTACTGTTGCAATTCGATCTTCCTGCTTTAAAACTTCATCTAAACCGTGCAACAGTTACTTAATTTAGTATCCTCTATGGACTACACATAAATATGTTTGTGTACACTGTACGTGTGTGCGCTACTCAGATTTTTTCCTCCTTTTGTAATAAGAAATACATTGTGAATCCAAACTACTTGTACTTCCACAATTTTAAGGAATTGCTAAACGTCTCATTCGCATTATGTCACAAAAATGATTAATATTTAATGTAATTATCTATAGCTAACAATACTAATACAGAATGAGTAGAATCCTGATACTGCAGTATCTTAAAATGCAAAGAATACACGCCGCTCTGCTGAGCCCATATCAATTGTAGCAACCAAACTCAGCACAATTTTTCCGATATGGCATAAAGGCAGCAGAGTTCTTTCCTATGTTGTATACGTGAAGATGTGTGCTACGGCCATATCACCTTTATGGTATCAGTCCTGTCAAAAGATGTTGGGTAGGAACCAAAGTGACAGCCTGTTCTCTGCTGGAAATAGGAGACATGATAAGAGAAGCCACATTAAAAAACCAACAGTGGCATAAATCTTCACAAATGCAATACAAGTGCCTTCAACTTGTTCATTCTGTTTACCTCTAAGATTTTCAAGTAAGCCTTCTTGAAACCAGCAGTTTCAGACTAGCTTCAGACACATCTGGAACTACTATATTACATACTAAAAAAAGTAGAGCTCACCAAAGTACTGCTGATCCCTTTACAGTCTCTAGAAAACTAAAGAAATGAAATGCCACACAGAATATATGACATAATGGACTTGGCCTACACCCAGATCCTTCAAGACAGTCTATGAAGCTGCTACTTTTTCCTATTGTCCTCTTGTTATCAACTTATCAACCGGGACATTTCACTGTCAACCAGGTATAACTACGAATTCTGCCTTCTCTTCCCCACAGAACGTGAACATTTAGCTGGCTTATCGGTGTCAAGCTATTCGTAAAAACCATATGTTTGTTCAAAGACACAAAGGAACGATGAACTTATACTGTAAATAATTTATATCATGTTTAATTCTATGTTAAATTTGCATTTGTTAAAACACTACAGTGCCCCTTTGTGTATTTCCAGGTTACCTATAACTGGGGAAACATTAAGTTCTTCTAAGCCTTCATGATCTCAGCATTAAAAAAGCATATCTACAAATGCTTATGTAATAAATGAATTCTTCCATCTTTTATCCTTAAAATACTTACAAAGGTAGCAATCTATTTAACCATATATATATCAAAACAAAAGTGATTGTCATGTACCTAATAAGAGAAGCTCAGATGAAATCTCTCTACCTCAGACTCTATGAAAGACTATGTCAGCACAAATGGAAAGGAGTTTTAAGATAAACCAGCCTTAAACAATAATCTGCTGATAAACCTCAAATTCCAGATGGTCTTTATGGGTTTCAGATAACAGCTGTATTCACACAGTATCACGATGATATAGCTGGATTATTTTTAACAGTAAATTTAAGTAGTGGTACTGTTTTGGTGTAAGTTAAAATAATATGCAGCATAAATGTTATTTTTAAGACAACTCAAGATCTCCTGTGAGGACACATTGCAATATTCTCACATAGTTTTCTGTATTTTCATATGTGTATTTGTAGAGCAATGCAATTATTTTATTTAGTTTTCACAGACAACTAAAACACTCTTGTCTACTTTACTGCCTCTGTGATAACGTTCATGGCTAAACAGTGTTTTAAGTCCAGACACGAGTCTCCAAATATCCTTACACTAGCACTAATTTTTTTTATTCAACTTAATTAATTGAGCTTCTTGATACTATAAGCTATAGAAGATCAAGTACATAAAAATGAGATGTCATATCTTCCCCATACATCAGGCATAATGCTATCTTCATCGTATTTTTACAAGACATCAGATATGTTAATATTTATGGAGTATACACTGAGGAATACTGCTAGAATTAATAAATAATAAAGCTAATATTTTTAGCCAAAATAAATCATCAGATATCTCATTATAAACTGGTTGTCTTCAGTTGTAGAAAATTTACTACAGCAATAAATAACCACAGAACACAGTACTGATGGAATTATATTCTATTATTTAAAATATCTGTACTCACATAAGAATGTATTCTTTTGTGTTCAGAATCATGGAAACAGACAGAACTGGTTTAGAATTGAGGGCACTTTTGAACAATAGAAAGGATGTTGCCTCTAACACGCCAGGTAGACGTTGTCGCATAGGTGTAAATAACACATACCACTCCTCAAATGCACTTCGAAATAATCCTGGGATGTCTCTTTGGCAAGCCGTAGCTCAGAGAAGTTTAGCCCATGTTCCTATTGTCTCAACAATAATATACGTCTTCCGTCTTGAACAAGGGGTTATCTTAAAGACTCTAACGTTGCCGCTTTGAGTCTTATCTGCAGAAGGGAAATGAAGAATCAGTAACAGGTGAGGGTCTGGGCCTTATCTGCACAACCATCAATTAACAGATATTCTTGGGCAAGACTTCATAAAAATCTTGCGTGAAAGTTAGTTGCACCTAAAGATATATATCTGGTCTTACGGTTCAGTTTTGTAAAATCACTACCAAATTTGTGCATGCAGTCTTCTGATTAAGTGCAGTTTTTGATTCTCCATGCCATATTCAGTATATCGAGAGGCGTGATAGGACTGGCCCCTTCGCTCTAGAGCCAGGCATTTCAAGGCACGCTAGAGAAAGCAGGTATCAAGTTCTCATTAGAAGTCAAAGGGAAATGATGCTGAACTCCATTAGATCTCTTCATTTACAGAATCCCAGATGGTTCTTCTTGACATGGGCTATGTCTTCATTCTCCTTCTATTCTACACCTAGTATACATTGTAGAAGTGTTAATTAACCAATAGCAACATAAGAAAATGTTGTTATAGATCACTGTAATTTAGTTTCAGACATGAACAGCAAAATAACAATACAATTTTAAGAGAGCAACTTGCTGCCAAGAACAATGAAAAGAGGAATATCAACATGAGGTTATGATTAAAACTCCAGAAGTTTCAAAAGTCACTTATGGCTCTACCACTTTATTTTCTTACAGCTCTCTTCCTTTTTCTGTGGAGCTCCTAGTACACACACAGTACATGACTGAGATTTACATATGATTTTAGTAAATCACTAAGCCTGTTGTGCTATTGAATTTCTCAGTATGTGACTTAGTGAACCGATTTTATATCAAAAGCACATTAAAAAAAGATAAGCCTAGACAGCATTCTCAGCCTACAGCAGATGAGTTAATGCTGTATTGTTTAGTTTTCTGTGTCTGCACTTGCATGACGAGGTGATGATTTGTTTAAGCGTTAGGAGTTTTAAATATATACCGATCAAATATTATCTAAGGACAGTTTAAAGGGAAGTGGTACATAAAATCGATGTTTAATTGATTAATTTACTTTACAAGTCAAGGAGTTAGGAAACTAGAAGATAAGATAAAGAGGAAGGCAAAAAAACTAAATTACCCACCAGGTGGATTTCATTACATTTCTATGTCTGCAAAATTAAAACCCTGATAACACAAACAATATTACAACAGACCATAAAATACCACTTAGCTAGTAGGAAAGCAACAGAATGTTATTTACTTCAATTGCCATTGTTTTTGGTAGTGCTGTGACAATATACACAGTGAAGATGTGGTTCAGTGAAATGTACAAAATATCTCCCTTTATTTTTACATCACCGTTTACTAGGTTCATGTTCGGTCTTTACAACCTATAAGAATTGCACTGTTGAAAGGGGAAAAAAAACCCCACACCATGTTTACAATAACTTTAATGATAGTGTTAATCTTATGAGACAAAATTCCATATCCAAGAAACAAAAATTCTAAGCCCAGATTGCACTTAGTGTCAAAGGAACAAATCCTGACAGGTTTTTATTTACAAGCTCCTCAAGATGCCCAATACTCCTATTAGTGTCCTATGTGGGTCTCAACTCAAGAGCTCTCCTGGTGCAGCAGTTGTGTGATAAGTGGGATGAGAAAGATTGCGAGAACACAAGAGAAGCAGAAGAGAAATGAACAAAGTAATAATAAAAATAAGAATTTATTTATTCTGCTTATGCTAAAAGCTGCAAACAATGCAATTACAGGAACCTCCAGAGATACTTCTGGTGCTCAGTAAGGGCTCCATAAACATGGCTGAGAGCCACTTTGTTTTCATTTTCCTTTAATTTACCATTGGACTCAACCCAGCAAAGAGTGATGATGTGAAATACTGATTCCCACATTCAGAAGCTGGATTTGGCCTTTGGGATCTATAGTTTCTGTGTCTTTCCCCATTTGAAGCTCAAAACTCTCTAAACACTGAAATATACAGCATATAGCAGAAATTGCAATTCCTCATTTTGAACGATACCTGCCTGTCTTACAAGAATCACACAAAGTTTGACCCTTATCCTACAAATGATTGTGCATGTAGCTATGCACACGGAGCCCCACTGCCATTAACAAAGCCGACAAAACACAAAGTTACATGAGTAAGTGTTGTGGTGCTGGGACTTTGAGCATTATACATTTGCTTCTTCCCAGAAGAGATCAAGTACATCATGTTTTCCACCTGTATATTATGTGAATATAGAGCTCAGGGGAGCAAGTATCCTAAAAATATAAGTAATTACATCAACAAGATGCCATTCATGAGAAACACATTCTGAAGTTATTCCTAAGTTCCCCTATGACTGCATGGCTAACACATAACAATGGATGGAATGGAGCAATATGGAATACAGAGAAAAATGGTGCCAAAGAAATTTGTTATAAATGCAATTCTTAAAGGCACTACAAAAAAAGATGACGATTTTGCCTTGATTGTTACCAGAAAAAGGCTGTTTTGAGGACTTTTTTAAAATGCAGGAATTCTATGTGTTTATCCAAGGTAAATATGCAAGCATTAATAAGGTAAGAACGAGGACATTGTTTGGGATTAAATTAAAACCATTTGCTTTATGCATGCTCATTTCCTTTTTTACTACTCAATTCCCCTATGATGCCATCTGATCACTTCTTGAATGTCCCCTGTGCTTTTGCCTTAACAATCTTGCCTGGTAGGCCATTCCACACGTTTGTAATTCTCGGCATGAAAAAAATGCTTCCTGACATCTGTTCTGAATTTGTTTCTCTTTAATTTCCATTTATGCTTCCTTATCCTAACATCTGTGTCATTCTGAAAACGGTAATTCAGACTGACGTTATCTGTGCCATTTAAGATTTTACATTCCCCAGCTAAAAGCTTCTCGTAACCATGTAGTGGTTTTGTAGTTCTTATTGATAGTTAGTTCAGAAACGTTTCCTAGTTGTAATTCATATGTTTTAGTTTATACTTAGGCTTTGTTGTTTGGTTTTCCTACTCTCTTTTCAGGCACATTTCTTTCCTATCGAGGGCTAGCACTGTACATAGTGGGCCAATTTCAGCCAATAGATCTTTCCCAGAGCTATTAAACAGGAAGAAATGAAGTAGAATGAAGATTATTGGGCCTATCAAGAGGACCGTATATTATGTTAATTCCTGCTGTGGGTTAATAGAGTGCCTTTGGTAGCACTACAGATCTAAGACTGAGGAAACTTTTCATTTGTTTTTCTCAACGGCTTCAATACAGGGGCTGAGGGACCAAATCATCCTCAGTGAAAACTGTGTTTTGATAATTTCACCCTATTTTGTCCAAACAGCCAGAGATAAAAATATTATGAAAACTACTTCTACAAAAGAATCTGGGACTATTTTCTCTATTCCTTTAAATCTCTAATACTGTAAGACTCAAGTATGTTCTTATGGCTGCTCTTAATGAAACAGATTAATGCCTAGAGATGAACTGTCAGAATCTAGACCCACAACAAGTAAAGCAATTAACAGCATGTTTAAAGGCAATTGCAAACAGTCCCATTTTATATGGTTGGTAATTATGATTCAGAGCTTAGAACGTTGAGTTTTCTAATATTACAAAAAAGAAAAAAGAAAAAAAAGAAAATAGAAAAGAAAAAATAAAAAAGAAAAAAGAAAAAAGAAAAAAAAAGAAAAAGAAAAAGAAAAAAGAAAAAAGAAAGAAAAAGAAAGAAAAAAAGAAAAAAGAAAAAAAGAAAAGCAATGTGGTAGCTGATCATGGAGCCTGGATGGAGGGTTCATGCTGGAGAACATAAAACATGAACTACTAATTCCTTTTTCATGGTAGTAAACAGGTATAATTCAAACAGAGCTGTGTCAAGTCATAGCCAAGGTTTACTCTTTTGCTACCAAAACACACAGATTATTTGAAATTATCAAAGAATTAGCAGTACTTCAAGTATTTTTTTTACCTTATTTATTGTTGGCTGTTGAATTAGTATCACTAGCATGTGTCCCAAAGGTGTTAATGAACCATGAAGCTGGTACTGTCTAGAAAAGTTCAAACAGTAATTGCTAGCACTCAATTACCCTACATAAATTCCCCCCAAAGTACAGCCTTTTACAGTGAGTATTCCTGAAAAGATAGCATTCTATTTTATTCCACCATACTAACCAAGTGTTTTGGGAAATACATCTAGATAGGAAGAAGATTTTGATACATAAATATCTGTTTTTCTGAATTTCATAATTTGCTTTCTGGATATGGGCAGATAATGCACTTCAAAGTATTATTATTCAATTTATTTCTTATAACAGAGCAGAAAAATGAGAACAGCCTGGTTTTCTGTTTTTCTATAACGAGGAAGACGAGTTCCGCCTAACTAGGTTACCTAAGTTTTTGTAATGGAAAACTCCATGTCCATAATTCAGTTTCTTCTACATGGCAAAAAAAAAAGTTAAAGGTGACATTAATCTTACTTTATAAAGCATTAACATGATTCATTCACCTTCACAAAGTAGTGGAATTTGCAATACCCAAATATGATCCAGCTTATGTCTCTAGAATATGTCCAATGAGAGTAAAAACAAAATCACAAGATATTGAGCAAGAAAACATGGTGAAGGCATGTGTGAATGTGTGTAGGAAGAGAGACCAGTTTAAAAAATGAGGTATTCAAGAAGTAATGTGTCACCTAAAATGTGTTTCGCATCAAAGTAAAACTCTATTCTTTATAGCCAGCAGAGAACTACATATTGAGCAACACTAACAGGAGAAAAGTAGTAGAGGAAAGAACTGATATCAACACCTGTTTTAATAGAAGGTGAAGGAAGAGGAATTTCTACATATTAGAGTTAGTGGAGATTCCTTTTGTTTAAACGGGGAATGCAAACCGTAAACACAGCATTCTAATTACTTCTGCTGAAGAGCCGAAAGCTTAACAGTACACGGTATTTTCTCAAGTAAAATGAGACAATTATTTTATATTATGTCTTTTAGGTTGCTTAATTTAGGCAAGGAAAAAAAAGGTATTTTCTCAAAATGTTTGATATTCTGGAACACAATAGAAATTCCTGTACTTCCAAGCAATGCTTCCTGTCTTACAAAGCAGCCTGGGTTACTGACCCTGTTCTAACTAAGCTTCTTCCCTGATTAAAAGGTAAGTTGCTTTCATGGTTATATCATTTTAAAACCTATTCAGATGTGATAACAATTTTGCTCCTGTATCTTGGCAACATGATTTATTCCGTTAACACTGAGTGTTACAGTCTGAAAAAGCTATACCATCTGTGTTGAATTAATAGCCTACCCAGAAAAATAAATGAGAATGGTCTGCTATAATTAACACATAGGTAAAGTATATTTAACAGATTATTATAATTAATATATCAGTTACTGATTTCATGCTAAACAGAGTTGTGAACACAAGATATTAAGATTAGTTACCCTCTCTGTATGTGTCTAGTAAAAATGCAATGGAAGAATAGATCCAAAGAATCAATAAAATTGACCTTAACATTAGGAACACGAGATATGAAATTTCAAGCAAAGAGAGGCAGTGTAGAAAATTATAAAACAGCAGTAGAAAAGCACTAGTTTAATGAATTCCAAATTCTCACCAGCAAAACTCAAATGTGACCTTTAAAAACAACCCCACACCAAAATGCATGAATGATGAATTTAAACACTGCTAAGCCTCCCATCTATGAAGATGCACAGTGCAGATATGTCTCTTAAAGCTGTCGTGGTTTGTATTATATAAAACATAAGATAGAGTAGAAAGCCAACAAAAGAGATGTGGATTTGATCAAAATTCCATAGAGCATTGTCATCCACACAACCAAAACACTTCTTGTGGGTAAGCTTTTTATAAGACACCATGTCTTCACATGTTACATGAAGTCCAGTGATTATTTAGTTGTTGATTTCCTCAACAACACACGTTCCAAGAATATAAAATGTTATTCCTTTAGCTACTCCACAAAATGTATTTACCTTTATCCAAGGTCTTAGATATCTTTTCAGCTGAACTGATATGACATCACCAAGAGAAACAATTACAACTTTACAATTAATATTTCTGCATCTTTATCTTTCTTACTGTTTAGTCACTAATTTAGAAACGTACATACAAATGAAGATAAATATCTGGAACTAATGCTGCTTATTTTGCATCAAAATTAATTTTTTTTTTTAAAAAAAAAGTTTCCAACTGCCCACTCCCACCCCTTGCATAATTAGGGCTTTTGTGTCTCCAGACTATCTTTAAAGTCATGTTATTATAAATCTTGTTTATTACCGAAAAGACTGTGTCATTTGACAGTGGTATTAGACGCATTACAAGCAATGTATATAGGAGAATCCCTTCCAAACTTAAATAGAGAAGACAAAGAGAAGATGAAAGGGGTAAATTAAATTCAAAAGCAGCTACAGAGCCAGGGGAATTCCCTGGGTTTTTTTCTTGACTTTTGCTTTATGCACAGACACAAAAGTTAAATACAACACAACAGCAATATATTAAAACACATTTGGGATGACAAAATCATGAAACAAAAAAAGCTGTAGATCATAACACAAAGAAACCTGAACCAGACACTGCTATTCCACACAAGTCTCATAGAACAAGAAGAAAAAAAACCAATAAAATTCAGCGAGGTTAAAATTATTTTTAAAAATCAAATACTGGGTTTGCTTGAAAAAAAAAAACCCAAAGCATTAATTGGCACCATTTTCTGCTGGTAGAATTCCTCTCGGATATCAATAGGTTGTGGATGACACTAAACACAAGACTGGCATGTTGATCACAGGGAACATTTGGTGCTTACAGGATTTCACAATTACATAACTGGAAATAGAACGTGCTACAGTATTCTACAGTAATCGTCACAATTTCAATAATTACTTTAGCTGATTACTGTAGAATAAGAAATAAAATCAGCCAAAGACAAAATTACAGGCACAGCAGAAAGTTATGGAAAATTCCATGTAGAAATTAAGATAAAGGGCAACACTTCACACTCCTTTCCACATTCATGTCAACTACAACGTGCTGTTAGCATTGTCCAAGACTTAATTTCCAATTCCAAGATATACTCCAAAGCAATTATATTCCCAGCCCAATCTAACGTGTATTCTAATGTAAAACGTTAACAAGTATTGCCACATGGTATTATATCAATAGACATAATATCATTATATCATATCAATATTATATCAATATCAGTATTCTATCAATAGATATAATATCATATATTATATCATATATAATATATATTATATCATATAGATATATATAATAGATATAATATCATATATATATCATATCTAAGTTTTGTAAAGTAATTGTACCTTCACAATACTAAAGAAACAGTTATGGGTTTAGAGAAATCATACATATATTATAGGTCTTAATCTGGAACATTTGGTATTACCTCTAAAACAATTCTAAGCAATGTGGATCTGCGATATGTTCAAAATCTGCAAGTCCATGTTTCTATAACCCACCCAGCCTCCCCTGAATTAACAGAAAATAATATACAGTGACTCCTGAGTGAAAAGCAGTCTAGTCCAGCAACTAGGATTAGATTTATCCCTTTCTGTACACCTATCTACTACAGGTGAAGATTTAAAATTAATTTTTTAGGAATTGCTTTAGCGTAAGTTTTTACAAGATCATTTTTGGCTACATTGGAAGGTAAAAGTTGACAGACACACGCTATGATTTTTTTTTTCCTCATTGTCTTCATATATAAATGCTATCAGAAAGGTTTTACAGGAATACCGCTTTGACACTGATGTGGAGTTGGACATATTGTGACTACCGTAACACAGAGTCACCATAGAAACATAGATTCACTCAGTTAGAAAAGACCTTTGAGATCACAAATTCCAACTATACCTGTCCACTACTAAATCATATCCCTAAGCACCTCATCTACCAGCCCTTTAAATACCTCTGGGGATGGCAACTCAACCACCCGCCTGGGCAGCCCGTTCCAGTGCTTGACAGCCCTTTCAGTGAAGAAGTCTTTCATATTAACCAATCTGAACCTCCCAAGGGCAGCTTGAGATCATCCCCTCTTGTCCTATCATGTATCACTTGGGCAAAGAGACCAACACCCACCTCTCTATAACCTCCTTTCAGGTATTCATAGACAGTGATAAGGTCAACCATCATAGCTCTCTTTATATATACAGGACACATGGTTAGCAAACCAAGATCACATCTAACCAGACAGATTCAACTCTATGGGTGAACACTTGGTATTAAAAACCAAGCAGGGACTGAGTAACAGAAAAGTCTAGAGTAGCAAAGTAAAAATAAAATAAACATAGTAAAAGCACAGGTGAGTTTGGGGTTTTTTTGGTTGTTTATTTTATTTAAATTTAAACCAAAACACCAGCAATTTTAGGTAGCTACTACAGCAGACAGCAAGGTTTGTAGAAAATTGCTAAATATCTCATCTCTCAAAGAATATTAGAAACAAGATGGAAACAAAGGCTTCTATCATGTAACTAGTGAAGAGACATACCTAATCAAACCAAAAGTGTACGGAAGCCTCCTAATCAGCCTTGGTGATTGCCCTAAAGCAAAGAGTAGAACAATTCAATAGTAATAATCACCTTGAATGTTCTCAAAACTTGCAGCTTTTTGCAACTCATCTGCTTCTTGGTATTCAGTAGACACACGAATGCAGCTAGTAACTTTTTTAATCTAACTTTCTGGAAAATGTGTGAACAAGATATGAAGATCCTATTCCTGCTCAGAATAATTTTTAGCTATCTAACTGACAACAATTATTTACTTTCTTCAAGCCACCCATAATATATTATAACTGTTAAATCTGTTTTGCTTGTCTTTCTCAGGCTGAAAGGCCTCAGCTCACTCCTTTGTACAGAGTTATTTGTACAGATGTCATTGTGATCCTTTCATTATGTTTCTCATAGCTCTATGTGTTTTCTATTTCTGCTACCGTATTTTAGATTGTGAAGACTACAACTGTCCGTAGTGTTCAAATGTACTTATAGGACTCCCATCTTTTTCCCTAAGAACTTCTCATCCGTCTTTTATATTTCTTTGTTTTGTTGTTGGTTTTGCTATTAAGGAACAAACACTTTCCTAGAACAATCTACAACAATCCAAGCATCTCTCTGCTGATTAGTGCACGTATATCCCATAAATCAGATCTCAGAGGTCAGTTCCTTCAGTCTGTCTTTTTGTGATGTTTCTCTGGTGGTGGCCATGCACCAGAAACTTATTCATAACACAGATTTCTTTTGGAAATTTAAAGAGTCACTATTGTTTGCCTGTTGTGTATTTTCACTGCAGGAAGAGTTGAGGGAACAATAATTTCAGCATGGATTACTAGCTGAGCCATACCATAAAGTTAAACATTAGGAGTGCCTTCTTCACCTTACTATAAATTAAATACATGCACTTAATAGCTTTTATGAAGCTAACAAGTGTCAGTACATGCTGCTAGAGAAGCAAAGATCCACAAGTGAGCAGAGCACTGTTCTGCGAATCCCCCTAGTAAATATGTGATTTCTTCAGTCAAAACTCAGATATCCTAACCTGACAGCTTTATACAGATAATTTGTGGTTGTTCACAATCGGCACATCCTTTTTAAAAAGTAGAGAAGTGTTACTCTAATTCAAGAGCAGAAAGGCTGACATAACAATGAAAATATAAAACACGGTTTCAGTACCACTAAAATAAGGTATGACAGAACTTTAGCATTTATATTAAAGGACCAGTGATAGTCCTCAGAATGGAAGTGAAGCCCTACTGGAGCAAGGACAACAATCACCTAATGAAAATAAGATTTATTATTGAAAAGACATCGATCCAAGTGAAAGATGAGAAGAGCAGGTGAACAAAATCAGGAAGCAAAGGATAGCAATGAAAGATAAGAGAAGCAGTATGATAAACTTAGGTCACAGCACTCAGCCTGCTTAAGTACCATAAGCTCACCGACAGCTTACGCAGGCTTTGGTTAAACACCATCAAGTTTTAGAGTATTATTTGGGCCACTGGAGGGCTCTTGTATTTTTTCCAGGAATACAACGTTGGTTCTTTACCGAGGTAAGCGTTCATATTAACAGAGAGTTCCTAGTTGCAGCCACGTCCAGCATAACCGAACAATTTCATGCAAATCAGATTCGATTTACTGTCCTTTCACTTCATCTGTGATTAAATGTTAAAAAAAAAAAGGAAGAAAAAATCCTCTTAAGTAGAGACCATCCACATCTTCATAAATAGGACACCTTTTCACAAAAACTCTTTTGTATGCAGTGGTAGGGATGAGATCTGTACAAAACACAAAAGGAATAAAGTATCACTGCTTGGTATTGTGAGGCCATCACCCAGATTCCCTGTAAAGTTTCAGTCCTGTACAGGCCATAATAACCATTACTGGGCTTTTTGGTTTTCAGCCACTGCTGTGACTCTCAATACAATGAATACAACACAGAAAACATTTTTAAAATGCTGCTAAAAATCCTTTATTTTTCCACCCTTGAAGAAGTGTTGGTCGAGTTTCTGACAAAAGGAGGAAGTAATTTCAAAGAAAGGCATAATGGGAAGGATACTGAATGAGAAAGAGGATGGAGGGCAGGAGATGCAACAATGAAGTTTAATTAAATTAAAGAACAAGCTCTAGCAGTGAAGTATATGCTCGATTTTTTTTTCCTAGGAACCAACAGAAAACGTTTAATGTAAGTCATTGAAGATAAAAATATAACCGTTCAATTTAACATATTGATCTTTGACTCAAGAACTGATGTTCTGCTGAACCCTCTCCCCCTCCTTTCTTTTTAACAATTCACTTTCTGTAACATTGTTGATGAAACAAAACGGAGTGAAATACATGGGAGACGTAAAATAGCATCCTCAGGAATATTATTTATCTCAGGTTATGGAAGCCAACTGTTATCAGAAATAATAAGGTTGTACCCTTACAAGTAACACATGACACAAAAAGGTATTTGATATAAGGGAGACCCTTCTGACATCACAAGGCACTTCAAACCATATCCTGTGTTTGCAGCCAGAGATCCTCTTATTCTTATAACATTTCAGTTCCTTCAGATCTAAGGGAGGGTGAAATGAAGGAGTCCAATATTCAGCAAAACAGAA
Source organism: Cuculus canorus (assembly GCF_017976375.1). Lineage (NCBI taxonomy): Eukaryota > Metazoa > Chordata > Aves > Cuculiformes > Cuculidae > Cuculus > Cuculus canorus. Next base: position 13,372,661 of record NC_071413.1, read on the forward strand.
GGAGATCACAGTTAGTTGTAGTTGCTTTCAACATTAGAAATGCAAGGATATTAAAAAGGAAAAAATGATCACAAACTTTTGGATCTTACATTCAAGGACCTTACAGCACCTACCTTAACTTGTTTCTAATACTTCATCTTTAAAAATCTCCTTCTCAAGCCTTAGAGCAAATATCAACATTGCCATAATAGTGACACAACAGGATTTTGTCCTTAAATTCTCCCGTTGTACACTGGTTTGGAGTGAGGCTGGCTCTACAGATATTTATGAGACTTGAGCTTCTTACACTTTCACCTGCTCAATGGATGTTGCCCCTATGGCATGAAGAAATGTTCTTTAACTGCTTGCGATCTTGCGATGGCAGCGTGACTTGCATTAGCCATGGTAATACCAATAGTATCATACTATCATAGTACAGTTAGGGTTGGAAGGGACTTTAAGCCCTCTGCCATGGGCAGGGACATCCCACTAAATACATCAAATCAATACATAAATTGACTGCAAGCAGAACCACACAAAGTGAGAGGAGCTGGTAGGATACTCTGCTTGGTGGACTTATCAAAACAAAAAAAAATAAAAAAAAATAAAGCAGATAGTGTTCAGCCCCCGGAGACTGTGACCTCCCCCTTAGCATTGTCTCAAAGAGGCATAGATGAGAGCCAGACTCGATACCCAGGGCTAAAATGCACAGAAGCAAGCAGGAACTTCTACCAGCATTGCCTGTCTGCTCTACTAAATTACACCGGGAGAGCTGTATTGCTAGTTGCCTGGCAATAGCTAAAAGCCTGAAAGACAAGCCACCTGAGCTGCAATTTGCTTCTGAATTTAACTGAGAACAATATTTTTCCCATATATTTTAACTTTGATCTTTAAATCAATTTACACACCAAGACTACCGGTTACAAATGTGGATGGAAATCCAAGCCGATTTTAAGATTCGTGTCTGGTCTTGCTTCATTTTCTTGACATCACCTAAACTTGCATCACCTTCATTTCAGTAGTAATATATGATATAGCATTTTAACTGCCAGCACTCAACATATTGAGCTGCTGGTCAAACAAAAAATTTAACATTATAACTGAGCTCCTCTCAAAGAGCATCACAGACTATGTTTACAATTCGCCTGACAGAAGCCGAGTATAGTGTAGGACTACTGATTAATTCATAGATAGCAATGTGATTTACTGTCACTGTTTCCACTCATGCAACCAAAGGAGCGCTGCTGACAGAAAGATTCCCATACCGTCGTGGAAAGGTAAAAAAGTATTTAAAACGATATTCCCTACAGAGTAATAATCCTTTTACACACCTAGCCAAATTAACAAATCAACAAAATACTATAGACAGACCCTTTCAAAGCATATTACCTGCACTTACAGTTTGAAAATAGTAGAAATACTTGGAATATGGAATTTTCGGAGGTATTTCTATATCGACATACATATCTAGCTTTTACGTATCTAGCTTTCCATTGAGATCTACACATTAGCAGACAATTTTATATCGATGCTAAATTAAACTAAAACTGCAAATAGCTTCTAATTTTACTTGTCAAACTATAAAACGGTCTTGCGCTAAGCATTTTTCCTTAAAAAGAATAATGGAAAATAACAGAATAATAGAAGCCCAACGTGTCATAAAGGACATCATTATTATCCTATTGAAATTAAAGCATCTTCAATACTCTAGCATCTAGGAGACAAACAAGTATAGGAACAACGCTGTCCAAGTATACAAAACACAGTCACCAAGCTGCTAACACTGATATATTAAAAGAAAGTGGTATGCTTTCCGTACCTCACCATCAGAGTTTCAAAAGAGTATTTACTCATATTCGTAATCAAATACAAGATCTAATCAAACACATGTATTTTTAAAGACTGTAATGCAAAGTTTAAAACGTTGATCACACTGACTTTTCTCTGGCCTTCCACACAGCTTAAGAACAATAAGTGTCAGCAGCATCATAACTTGTAAGTACAGCGGAAGGCTGGAGTACTACATCCTGCTTGTTTCTTCATTTGAAGAATTTGATTGTGCTTCTCAAGATAAGCTGTTCCACTGAAATGTTTAAGTTGATTATTCTCTGTTGTACTACGACATTTGGAATCATAAAGCATATATGCCTGCCTCCCAGCAGACACCCCCCGCCAAATCCACATGCACAGACACAGCACCAGCGTAACGCGAGGCAGTACAGGCTCATGGGCCACCAGCAACACAGCTGCCTTGGCGTGCACTGTACCTTCCGCATTAGCTCAAAAATGCTGAAGCATTACTAGAATCCCAGAATATCAGTTCCTTATGCTCTGCCGTGTGATATTTATTTTAAACCTTATGCAATTTATTACCTTTGCCACCAAAGGGCTGCTCAGTGTTCGCCACTCTTAAGTCTAAGCAATCAAGCCCAAAACATTCAGTTATCACTGACAGCTTCAGTTCACAACTCATGTCATTATAGCAAGAATGCTAAGCACGAACAATCAACAATCGAACTTAAAAAAAAAAATCTAAAAGCTATTTAATGAAAGAATAGAGCTATGCCAAACTAACAGCTACTCTTGAAAGCTTTTGCTTTCCTTTCCACAGTAGATGCTGCTCGTCCTCAAGGGACGGGGAACCAGCTCCAGTCCTCCAAGTGAGCTCTTTTATGACAAGGATTGGTACTTCAATCAGGACACAGGCTCAAAGGTGGAGATTTAAAACCACCTCTTTTCTGAAATAGAAAGCAAGTACTGCATTTCATAAGAAATGAAAAGGTTAAAATTTGGCATATACAGGCAAAAATTCATGTCCTTTATTCAGTTTGCTTAGGCTATTTCTAGTTAACACGACCACTGCCATCCTGGAAACAAAGTGCTAGGGTTGCACTCTAGTTAAATGCAGCCTTGCGAAAAATGTTTGAATCTTTCCAAGGCCTCTGAAAACGTACTCTTCAACCAGCATATAAAATGGAAATTTTGTATATGCTCATGTTTTAGAAAGATGTGTTGAAGTTTGTGCTTGCGAACGCCCAGGAATGCTCAGAAGATGTGTTTGAGACCAAAAACCTGACTTACTCCATACACTATCATAACATATCAAACCCATTAAGGTATCTGCTTATGATTAAACTAATACATCTTCCTTTTTCTTGATGGAATTGCCATGATGCACTTTTAATTAGGATCCGTGGTTCCTTAAAGGAGATCAGGTATACCTAAAATTGTGTGCTTTAGGAAAGCCTTTTTGACAGATGTGCTGGACTGGACCAAGCAGAGCACCTTCGGACTGTCAGCAGAAAGGGAAACACTTAAAGGGTCAAATATTCTGGGGTCACATAAAAATAAATGTTATCTCCTGATACCTGTTAATCTCAGATAAAGTTCAAGTGCAAAAGGTCATTGATTAAATAAATTGGGTATTTTAACATTTACTAGTATGTAATATTTAACCATCTACTGTTAAAATCAGAAATGGAGTTTGAACACGCATATCATGATAAGACGTTAACTAGACTAAAACTGTTCTGTCAAGCAATAATTTGCATTTAATAATTTCAGGCATTTTGTTACTCAGAGCTTATATTTTCCCTTTTGGGCTCTTATTCTCCTCTGTTCCTCTGAGCTTCAGGAGCAATGCAGCAAACTGTTGGGATATAATGGTTAAACAATGTGAAATTGCACTGATGCCAGTGAAATAAAAGTGAGTTTTACAAAACCAAGTTCCTTCCCTGAACATAATAACAGTAAATTTCTAGTGTCCTGTAGTGCAATATCCATTAGATTTATTATGTTGCAATTCCCAATCCCACTAGTTCTGCCTGAGGGTGAGTATATTACATTTCATCACAGTTTCATTTTCTCCTACAGATGAGAAATGGGAATGCTATTGCAGTTATGTAGCATGCATGTGTTAAATCTGATCTCTAATAAAATCAAACACATCACAACTCACAGCACTTTAGCACAGCGTCGGCAAAATGAAACACCATCTGTCATCATGTAGAGACTGCCTTATTGTAACACAAAATCAAACTGCTCAGTGTGAACATTGTTATTTAATAAATGGGTAAATGGAAACTGATAATTATGATCTTATTTATTCTAAATGACTGGTTAAAGCTACAAAAAAAACATTATAACTTATCAATTAGATGTATGGACATTATGCTAACATTGAGAGCAAACATCCATAAGCCAAGTCAAAATTTTAAATGCATTTAGTGAAAGAATGAGATAAATATGCGACACATACACTTATAACAAAGACCTGCCAAAATATAGGCTAATAATAGGAACTGATGAAACACAAATTCATTGTCTGTACTAATGAGACAATTGTAGTTTCTGATACAAAACCAGCTGAAGGCAATGTTGTTAAAGAATAGCTGGAAGGTTTAAAGACAAAATGAACATCATGCTCTGGTGTGAATAGATTGCAATTCTAGCTGTTATTCATCATCCCAGTACAAGCTGGACTTCTAAGAGCTTTTAGTTTGGCCATTTGAATTCATATCAGAGCAAAAAATGATGCAACATATTTGCTGTTAGTATGAATTAATTGTCTTAAAGGAAAAAAAAATTGTCAGTTAAACTGTTCCTTTCAATTGGCAACAACAGATAAAACAAGATTTCAGGTTTATAATCACATGGATCTGGATTTGACAGTTTAAATGCCAGATCCTAGTTATATAGGTTTGTTTTGCTATTATAGCAAAAATCCCAAGTCATTTATCTTCAGAAAGGGATCTTCACACACAGAATAAGTAGTTTTCAAAGTGCTATTACTGTATCTGCAAAGACAATAACATGTTCTGACAAAACCTTAATGGTCCCATTGCCCTCATGTCATATTTAAAGGACCCCTGAGCCTGGTAAGACGTCAACAGAAGTGTCCAATGCAGAAGCACTGACATTTGTGTGATGTCTAAGGGAGCAAACAGAAAGCCAGTAAAATCTCTTCTGTTTCTGAATGTGAGGATTCTCTCCATTCTATTGATACTGTGTCGTGACTTGAACGACCATTAGCAGTTCAGCAGAAACGCCTCATACCAGGAATGCATTTATGATCATTCCACTGATATCTGACTCAAAGACTATATAAAATTTAAAAACATTACAGAATTTATCATCTATTGAGTTCCAGATTTTGCTTCTTCAAGGCTTTTTTGTTAAGAAAAAAGCATTTCAAAAAAGAGTTTGTCTAATAATAACATCACTGTCCCTTGTAGCAAATATGTCATTTTCGGAGATGGGATGTACAATGGATGCGGCAGGCCATGCACAGAAAACTGATTTCTACAATTTTTAAATTGTATCTATTTACAGTGTTCTATTTTATGTTCCATTTATTAGTATTGCAAATGCAATTTCATAAAACGGACAGAGCAATAGATACAGTCTTACATAAAATCCTTCAGATGTAGAATCGAGTCGGTTATTTCTTCTTTGGCTTGCCCTGTTGTTCTTGGTCCTGCCTGTATGTCATACAGAACTACATACCAGGCAAGACCCCAGTAAAACTTAGGCACCAAGTGGTGAAATAAAAACAGTACGCGTCCTTTCTCCTGCAAATTCTCAAGGCACTGCGATTCTGTGATATAGTCATTTACCTACCACTGAAATGCAGCCACTTGCAGTGAGAAACACAGCAGCTGTTTAACAGCCCACATTAACACTACACAGCAGTCTAGGACAGGCGGCAAGGAAGAATACCCTATTGAGATGAAAGTGGAAAGAGAAATTGCAAAATCTAACTACAATTACCAGGGTTGGATTTGGGCCAGGAAATGGTCACTATAGCATCTAAAATAACCACAATAAGTCTGCAACTTGGTTTTATAGCTCAGTCAGGAGATGGCATCTCAATCATGACAGAGCTCGCTAAGACCATATTGGGAAACGGCTTTTAGTGTAGAGCAAAAGGGAAATTAAGGATGGAGTACCAGCTTCATGAGTAGTTGTCATGGTTCTTGTTGGCTAAAATTAGATCTTGAACATTAATTTAATGTAGAGGTTTTGTGTTGATTATATCAGATTAGGAAATTATACAATCATATGAGGCTTTTGAGAATACTGAAATATTCTGCACACAGGGAACACTGATATAGTTTCCGTATGTGCTTCATTTATTAAAGCACTTATACAAGGGAGCCCTTAGAGAAGGAACATCTTTCCAGGGAGACTCTGGAGGTTTGGTTGCTAGGAAGTTACATATGCTTCTGTTTTTAATGAGATTTAAAGTATCAGGCATTATATATTATTTTCTACATTTAGGATGTTCACTATTATTTGGCTTATTTTGTAGTTCATTTTGCATTTCTGGCATGTAATCTCTCTGCATACAAAACATCTTTTATAAAGAATTCCCTGAGAAATCGCAGAGAGATTACATTTCACATTTTTTCCTCAAAAAAGAAAGCTCATATAGCTTTCTCCTTTACTGACATGTCTGCTGCAGGCATTCATTCATCAACAATTTGTTTCTACCAACTCAAAAAAAGAATTAAACTTGGCCCATAACACAGTAACTACTGATGTGGATACTGTACGCCTTCTATTTATACCCTTCTGTTGCATATAATAGCTTGGTTTTCAAAAGAGATACCTAAGGTCTGCAGGTTTTATTACCATGAAAATTAGATAGTCTTTGAAGAGAAATTTTATAAGAATAAAATACTTGACTCATCTTAACTTTAAACAATAAACAAAGGGGCAGTCACTACACAAAAGAAAATTTAAAATTATTTCATTCTAACTGCCCACCTCAGGAAAGCAAATCATTATGTAAATGCACAGCACAGACTGCTATTTACATGGCCTTCTCTTCATTTACATAGTAAGAGATGTTAATCAAAGGTCAAAAAATGGTAATAAATATTTCTGCTGAAATTAGAGACCAATAAGGAAAATTATGACTTGAGCTTTAGATTAAGGAGCTGGTTTTACCTACAAATAGTTTTCAATAGTTTTGCAAAACTGCATATTTGATACTCAAAGATGCTGGGGATGGGTTTTTCATCAGCTCCTTGTACTACTGTTGGATTTGCACTATTCCCATGCAACTCGCATCCAACTTCAGCATCCACAAAACCCTTTTGAACAGGATTCGCCTGCTCAATTCCTGTGAAACCCTTGCTTGTTTTTAATCCATACACATTGCATTTGTACCCATCAGTTCTAGAAACAAAAGGATGGCAGTCTTCCTATGCATAGTAGCTGACTTTTGAGGAACATCCTGCTCCACAAAAATGGCACTTCTCTAGGAAACACTGACCAAAACTTCGACTTGTGCTTTACTTGCTAAAACATGAAGCCACTGTTAATTGGGGTTTTTTTAATAGATCACTTGACTCTGGTTTGGAAGTCACCTGGACCAAAAGGTAACACGCCACTTCGCTTTTGGCCAGCAGCACTTCCTTAATTTATGACACTTGATTTAACACTCCAGTCACCTGGATTTTCCTGGCTAGGTTGAATTTATGTCCCCATATGAACAACTATAGGTGTTGAATAACATGCTAGCTCCCAGCACCCAGTTATATTATTTCTTTAAATACATATATATGCACACACACACACAGATATATACATCCCTCATGTTCAGAAGCCTTCCCTTTCCATGCCCTCAATACACATGCTGAAGCAGTGCTCATTTCACTTGCATTCCCTCTCCGTTTGTCACTAGAGACTGTTCTGACCAACCCAAGCAGGTTGTCACCTACATGACAACACTTCAGTTCGGGAGGTTTTTCTTGCAAAACATTTTTCCAGTCTGAAACTCAACCATTTCTGTAACTATCAATTAACTCCCAGAATATTCAGGTGCCAGTCTCTGACTAACAGCTTATAGAAGGATCACTCAGCTGCACTTTTCTTTTCAGCTACTCCAGACCACTGGCGTCACAAAAGCATCACACTTCCTTATGATACAATAGAACAGGATGACTACGCATAGGATATATCATCCTACATCACTGCAAACTCTTCTCAAGCAAATTAAGGTGCTCATCCAAAACTCTAGTCAAATATTACACCTCACTTTTACTAAGAGAACAAGCTACTACATTTTAGGAAGAGGAAAATTAAACGACTCTTAGGAACAAGTGGAAAAGAGTAGAAACTCGAAACTTAAAGACATTTTTATCTGGTGTGTATATTCTCTAACACTGTCCAATATTGCTTTACCCTTTAGCTGCTGAGAATCAGAACTAGCTAAGGAATAGCCCCTTTGTCTCTCTTCTTGCTTTTTTCTGGTTAATTATGAGTTCCTGTTCTTTGAACCAAGGTGTGGTTCAACACTTTCCAAACCCACTTGCCTCGCCTTCCTTATCAGCTCTGCCGTATCTGCTCGCTTCTATTTTCCATTTGAAAACCTAGTTTTCCAATAAGATATCTCACTTGTACAGCCTTTTTTACCACTTTTTTCCTTCAGACAGTGAAACGTACAACAAAAACTAAGAAACATTCACTCAACACCTCAACAATGATTTATTAACAATTAGCAAGATAATAGGTACAAAATTATACCGAGAAAAGCTTCTGACACTTTTGTCTAAATTCTAGTGTCTGCCCCTCCTGTTCATCTAGCTCAAAACCATGTAAAACAATATGCGAATCTGAACTTTAAAACTGATTATACCTGGCCTGGAACATATTCAAATACCGGGCCCTACCTTTCATTTTATAGCAGGTAAGAGGGCACAGATTATAGTATCTATGTATTACAACAGCTAAGGTACTAAAATCTCCTGTTACAAACATCTCATGGGCAATTTGATATCTTAATTGCTTTCTATGTGACACAGGCACTCAGTATTTCTACTGTTCTATCATCACAGAAGGAAGGAAAAACTTTGAAGGGTTTCAAACCAGCACCTGCTCCTGCCTCTGCTACAACACTGAAAAAAAAATGATACAAGCTACGGAAAATTTATGAAGTAGCTTCTGATGGTCACAGTTCTGTTTTGTTCTGAGAAAGTGAGGCTCAGTAAAATTTCATACCATAAGCTAATGTCAGTATCACTTCATCTCAGTTATGCAGTCATATTATGCATTTGCACATGACTTTTGATGTCTTTGACAAGAAACTGTTCCTGGTTATTCCGTTAGAGAAAGTATCCATATAACAAGAACTAAGACCTATGCGAGTGATTCGCAGAGATATATTTATAGGTGTGGGACCCTTGTGCCCTATTCCCAATGTTCAACATTATTCCTCAACAATGCAACTTGTACAAAATCATTATGTAAAATTTTTAAGGAAAGTAGTGGTACCTTTGCTTGTTTTTTCTGAAGGCTTTTTTCCCCCCATGCTACCAAAATGCATTGAAAAAATATCTTTTTTCTATCCATTGAATAAAAATTAATCAGTTGGGGTTGCAAAACTGAAAAGAATAACTCAATAGTAAGAATTACTACAGCACTAAGACCAGTCTTACTAATAGTGCTAAAGAATCTTAGTGGAGGATTATTTTCTCACTACGACGGATTTCGCGAGAAGGCTCCAGTGAGCTCTAATGCACTCTAAAACTTCACACAACACCCTAATTTTAAGTCTATAACTGTGTACCATGTTTCCCACTTCCTTTCCAATCCCCACCCCTTAAAATGCTTGATATTACAATAGAAAACTTTGGAGTTGCATCAAAATGATTTCTACTTTTGGTCGATTCAAATGAAGGAAAGTACTATTTTCATTTATTTATGAAAATTAGTGCACTGGTACATGCTTTTATGGGGTAAAACATAGGCTACAGGTTTGAGAGTACAGAAAATACTGTTGAAGAATAACATAAACTCTACTTTTCAAATGTCTGCTTAATTGCAAGCCTAGTTTTCAGAAATGGTTTGAAAATAAAGACTACTGCGCAAATTGAAGCTTAATTTAGTAACGTTAAGTACCCTGAATTGTCCCTGAAATAGTTCATGTTTATTTTTAGAAGTTTAGCACTCCTAAAAGAGACATAAGACACTAGTGTCTTACAAGGTGGAGAGATAAGCCCTCAAGGTTCTGCACAATACCCATTTCAGCTATTAGAAATTTCAGGATATTCAGGGATGAGACAGTGTCATCAGAGACTCGGATCATTTCTGAGTAACTAAGTTTAAGAGAACCAAAGATGGCTTATGCATGACCAAGAAGCCTTGATGGCCTGGAAAACAGGAATACTAGCACTGCCATTCTTCTACATGAGCTTCTCAAGTAAGTAGTCTTGTGGCAAAAGGAGATAGAGAATACTGCGACCATACCTTGACTTTTAAAGACAGGTTCAGCATATGTAAGCCCAATCGCATCTTACAGAAGAAACACTCACCAAAAGCTAATGACACAAAAGCATCGTATTCTCCAGTCAGTTAAACTGTGGTTAATCATAGTATTTATAAAGGGATTCTTCCCCTAGCCCCTGTAGTGTCTCTTCCACACTTGCCTTCTCTGATCATCTACCTGCGCACACATACAGAAAGTCTGCCCCAATGCAGACAAAATATATCATATTAATTTCTTAACTTTTACTCAGGATAAACTTCTGCAAAAAGATGGACACTGCACCACCCGCTAAACCGTGGGGTCAATACGATCCAAAGAAGGTGAGCTGTTCAGAGGTATGTCCCAGCACTGATAAACCTTGGCTGAGCAGTCCCAGTATCCTATCACCAGCATTGTGAAGTCAGGTCACTCCTGATAAGCATACTTGCCAACTGTTATCAACACGGGAATATCTGGACAGGACATACAGAGTTACTGAAGCTTTGATCCTCAAGATTTAAACTATGTCAGTATACCAGGATCGAAAGAGAGCATTTAAGAACAGGTAATAAATCTAGCTGCGGCTGGAGAGATTGTTAGCATAGAGTGATGGTTTCCAGTCACTGAGGAAACTTGAAAAATCTTGGAGTCGCCTCCACTGGGGCTCTGAATGACTTCATCATCAGTATGACCACTTCTGATGAAACACTAAGGGTCACAAATCCCTTAACAGAAGCCATACGCAGCTTTCTAACTTAGGGGGAAACAGTCTCAATGGTAACTCTGATGAGGTTTGGTTTGTTACCTTTTCCCCCCCCATAAACTCTGAGCGTCCCTTTAAATTGAAGGCACAGCAATGTGCCCCAGTACAGCAGCTATTTAAAGCATAACATCTAAGAACAAACTGAACTATGAAACAGGATATGATCTGCAAAGTACAAACTGAAATGTATCCCATGGTATTAAAATCTTTCTTTTAAAGCTCAAAGGATGTTTTGGATCCCAGTATTCAGCCCTGGCATTTTAATATGTTTTAGTCTGATTACAATACAAATAGAAAACAAAACTTATTTATGGGTACTGCTGTTGTGAACTGTTTCCTATTTAGAACTTCCCAGTGGTAGCAGGAGACAATTCAAAATCTATAAGCATGTACAGAAACATCAACTAACCACCACATGATGTATACAAATTACGTTTTTTTTTCTTCATGCATTCCAGTTTCTTTTTAATCTCAAATTTCATTGTTGAAATAAAAATTAAATTAAAATAGCAACTACTGTAATTGGATTTTATACTGTTCCCGTTTCCAAAGCTCAATCTCAGTACCTTTGGTATTTGTTCAATGCTAATTATTTCTCCTGTAACAGAAAAATATGAACTTCATGCTCCTGACCTCCTCTAACATATGGAAATATCTAAATTTAAAAAACTGGGAAACTGAAGCTGAAAAAGATTAACTGAAAGTCACCCTGGAAATTTACATTAGCATCAAAAATTAAACCTACTGCTCAGAAATCGTAGTATGAGGATGATGCTGGAACAGAGACAAATAAAAATATAATGTCATAAACACAAAACCATCCTAGCTGCAGGTGGAATATTTACTGGTTGGCCTGCAGCTCACACACTCCGCTGTCACACATAAATCACATTTTTGTGATACTGGGAGATTTTACTTCCAATTGCAGCAAAACCTCATTAAAATGAGCTGGCAGACACAGAATATTTCTATCATACAGAAAATTGGTGAAAAGCCAAGAAAAAAATTCCTTGTCTCCACTTTATAGTCAAAAAATATCAACCACTCTAACTGTAATATTTATGCTGTCCATATAGGAAGACAGATATATCCAAGCTGTAGAACACAAAGTCAATATCTTTCCCACATAGAACAAAATAAGCCATGTCTTCAGATGCCTGCGTGCACTTTTGCACACTGATTTACAGTTACGCTGCCACCACAGAAAACTGAAATAGTAACTCCCGAAGCACAGCCTACATTTTGCCAACCAGTTTCTTGAAAGGTGGCTATTAATTCATTTGATGGAAAACAAACTAGTTATTTTTATAAGTTGATAAACTCACGATAAATTATCTTCTCTCAATTACCAGTACCAGGTAGTGTACATTTAATTTGGTTCTTTGCTTCGAACAGAGTTAAAGAATAGCAACCACAACTACCTCCTCGCTTAAGTTACTCCACAAAACTATTTGTTTCCTTCTAGGACCACAATCCCAGCAGCTTTGACAAGTACTAACTCAGTTATTAATTACAACAAAGTGGATTATTCCAGCAAGGACCGTCTACTTAGTGAAAAAGCTTCAGTCTGTCCCTGACAGAAAGGACCCTTTATGCAGAAAAGAAAAAAAAAAAGTGCTTCTTTTCTCATAAGAAAATACCTTCTGGGGACAAAATTGCTAATTTTGAACAAGTGAAACGCTGGCACGGGTGCTCATTCTGTTTGAGGACTACAAATACAGAAGGGAAATGGCAACAGCAGGATGTTGTGAGAAGGTACTATCAATTTCTGGAAAATTCTTTCTCCTCTGAAGCAGAACATTCCTCTCTGAATACTCCCAGTTGGAGAAAATCAATATCCGAAAAACAATAGACTACACACTTAGATTCTTAAAATATATCTTAAAATAAATACTTAGTACCCCTTAGTTTGCTGTCAGAACATCCCTGTCAGCCTGCAGCAGATGTAGAGCACTCAGCCTCCCCGGACCTCAGATAAGGATTTGACCACCATGTCAAATCACATGCTGTTTGTTAATGGATTAAAGACTTCTGCTTTGGTGGACAGGTTGTGTTTTACAGCATTTCAGCAAAAGTATGTTTTGTGACTACACCTACATAAGTTAGTACATATTGTTTATTGTGGGCCAATAACCCAAATGGTTGTTTCATAATCTGAAATTTACTTGAGGCCTTGGACAAATGAAAGCAGCTTGAGACTTTCGCTGACCATTCAACCAGCAAGAAAACTCTACATCAGCTATGCTGCTGCTCAGGAAAGGGTGAACAACAAGTTAACATCAAGTTTCTTGTCAAACTGGAGAAATTTGCAGCAAACTTTTTAGTTTTCGACTGAGGCTTACGGTGAAGAGATCCCAAGGATCAGGTGGGTGCTCAAAGGAACCCATTTTTTTGTCAGCAGAAGGTGCGAGAGGAAAAACAATAGAGATCCTTAGCAGCCTTCCAGAAAATGATCTGCAGAAAGGCTTTGAATGTTGGCAGCATTGTAGGCAGCTGTACGTCAACTCAGAAGTGACCTACTTTGAAGATGAGCATACTTGATTCTCTTATTGTTAAATAAAAAGCATTGCAGACATAGTCTTGGGTTTTATTTTCAGACCTTGTATGTCTAAACAAATAACTAAATTTTTATCTTGAGCCAACAAGCTGAGCATTTACCTTCAAGATTAAAACCCGAAACATAAGAACCACCTGAGAAAACTAAAATTTAATTGAAGAGAGACAGCAGAAAGAATTTAAGTTGCATGGATTTTTAGAAAGGTCACCAAGTCTCTGCTTCCTCCTCCATTCACTTTCTGCCCTTCTTTCAGTCTTTTATTGCCCTCTGCACCACACAATTGAAAAGAGCATTTGGTCCAAAGTCATTATGTATGATATTGGGGTGAACCACATATGTGGATAGGGAACTGGCTTAAATGTCACAGACAGAAGCTGTTTATAAGACAGAGCAGTTTGGGGAAGAGGGATTAGTGGAATGCCATAGGAATCAGTATTAGACCCATTTCTGTTCATTTTATCTATCACTGACCTAGGACATGAAATATGTATGAAAGTGAAGAAATTTGCTGATATAACAATACAAGAGAATAGAGCTTGTAAAGACAAAAAGAAAATGGCAATAAAATTCTGAATGACAAATAGACTAGAATCACAGGCCGATACTGTTAGTGGTTTCACTGGCATCTGTAATTCACTGTAAAGAAAGAAAGTTATGAGGTGACAACCAAAAAAAAATAATGTAGTGTTCTCTCAACATCCAGAAGCTACAAAATGTTTAGCAGGATTTGAATATGGTAATAGAACTTCAAAACCATCTGCATGAGTATTAACAGTATTTAAATTAATAATGCAAGACAGATTCTGGAATAGAAATAGTAAACAAAAGTAAAATTTGGAATACGTCATTGTAATACTACGTAAAGGACTTGAAACCACATTTGGAATGCAGACATAGTTCTTGTTCCTTTAATATAAGAAGAATATTATAAGAGCAAAGATATTAAAAGAGCACTCGGAGTATTACAGAAATTCTAAAAATTCAGTTCACAAAGGAATGAGCAGATTTTCTTCTTTGAAAAAGGATCCTAAGAGATGAAAATCTTCTTGAAATTTACAGATGATTGAGAATACATGGGAAAGAATACATTCACCTAGAGTGAGGGAACTACAGCGAGTTGAAGAGAATTTAGGAAGTTATTTGTCTCAATAAACCTATTTACTGATTATATCACGTGGGGAGAGAGAAATCCAGTATCACGATGACCAGCATTACCAGAGCAGCTACATTAAGTGACAGTTAGAAGTGCTGGATGTCAGGCAGTGGTACCACTGTATCAAAATTCATTTCACATCATGCTAATGGGTAATAGTCCAAGGACTGTATCAGGCTAGGAAGTTTCCAAGCGATGTCCTTACCTCGGGGGCCCCAGGGAGGCAGCACACTCCCCTAGGGGAAGGGTCTGTGCAACATACTGGACCCTCTGTTCCCCTCAGAAGGGACCTATAACCTATCTTCTCTTCCTTGTGGAGGTAGTCTTGATAAGCAAGGGGGGAGGGAGGCCTTTCTGAATCTGGCAGGACCTCTGGTGTACATCTGGTGTACAACTTCCATTGACTGGCTTTCCACTTCCAGAGGTTCACACCTGTTGCACAGAGGCATCTGGGAAAAAGAGACAAGCATGGAGGATACGTTGACCTGCCACCCCACGCATGGATTTGCCTCTATTTGCTCCTTTGAGATATTGCTTTCAACCTGCTTAGGAAGGGATATAGGATCCTCTTGATCTTGTTTTTTTCCTGGTGGCTGTTGCTGTTTCTGTCTTGGGGAGAACAGAGCCTGGCTCCACCTTTCTATCTCATTCGAAGACTCCCTGATGCTCCTTAACAGTTCTACCTCCTTGCATAGCTCTGCCACGAGGCTGAGCAATCTCCCACCTGGTCAAACCTCACACAGCTGTTATCACTACTGCCAGATGTTTGCTTACAGGCAAGCAAGCCTAAGAGACAAGTGCATACTAGGAGCATAGTGATACAGATACAGACCAGACTTGTCAGAGAACTAATTCACTGGTTTTGATCAGGAAGTAGATGACAAGTGATGACTTCATGCAAGCTGTTCTGAAATGCATCATGAGATGCCAAATAAAGTACAAAAGGAATAAAAAAAAAAACCAAACCCAAAACAAACCACATGACATGAAAACCTTCGCAGTTTTAATACAGACATTATTTTTGTATTTTCAGCCTTCCTTACCATTTTCTTAAAATTCCTGCAAGCAGGCAAAAGTCTTTTTTACTCTTTTGCAGCAGGTCCTTAAGTTAATAAGCCATTTCCTCAGCTCTCTGCCTGTACAGGTCATCACATATTTTAAATTCCTGTCATCATTGATGGAGTCCGAAGTATTCACTATCTGATTGGTTTCTAAATGGAAAAATTTACCTTCACATCTGCCTTAAAACATTAAGAAAAACACCCTAATACGTGCCTTTAAGTTCCTCCCTTTAACTGCTGCTTCTGCTCTCTTGATTTTCCTCTCTCCTAAGCAATAAGAGCTTCTCAGTAACTCCCCCACCTTTTCATCTACACGTTAGATGGCAGGGAGGAAGGGAAGCACAGTGGAAGAGATTGCAAAAGGAGCTGCCGTCTTTAGGTGCAGCATCAGGCTGCTAGGAGATACAGTTTCCTTTATCCCACTTCGTCAGCCTTGGACCACAAGACCGGATCTGGACTGAAGGAGAGAGAAGTGGATTACTCACTGGCTTATTGCTTTCTACGGAAGTCACAATAGTACCTCTTTTTTCCCTGTCCCCATATTGTTGCTGGCTGACCTTACAGCTCAATTTCCTCAAATTTCTTTAAGAAACTTCTCTGAATGTCAAACCAGCAAAGCCCTGATGGAGCAGCTGTTTCCTTTCCCTCCTTAAATCATGCACAACTTTTTCTACAGATAACTCTTAGGGCACATGCCCTTGCAGCAAACCACATGTAACCAAGAAAAGTTTCATCACCTCACATATGAAAACTTTTGGCTAAGAGCAAGTGAATTTCTTTTTTTAGGGAGTAAAAATCTATTTTGTCAGTGTAAGGACAACTTTACAAGATATTATTCAATCTTCTACAGTAGAGAGAGCTGGCATGTATCTGTTCTATATTACAGTTGCAAGAAGACTGTCGCTTCTTAACAGAAACTCAAGTTTTACCTGGAATTCACTAAATATTACAAGAACAATCTGCCAGTAGGAAAGTGACTTGCCTCAAAAATATGGTCCACAGTGCTGCAAGACTAACAAATTTAGTCCCCCAAAAAAAACCCAAGCTATGGAGTACTCTGCTAAAAGTGACACCACAGAAAAGGAGGAGCATCTGAAAGAAGAGGAAAAGAGAAAAACAAAAAAATACTGAAACGTGTTAATTCACTCACTTTTTTGTATCATTTCCAGAGATAATCTTGATACCAGAGTTAACTAGTCAACTAGCTATTAGTAAGCCAGAAGTAATTTTATCTACTTTCAGTATCCTTGATAAACTAGTGATTCAATCTGCCAGCATGAGAGTGATGAATTTCAGTGGTTTCAGAACGAATTCTACAGTATATTATATATGTCATAACAATCCCACACTCTCCAGAAGTTAGTAGTCATGGAATATATCACACAGTTTGACAAGCAAATCTCTCAACAAGATCTACGTTTATCTCCTATGACCTACAAAGCAACTCTTCTCACAACAAATGGAGCAAGCCCAGCACATCTCAACTTAAAGACAGATTGAGACAAATCTATCTACTTTAAGGAACAGCCTCTAAGGACTACCAAAGTTAGCTACAGATATATGTGCTCTCCCACAGCTAAATTTTAAAATCTATCTAACTCAAACCAGTATGTTCACAGCGGGGGGGAGGGAGGGGAAAAGGAAAAGAAAAAAAAAATCTTAGAACTGCCATGAATTAGAAAACAGATAAGATGCAAGGTCTTACATTCCACGCATTGTACTAAATAACATCCTAATGCGGGGGTTATGGTCAACTGTAACTTCTGCCAGAAGTAACCAAGGAAACCACTTATCTAAGCACATACATGGGGGGAGGTAGCAAAGAAAACGGACTCAAATCCAAAGTCTGAAAACTTGGAAAGCTAGCTGTAACAAGCCTCCAAAAGATGCAGCTGTTTGGCGAAACAGCTTATACATATTTATTGAAACATTTTTTTTGGTCTGAAAAATCAGAGCGGAGATGTTGCAGATTCTCATACAGTACTAAGAATAGGACAGCAGTTGATATGGATCAGAAGGCAGCGGTAGTCTGGTAGTTCATAGCAAGTCAAGATTCATGTTATGTTAACTTGTGGAGTTCTGAGAAGTCTTGTTAACAAGGTATGAAGAACTTAGGAACGCTTAGGCAAGTAGTCTCAAACACTCAGCAGCTATGTCTACGCTACTCTGAAAGATCAGCTTGTTGGAAAGACTGTAAATGAGGCGAGCATCTGCTCCGAAATCCACCTGGAGAATCATAGAATCACCAGGTTGGAAAGGACCCACTGGATCATCGAGTCCAACCATTCCTATCACTCCCTTAAACCATCTCCCTAAGCACTTCATCAACTCGTTCCTTAAACACCTCCAGGGAAGGTGACTCGACCCCCTCCCTGGGCAGCTGTTCCAGTGCCCAATGACTCTGTGAAGAATTTTTTTCCCATGTCCAGCCTGAACCTCCGCTGATGGAGCTTCAGGCCATTCCCCCTTGTCCTGTCCCCTGTCACTTGGGAGAAGAGCCCAGCTCCCTCCTCTCCACAACCTCCTTTCAGGTAGTTGTAGAGAGCAATAAGGTCTCCCCTCTGGTAGCACAGTAAACCATTGGGTACACACAATCTCACGCTCTGGGCAGCGGACTCCAGTCACCATGTGAAAAGCTGCTGCCTCAAGGAGATGGATGCAATATTGAGACCAACCTCATAAGAAGCATTTTAAATACACAGCTGAGACAGGTCAGAAAACCTTTAAGCAGCAACAATTGCAGGATAACTTTTTGTTCATATGCAGCACTGCAAGTTTTCTTTGGAGATCTCTGAATGGCAACATATTTTTGTGAACTTCAAAAATTAATACTGTAAATGTCTTTTTGGAGCTAATCTTAAACTACCCAGAAACTTTGTTGATATAGAGCATATATATATAACTGAAACATAATCCAAATTCTTTGAAGTCAAGACACACATATTCCCATACTATTTTTGGTCTACATGTTTTACACTGCATTAACCGCTACCAGTTCGATATAAATTACTGGTTTCAATTTACACAACTGCATATAATACCTATGTTCATCTACACTCCAATACCACTAGTGGCACCTGAAAACATTCTCATTATTTTCCACAGGAATTTGAGTATGTCTAGATGAAAGGATCATGCACCCATTTCTTGCTAAAAATCAATGGGAATTACCATCTGCCAGCCTTTAAAAATGCCAAGACTCTATTGATTATGAGAAATTCCTTATCGCTGAACTATGAAGGCTATTAATCAAGGGCTCAGAACAGAACAAGCAGAAAGAGTTCAGACTTGTCGTATTGTAGTCAAAAACAACAATTTTTTAGTCAGTTCTTCTTTAGATTATCATCATCACTTTAGTATTTATTTACTCTACAAAATTATTTAAGACTTGCAAAGTACTCTGAATTCATTTGTATGTGTATAAATAATAAATGTACTAGTGGCAGAATATAGACTGCAATAATGTTTAAATGTTCTGATGCCTGTTGGTTAATGAGTAATTAAAATTAGGCGCTCTATAATTAGTTGCACCATAATTACATTTTTTTTTTTTTTTTTTTTTTTTTTTTTTTCAATCTGTGTGTGTGTTTGACCTTTTATTGGTTGGGGGGATTTTTTTTTACTTAACTTTTTAAAAATTAGAAATAGATTACAGCACTCCAGCTGTATTGGAATAGAGAGGAGAAACAGGGATGTCTCCATGCAAATTCACAAGCTGAGGGAACACTTTTCAACAACTTAAAACCCAGCTGCACAGCTAGTTTGCCAAAACATTGTGATTTATTTCTTTTAAAAATGGAAAAAATAAGTAAAAAATCCTCTATTTCACAGCCACATGTGACCATCTCCCAACTTCTATCTGTCTGATAGTTTGGAATGGGAGGCTACTGTCTCTGTGCATTTAAAGGGAAAAAAGTCAAACCACAACAGAGATGGAGAGAAAACGTGTAGGGGTTTATGTGTAATTCAAGAGGGAACGCCACAGACGGGAAGAGAAAAAGAAGATATTGTGGTAGCAGAAGAAAAATGGAAGAAAATTTTTGTAAATATATTTCTGGAGGATAAGGGGAAAGACACCAAGATTGCTCATTTTTTGGCCTAATGAATAAATCATTTTAGTTTCCTCCCCCCCCTTATGCACCTGCTGCTTTGAAAAGCCCCTTCCACAACCAACAACTGAACAGCAAATGCTGCACAATGACTCAAATGTTGCTGGAGCCATGCCAGCAAAAATTACCACTCTTCAACCAAGATAAACATCATATTACTTCATTACCCTTTTAAAACATATGCAAATTAAATCCATTATTCTTTTTCCTTACAGAAATGAAGTTCCTTTGGCTGGAGTTCAACGGCTCCCTTTGTCATCGTTGACCATGAATGGATGAACTTCATGTAAATGATGCCCATTTCCCATCTCTGAATCAAACATTAATACCATTTGACAGTAATAAATAACATTTATCACAATAGGGATCTACTAATGATTTTCCCACTAAGCTGGCTCATCAAAACCTATCAGCTGACAACTGCATAAACGAGATTAGCATAACAGCTGCCTATGACAAATGTATCTAAATCATTTTAATGCCAGCTAGCTCTTTGATCTCCCTATCACGTTGTTGCCAAAACTAAATCCATTTCTTCAAGATACGTGTTGTTTATTACAGATACATGTGTATATTCCACACCAGTATATACTCTAGAGATTTCAGTAATTAAAAGAATTAAAAATACTGATTGGATACTGCCACTATAATGTAAACTTGCAACACTGCACTTCAGAGTAGCATTCCACTGCCTACTTAATTCCTTCCCTCCCATCCTGAATTGTAGGATTCAGTGTTTAATAGCTGTGTTTCTCTGGCACAGAATTCATGTTTTAATGTAAATATGCGTATTAGCTTCTTTGCGTGAACACTGCTTACAGAAGCATCACTTTCATACAATTTAAACTAATTCCCAGTAATATGGGTCTTCGTTCCATGCACACATCTAAGCAACAAAATGTTATATAAATGCAAAAGCAACGGGGGAAGAAGAACTTGCTGTAGATCAATATATTTGGGGTTTTATTTTTATTATAAGGGAGGCCCATGAGACTGTCATACAAGCTCATGAAAACAGATCTCAACCTAAGCACAAGAAAGCCAGCAGCTCTTGTTGCACTTCTGCGACATTTTAAAAAACACTAACTTCCAAATAGTAGGTTTTTTGTTGAAAGTCAACCCAAAAAGTCCCCTATCTAAATTGACATTGTCAGAGTTCTTCAGGTCCTTAAGGACAAAGATGGCTCTCCTGATGTCTAAAACACAGGGGAAAAAGATGCCCTCATGTGCTTCACAAAATCTCCATCAGATCCGCAGCTCTTAGATTAACCCATAGTACTTCTGACACCAACGAAACAGACAGAACACAGGGGAAAAAAAAAATTAAAAAAAAGAGGAAAACACTAAAAATTATTTTCCCCCTGACTGTTACGCTATCTTTAATTATAATTTCAAAAATTATTTTGTTTAACTAAGTAAAACTATTTTAAAAATATGTCTGTTAGGGTCTATTGGCTCTTAGGCACGTTCACTGATTTACTTAAGCTTGGATTAAGTTTAAGATGTCTTCACATATGAAGTAAAATCAGGCATACATACACTTGACTGCCCTTGATTTAAAATCTAATTCTGTGAGCGCCTTTCCTAGAAGGTACATTTTCACATGCATCTATTTTGGTGTTCCATATAGACCAACATCTGTTTTATCATGAGTATTTTCAGGTGAGTTCTAAACAGAAATATTCATATACTTGAAACGAACCAACGGCTATCCTGTGAATAAAAAGAAAGCAAGCTATCTATCTGTGCTGCATTTGAAACTAAAACATATATACTGATTACTTAAATAAATTCTGGAACATGAATCTTTTTACTTCCACTAAGACCCAATATCAAGTGGCACCAGAGCTCAATTCTCCTAGAAATAGCACTCATTCTTGGTGAAAAGATTCCCAAATCAAAAGTTTGAAGGGTTTTGCATAAGCATGGAAAACGTGCAAGTTTGAGAACTAATGAGATTGCAGGCTGAGAACTAACTGGTAAAGCATTCAGTTACAGTGCTCTGTAACAAATACCTTGTTTCCAATGCTGTTACAGTCACAAGCACTTTGTTCTTGCTTGCATTTCAATTAAAATTCATGGGATGTTTTCTGCACATATTTTTCAAGTCTGCCTGCATTTTCGATACCTCAGAAAAATTTCCAGCTATTATTTTTCATGTAAAATGAAGAGAATGTACGGTCTTTTGTCCAAGTCTTTTGTTTCATGAAGCAGGCCATTTTTCATGGATGAAACTGAGGCACACACTTTCAGTTTTAACAGCATTTCTTATCATTCTCCTCAGTTAGTACTGTCACCTTTCATTATTTAATTTTGAACTATAAAGAAGGCTGATTTATACCCATGATGTACAATTACAGGCAGATGGAGAGCTTGGAAAATAGAAACACCGAATTTGAGCTGTAGTAAGAGCCTGTAAGCTAGAAGTCCTCTAGGTGCCACCACCTAAAAACAAAAAGCTAAACAATTTAAACTCAATTAATCCATGCTGTTAGAAGCATTGAATTAATGAAAGTGAATAAACTACTAATAAAGTACATTGGTTGTGGTTGCAAGGTAATTTAAAATGTCTTCAGGTACAAATGATAAGGTGTTTGTATTAATCAAAATCATCTTTGAACATGCCCATGGTCAAAATGCCTTTTTCTCAACCTCCACTTCACTTGAAATCACTTTGACACAAGTCCACTCTGCATTTTGAAGAGAAGCACTTTCTGCAGTTCTTTCATATGATAATGTACCACATATTTTCAGCTGCCTTTTTAAAGTTTAAACAAATGGAAGGCTTATTGAGAAGATATCATAATTACATGCAGGTATTTTACTAGCTCTCATCTGAAGCAAAAGCAAGCAATTAGTTGAGAACAAAAATTCATTCAAGACACTTAGTGAACATGAGGGAATAGACCAGTGTGAGAAAATAGGCCCATTTTACCATCTCATCTTGCCTGTAGAAAGACAGTAAACTTATTCTCCCAGGTTTAACACCACCTACAAAATACCTCTTCTGTTTGAAAAACGAGCTAATATTTCACAAGGCTTTGAGACTATTCAGCAAATAGCTAAGCTCACCAAAAAAAGTCATCCTAGGAGTCTTAGACTGAGGCCAGCTGCTTTGATTAATAGTAAGGAGTTGCTGTTGTAATGGACAGAAACATCATTGGTGTAAGTAGTAACCGGGTACAGCCCTCACCAGAGGAAGCACAAGGCCACTATCATCTTCAAGTCCCATTTTACTTTTAAATTATGGATCACTGAAAAGTAATCAGTAAGGAAATCAAAATAACAAGTCTTATACTTCATCCCATATGTAGACACCAAGCAGAAAATATGTGCTCGTTCCATTTGATTTTTCTCTGCTTTTTCAGCCATCACATTCCCCATCCCCAAACAGACAAAACATTTCATACGTGTTTAACACTAAGCACATGAATAGTTGCCTAGAAAACTATAGAAATATCCATGAGTTTGGAAGTTAAGCATCTGTTCAAAGGTGACAGCTTGGAAAGGATGAGTTGAGGCCTAGACTTGCCATTTGAATTATAATAGTGGCGAGATGGACCAGAGCATGCTTCCCAACCACAGGAATTACTCCCAGCACATGGGAAGCATCTATGCAGGTGAAACTCCTCTGAGAGGATGCAGCTGTCCTGAATAAGGTGTGCAGAGGGCTGCGCAAACTGCTGACCTCCAAGAGGGACGGAGCTGAAGAGGGCAGAAGGGAGAAGACTGCAGAGCAGCAGGGAGAATGAATGGACATGAACAGGTTATTCATGGAAATGCTACTTTTCTCTTTCAGACTTGATGTTGAGGACATCATTTCAGTCAAAGAAAAGCTTTATTGAAAGGGGAGAAGGAATAAAATCCAAGACTTTCAACGGTTACTCCATGATAGTTAGATTCTAGAAGGAATGTTATCCTTCACTGGAGTTCCTCTTAGATCATTCGAATTAATTCTTCAGGCTCAGAAAATGTTAATACAGAGCTCACAGTGTTCATTTTCCAATCCTAGCAATCCAAAACACAGTTAATATCGAACAGATACTTCATATTTTTCTGTTCCCATTCAATAAATAAAAGGCAATTAAAAATCATTTAAAACAAACAGCAAAAGCATTCACTCCTCCACTTTTATTATGGGGTGAACTGGGGTGGGGGAAAAAAAGTAGAAGAGCATTGAAAACTATTTTTCTACTTTTACTGAGAACATATGCTTAGAAATTTTGCACATGTTTAAGACAACACCTACAAGCAAATCCTTTTTCTCTAGAAAGAATGATAGAATATTTGTGCTTCAATTTGCTAATGTTTTCTAAACTAGTAGAAAACCAACTGTTTTCCTAGCAGAAGCATTTGGCAGGCACACACACAGAGTAATACTTCATCTTCCTCCAGTTGTCTTTGCTTGCAAATGTCAGTAATATTAATTCATTTTGGAGAAGCAGTCTAATGATTTTTTTTTTTTACTTCTTGTCATCGATTGGGCTCTGAATAGTTCTTTTAATGAATGCAACATAATTCATGCATAGTCACTACTGAACCCAGCAAATTCATAATTAGTGACAATTTCGCACCTGCTGTTATGGGTAGACGCTGTTCACTATAATTTAACTTGATACCTTGATTATTCTTTGGAAACTGCAGGAGATCCCAATTACCTTACATGTTTCCAGAAAAGAATATAGCAGTCACCACAACATTTTCAAGAATTTTCTAGTAATCAAGACCCTAACCACGCCATACACAACATTTTGTACCTATGTACAGACATTGCATTCATGTGTGAATGCACCTCCCTCAGGATAATGGTAGTATTTCATATGCCTAAAACTAAACATGATGACAAGTTTAATCACATTTTTAAGTTACTACTTCCAACCTTAACGCATAACTTAAGTATGTTTTCAAGCAAGATGTGACCCTGTTGAAATGGGCACCCAATTGTCTCCCATGTCAATTCTACTAAAAAATAGATTTGAATTTTCAATCACAAGCATAATGGGATAGCTGGGAGAGATCTTTGTGATTGAAGGAAGGGACATAAGGCACAAGGAACTAAGCATAGAAATGCTGGATGCATCCATGTTCACGGCTTCACAGATTTCTTCTTACTATGCTCATTAGGTAACTCATTGGATGATTTTGTCTCTTCTCTTTGGAGGCATCCTAGAGACATGGTACACGTAGTTTTGCTCAAGAACTAAAGTCTTCACAAGGAAAGCTAATATGATTAACTCCGTAGAGCAAAAAATACAGGACCAAGTAGATATTTAAAAATAAATCTGATTTCCCTGACTCAGCTTATACCCTTAATAAGCAGTCTAATGACTCTCCAGATGATTGACATTGCAATTATTGTAAACTGAGTTCACTATTACAATATTCATAGGAAATTCTATCATTTTATAATTATACAGATATAATGGAATTCAACAATAAAGAACTGCATATATGAGAACTGCTTCAAACACTAATAAATCCATTTAAGTAGATACAGAACTAACAGCATACATGAGCACTCCCTGATCTTTTCCACAAATTACCAATTCTGAGATTGCTAAGCTGAGAAGAGCATATCATTCTTGAACAGATAATGGTGTTGGCATCAATAAGGGACACTGCTCAGGACCATTGCCTCCCAGTAAACTAGTACATGGAATTTAATCTAGACCATTAAATTTACCCAGTGTGCTATTTTAAACACAAAGCAATCCTTTCAGTGACAATACTGTCACATGAAGATAAACTAAATTTGACCTAAACTTCTGTCTGTATCTTGCCAGCAGCTAATGAAGCCCTCGTATGCCACCAAGACACACACAATCCATGCTAGAGAACTATAGAGAACTTTATGTTAAGTATATTAGGCTAAGAGGACCTTCTGCCTTGCAGCCAGATTGAAGGTGGGTTGGACATGCAAGCTAGGACCCTATGGGCTGCTCAGGAAAGCTTCCTCTCTCCATCAGCCCTTTTACCAATTTAATGTTCCTGCCAGGTGTGAATCAAAGCCACAATGTAAAATTTACACCATAACATAAACTCAGATAAATCTAGGTCAAGAATCCCAGTTTAGCAATCCTCACACACACACTCCAATTTATGAGGATGTTTTCTTCTGCAATAAAGTGGTTTCCTTAAGAAGAAACCTCACAGGTACTACAATCACACTTTTCAGACAGTCATGATATCCATTATGCTAACTGCACTTGAGAATTTTTAAGTTATTGCTCAGAAGAGTATTTGGAACTTCAACACAGCACCGTTAAAACTTGATGAAACAAGGAACTATGCACACAGAATATCAACCTAATACATAGCCTTGACAGCAGGTTGTGTTTGCACGCTGGCTCAGCATTACGAGCTCAAGCATCACATTGAAAATAAATTTGCATTCTTCAGTACTCCATTTCAACAGGTGACTATAATGAATACAAGAACAAAAGAAAACACCAGAAAACAGATATTTGCTCTTCAAGCTTCTAAAATGTAATGAAAAGTGTTTTCTGCTGACTCAAGGATTTATGATACGGATTAGAAATCAGTTTTAACATACACTAGAAAAAAAATATGAATGTCATATCTTAAATTCTGTCGAGATGCTAGAATTTAAGCTTACTTTATTTCTGATCTGTACTGTAAAAGATTTGAAAGGAATAAGAAAATTCTCTAGTAGTAGAGAAATCATCATCTTTGTTGTTGTAATTTAGCCATGAATACGTCCTCAGGAGAAATGTTGCCATCCATTTGCAATCACATAAACATGTGTCAATTGTTCAAACCTATGGGAGAAAGACAAGCTGCTTAACCCACTTCATCTGTTGTTCCGAAAGTGCTGGTTTGTGTTTAGAGCTCTGCTGCTGCTGCTTTTAGCAAGTCAGTACTCCATTGTTATAGCCATCTTTTCATATGCCTCTGGGGACCAAAAGGATGGTGCAGATGGTAAACAAACATGCTTTACAGTCTAGAAGCTTAGACTAAGAAATTCAGATTTGCTTTACGTTTCTGGAATGCAACTAAGAAAAAAAATGACTCAAATTTATTACCAGGCTGGTTCTCAGTCCTGTGCAACTCCTCTATGATTGCACTACCTAGCACAGACACGTCCCTTCAGTCTCAGAAAGCTGACTAAGAAATATAAAAAATCCATTATGTACCTCAAATCCAGGGTCTTCAATCTGCTTACACGGCATAGATATAATTTAAAAAACAAAGCTTTCTATCAAATACATCCTATTCATGAGAGGCATAGTGTAAGGGTCCTGAAATTGCATATACCAATCCAGTTCACACCTCAGCAAAGGCAAGAGACAGCTTCCTCCACTGCACCCTGTAATTAGTTCATCTGAGACAGTTTATTCCTGATAAGATGCTGTTCTCAGTCCTATCAGGAGTCTAAGTCACCTTAAAAGCAATGAAAACCAAATAGTTTGAAACCTGCCAACAGCCATATACCTACCTGACCAGCGCCGATCTAAGCAGTAGCATGTCATTAGAAACAGAGTTTTGGTTCATGTATAGTATTTTACAGAAAGATACAGGAATGAAACAAGAAAGGACTCAATTAATTTAAACTATCAAAAGCATGATAACTCAATTTTAAATAATCACTACAACTTTTTACATGCTTTATCCTTGCGTGATGGTGTAATAAGCATCATTGAAAATAGGCATCTTGCTGGAAAGGCTGCCGCTCCTTTCTTGGTACTGCAATAAATTGCCCCATCCCTGGTGGTGTCCAAACCCAGGCTGGATGAGGCTTTGAGGAATCTGATCTAGTGGAAGACGTCCGTTGCCCTGACAAGGGTGTTGAAATTGGATGATCTTTAAAGTTCCTCTCAAACAAAACCGTTCTATGATTTTATGCAATGTACATATCCCTGTGCAGTGAATTAACTCCGTCTCCTTTACCTTCTGCACACCCTTTAGAAGTGGTCCAGATGCCCAGGAGCCTACTTACCACAGCTGAAACCTAGAGAAGCTGGAGAAATCACTTTAAACAGATCAGTCGCCTATTTTTCCTTACACAGAATTTCTCCATGAGCCTCTGGAGAAAATTTTGCACAGTGGCTTGCTGTCCAAAGATGATCACATCACTCACAATACAGGCAGCTGGTTGCTTATAAGGATTTTCTCATTCTGCATCCAGGTAATCTAGAAGTGTTTTCAGATTAATAAACTTCCAGAACAGACTCCTTTTAGTCAATCTGGGCACTGGAGTACTCTGATGTGAAAAAAAAAATTGTAAAGTTTTCATTGTACTATTGTTAGCTTTCTCATCTTATATTTATCACCATGTCTTCAATCTCATCTCTAAATTACAGAGCTAGGACTTTCTGATAGACACAATTGCTGCTGCTCAGTTTACTACCTCCTGTCAGCCCCTGATCACTTTGTGACTTCTATTCATCACAGCTTCAATTTATTCCTTGTGCAGAGTGAGTAGTGCCCAGAAAAGGAAGGTGAAGAGAAGATTGCTATGGTTAACTCTTTAGTGAAATAAAGAAATGCTTAAATTTAAAAAATTATCGCCTAGTACAGGTGATAATAGTTGAATAAGTAGCACATGAAAGTTGACCAAGTTACCTTTCTGCCCAACACATGTTGCTCTGCAAACATTCATCTGCTATTTGGTCCTTTTACAAAGCCGGCTTTACTTCCAGGCCGTGCAGTCATTCACCGCATTTCTGGTCACCTCTTACCATACAGGCAGTGTACACAACAGTTACACCTGCATCAATATGGTTTTTATAACACATATTTAACTGTGCTGAAGCCATTCCTCTACCTCCATAAAAACCAATCTCAATATTTACAGTATTTGAGCAGAGGATTCAGGAAACCCCAAGAACAGGATGGCACTATGTAGTTATTCCTGCCCTTCACTGCTCAGTTTTGACTAGTAGGAGAAGCACTCGGTGCAGTGTGCCGAGAGGCTGATGAAGCACAAGCTTTCACAATGTTTGCTGCAAAGATGACCGAATGCCCTGAAGTGCCTGTAGAGCAGTTACCCCTGGTCAGCTATCCGTCACCTCATTCCCTCGTAACCAAGCTAAGAAAGACTCTTCAGACTGGTTGTGCACAAGGAGAATCATACACAAACACTTGACTCTCTGGAAAACAGAGTGAATAAAGCTGTCTATAAATCTTCATAACAGACACAACCAAGCAACCTAACATAAGTCAACATTTTAAAAGACGGAAGAATCCTTTAACAAGGCAGTCAGCCTTTATTGCCCTATATATATATATATATATATATATATATATATATTTCTGGTCTGAATTTAACTCTTCTTAGCTTCAGATCTTAAGTATCACTTAATAAACTAAAGAACAAAACTACTAGGCATAATTAAAGTATTTGAATTGTGTATTAATAAAGACAGCACTCTGTAGGAAGTATGACATACACAAAAGTTCATTCATCAAGACTGAAGCATACTTGCCTGCCATGGTTGCTGTGTGTAACAGAACACAGAAGCAAGCCTGCAACTTGTTGCTAAGTTAATTAAGATTCTTAGCATATTCAATGCTCCTTCCCCACTAATAAAACCTCCAAATCAAGCGCTCTCATTAATTTGGGCAACAGAAATGATCTAACAGGAGGTAGCCTTTGTTATGAAGCTTCCCATGGCAGATGAAGCCTTTAAATGAACACAAATAACTCACAAGCCCCAAAAATGACAATGCCAAGCAGACATCACCTGTGTAAACAGAGGAATGAAACAAAAAGAAAACCAAAATGCAAACTTCACAACTCTACAAACACATTACTGAAATGAGTGACAAAGCACTTAGTGATACCTATTCTCAAGAAACATACATAGTACGCCTTTAAATGGATAGTTAAAACCTTCATTTTTTAATTATTAAGTTATATAGTTACATTTCCTAGAACTACAAAGAAACCTGACACTACCCACAAATTAAATGCAATTTGCAATAGTAACAATGAAAAAAAATGTGATTTATCATGCAGAAAGCTTATGCCCCCAAATATCAGAGTTGTTCAATGGATCAAGAAATGAGTGCCTGTATACAGTGGTTACAGTTCTTTCACTGGAGACTTCTCCTGTCAAAGTTGTCTCACTTGATATAATACAAACAGTAAAACTGCTGCAAGCATCACACATTACCGATATCAAAAGTAAAGGTGAGCAATCATTGTAAAACACAGCACTGAGAAACGTGTTCTCATTAGAAGTACAAAGAGACAAGAACTTCTATAGACAAGTGGCTTCCATATGTTTCTTTTCAAGTCCAGATTGGGAGACACTCCTCTAACATATTTCTCTGCAATATTTATTTTCCAGAGCCTAAGACCTGAATATGAAAGATCCTACACTTACCCAAGGCTGAAATGGGAAAATCCTGAGCAACGTACTTTTCTTTTTTTTCCAAAATAGAGGCAGGTGCGGAGAGAAGAATGTTAGAAAGCATTTGAATCCTCTGCTACTCAGAAGCTGGAAGAAGTCTGTTAGTGTAAATTTCACTTTTTAGACTTAAGACCTAACAAGACTCCTTCATGACAACGGATATACTTCAAAGGGATACTGAAAACCATCTTAGGCTGCTGGGGCATAAATTCCTTCCCTCCAGTGCCATGAAGCAGGAAGTGTATTTCTTTACTTTGAAATTAGTCTTTGACTGATGATGCCACAACAACTTTTACAGAGAGTGAGTTATCATTGTCACCTGATGACTATTCTCTTTTGCCTTTGGAGGCTTATTGGGCCCTCTTTTACCTCAAGTAGCTACTGAGATTTTCTCTTGCCTTTGTTTACATTAATTGTCTATTGATTCACTCTAACTACTTATTATGGATTTCCCCAGAAGCTGTATATGTCTCTAGTTCTCCTGTAACAACACACCAAGCATTTGTCTAAAGCACTCCTGGTGCGTATCTTTCTTCCCCTGCTCAACTGTTTCTTACATGACCATCTCTATTGCTTTTGAACTTGGAGACAGTCTAGGGTTGTTATTTATCCTCTGTCTTTCTGATGTGTAGCAGCATGAAGGCATTCTCCTTATTCTTCCTCTTAATGGAAAATATCAACAACTAACCCTCCTACTTCTCAACAACACAGATAGAAATAAGATAAGAAATAGCCAGGAAATCCACTGCTAATTTTAGGTAGCAGAGCCAAAAATTTACGATAGTGACTAAAGGCCTCCTGCACTTTACACAACAGGACAATAAGAAAAGCCCACAAGCAGTATTTACTTCAGGATCGCTGATTTTGAAGCATTCACAAGTTTTTGAACTAAAAGGTTTCAGGCAATTTCTAAAATCTAATTTCTAATGCAGGACTAGAGGATTTACAGATTAAAGGTGCTAAATCCCACTCAATTAATTTTGACATCTGGTCCTTAGAGAACTCAGTGTACCCAAATTTTTTAACGGCTTATTAATCAAGAAAACCCTGTAGGTCCTTCCCTCCTGGATAAATCATATGATCTGACTGACTCAGAACAGTACCCAAAGCACAAACACAGGGCACTCAGCAGCTCCAAGTATTTAATTTCACATACACATGACAAGCCATCCTAGGAACAAGTACAAAGGTATACACCAAGTTTGGCAGGTATGAATCCAGTTGCATTCAGAAACAGCAAAGTATAAAGCTTTTCTAGTTTGCAGGTCTAGAAAAGTTGTCTCATCCTTCTGACATAGATCTTACAGACTGTGCATACACACGGACATCCCTTGAAAGCACACTTTGCTAAAAAGTATGCAGCAAGTTAGAAAATAAGGTATGAAAATGCAGTCAAATATTGCTTTATACACATAGAGATGTGCACTAAAACAACAACAAAAAAGAACAAACGAGACATTTTTCTTTTGTAACACACCACCACTGAACTGAAGTAAACAAACTTACTGAATTTCAACACAGAGAAAGTTAACATTAATTGGAAAGTTAAACTAATGGGAAAAAAAACCCCACAGCTAAAATGTTCTTGAGGGGAGCTTCCTAACAGGATGAACAACAAGCACAATAACAATGAATACTCTAGGTACGTTCACTGATGTTGAACTCTACCTTTAAAATAGCATTGTTCTATAGTGGTTATAACGTAGGATCTCCACAGAACCTCCAGAAGCATCTGCTCCTAGAAAGCTCATACAGTTAGAAGAAATCAAAACTATATCCCTTCATATCTTCTTTGGAAAGCTTTGCTTTCTTTACCAAAGAAAACGGTTGCCCGTGATTTTGCAAGTATACAGACCTACTGATCACTTGAAAGAAGTGTTCTTGAAATAGTGAAATTGAGATGACATTTAAATATATTAAACTCAGAAAAAAACCCACTAGCTATAAGATTAGAACATCTTCACTACCCAGACCTGCAATCTATCCTCTCCTCCCCATATTTATACCTGTCATCTTTCCAGCTTGACTTATTTTCAGGGGTTCCTAATGCTGGCTCACAAGTGCATGATTTCAGGCTGGAACCTGAATAATGCATCTCTACAGCAGATTTATTATGATTTCACACTTATTTAAACTCATATTAAAAAAAAATATTTTAAAGTGCACTTTTTCTATTCCCAGAGACAAACCGGCAGCAATTATTTTAGGTCCAGCTTGCTTTTAATACTATGCCCATGTGTGAAAGAAGGACAAAGGTAACTTGCAAAAGGTTATTAAAATAACAAAAAAATAATTTCATGATTGATCACTATACATATCATACTGCAGCATGGGATCATACATAATATCAGCATGAGAGAACTTGTAATAGCAATGTGAGGGCACTGCTCAGGGGTTTAGTGTGCAGAGGGAATAACTGTAATGAAAAAGGTGAAAAAAATCATAGAAAAAAGGCCACAATTAGCGATATCTTTTGAATTGAAAGAATAAAGACTCAGAAAGTGGTATATTTAAGTACCTTTAAACATGCTTGAAACTTTTATATCCTGCTCAAGTCCCAGTTTTTAATGAGACACCACGGATGAAAAGAGAACAGAAATAATTCTGAATGAACAATTGGGGGAGCACTTGAAAATCAGGAACATTTGAGGGGCTTTAGGGGAAAGCATTTAGCAGAACTCTTGGCTGCAAAAGTTGAAAATGGCTTACACAAAATATCACTGAAATAGCTGTAATTCCAGCTGTATCTTTCATATAAAACACATGCAAAGAAAGTGCTATTGATCCAATAACTAAAATATATACATCTCACTAGAAATACATCCACAATATTTACTTAAACTCATTTAATGTCATAAGAAAGTGCCACAATTACCCATAGCAATTATACAAGAGATACTGCTATTTTAAATTGCAGTGAAATAATATATACCTATTTATCAATTCAGCTGCAAATACTGTCCCAGTTATTTGCTTTATGAAAATTGTAGTTTAGATATTGTATGTACTCATATTTTTTGACAAGTATTTCATTTTAAATGTGCCTTGCCTTCATTAGAATACAGCAGAGGCATGAAGCGCATAATCTACAATTCCTATAAGGCAAAGGGCATCTTGGAAAGAGATATTTCAATAGCAAATTGAGCTGGAAGAAAATGTGTCAGTTCAATTCACAAAAGTGAAGAGATTTCATTTTAACCTACTTATCTCAATGCTCCACAAGCAAGACTTAAGAATGGATGGGACATAATTTTACAGATATAACAATAAACCCATGAGTAAAAAACTGGATTCTCAAATGCTAAGCGTTCCAAACCAGCTCCCATAGCATTACTTAAAAGAGTATTTTAAAAAAATCCAAGATTTTTGCAATTTTGTCCCTACTGTAAATTATGACATCTTAAAGAACAATTCTCCACAGACCTCAGGATCTTGGACACGCTTAATAGTGTTGAAAAGTTTACCTTTAAAGGAAACAACAGTTTCCAGTGATGATATCCAGCATTGAACACTGTACCACTCTCCCATTCTAAAACAAAAAAAAATAATTACCATTATCAAATTAGAGTGACATCAAGCAACAACAACAAAAAAATACTTTACTTGGGTTAAAAGAAACACTGTGCAATTTAAGTCCATAAATAAGAATCCTTTTTTTCACATAAGCAGCTCACCATGCAAATTCCCTGTAACACCAAAACAAAGTACTGAATTTGAGTAATATCTCCAAAAATAGTATTATGAATAATTGATTGCTCCCTCCCTCACCTATCATCTGTACATTGATTTGCAGATTCACGTGCTGGTGACTGGCTGATAAAGGGAGCACCCCCAGCTCCTCAGTTACCCCACAGCCAGAACACCTGACACAGACGTGACACGGACAACAGCTGCAAAATAGAGTTTTTCCATCTATGGCACTCCAAACCCACTTAAGCTTGTTCTAGATATCCAGTACAATTCATTTGCCAAAATGTCTTTGGAACACTTACTCCTCTCTGAGGTTTAGAAATGAATGCCCAGACCTATGCAATTGGTTCAAGTTCTGTCTGCTTTTTAGCAGTAGTCAATCCAGTATGATTTCCAAGCATGAAAGAAAAGAGTAGATCAATAGCAAACATCTTCTAGATATATCCTATCGGAAACTGGTTTATTGTATGGGCTGTTTAAGCATTCTGTATTTCTACTGTATTTAAGTTAGACTTTGTTTCCACTCTCAGTATAGCAGAATGAAATGTAACTCTACATAACTTTGCTAAATGCATTCAAAGCCATTAAAAGATATGGCCCGTGGCTGGGATGCTCATCCTGCCTTTAATGCTCGGTGAGTTTATTGAACATGGTTCTGTAGGCTCCTACTTGCCCCCCTTCACTGACTGAATTAACTGTTTAGTGCAACAAATCTCTCATTTGATCAGTTAGAAGGCCTTGAAAGACTCACTCCCTAGCAGATCAACACTGACATTAAATATAGGAAGGCAGGGAAAAAAAAACCCACTTCACTATGCTCATAGCTCTTCGGTACTCTCACCTGGACTCTCTCATTGAATACACACTGAATTCTGACAGATCCCCTCTGAAAACCATTTTTTCCTGAAATGATTTTACAGTGTCTGATAATTAACTTTTCAGGTGTTTAACCATCAGGCTGTCCTATCTTCCAGGTGTTACACTTTCAAAATGATATTAAATTCAGAGCATGGAGCATCAGTGACGATGCAAATGCCACGATCTCCTCTCAGGTTGGCAAGCACATACAGGTCTACATTTGGAAGCAATGTATTTTCTTGCTCCATGGTATGTATAGCTCTCTGATAAGAAATACTGCTAATGTAGCCTGAAGAGAACTTGGAAGGGTATTGAATCCTAAACCAGGAAAGATTCAGAAATAAACGAGTTTCTCAGTTGAAGACCTTAAAAAATTTTTGCTTTGTTTTTCATAAATAAAGATTGCAAGAGTTACGGAAACAAAACTTTACAATGTGACCTAAGGTAGAAAGAGCTTCTCAGATGCTGATCAGAAAAAGCATAATAAACAGGGATTAAAAAATGAGAGATTTAAAGATGAGATAGAGCCTGAAAAAAAAAAACCCAAAACCAAATAGAGAATACCACAACTGCAACACTAGCTCTGCCCATACTGCCACATGGCCTTTGTAAAGCCATTTAACCCTCACCAGGAGAAGCAGCTTTACCCCGTGGATTATCTTCCTGGGTACCAATACAAGTTCTAACATTAGCTTCAATTTGTGCAACGTACACAGTGCCTTCAGTACATTGTCATACTGTCCTAGAGTTTGAAGCAACATTGTTTTGTGCACATTCTGACTGTTGAAAGGATGCGAGGAAGAAAGCAGTCCCAAAAGACTGAGATTTTAAATGCATATTTAGCGCTACTAGGTACACCTATTACAAGAAACATCTCACAAGAGCCAGCTATATTGAAATTCTAGGCACAGATCATATTAAGCCACTTTATTGTTTTCTATTTAATAAACGAATTACATTAACTCAGAAAATGTTTGTAAATTTAAATACTATTCCTTTACAGAAGCGTTTTTTCTTCTTATTATAAGAGTAGATCTTGACGAAGACTAAATTGCAGTGTTCAATAGCTTTTGCCCCATCTTTCCATCGGGAACAACACAGGGTGCTAAGGGAAAAGTAGAGACAGGATTATCAGAAAAGCCGGCAATTGTGTCACTCTAGAATTTGGTTTTGTCTCTATTCTACAAGCTGTGACTTTTTTAATATAACATTACTTATAGCCCTGTACCATAATGATGATTTCTTCCAAAAGACAGACCACACGGCCCACCACTGTGTAGCCTGTGGATTGCTTATCAAAACCGGACTTTGTTTCCAGTTCTGCCATGTTGTAGAAAACAGGTACAGATTTAACTAAAACAAACATTCATTCTCTTCACAGAAGAAGAGACAAGAAAAATAATCAAGTATCATGAGTATTGGAATAGATATAGCTCCTTCTACAGCTTAATAGTTGTGATACAACCTCTGTAAAGCTTTATAATGGCTTTTTCAGACCAGTGGAAACCCATGACAAATATCCATTTATGTTAAGTCTACTATACAAGCTTTCCTCTTCCTATAACTGTTAAAACTGAACAATTTCATGTACTGCATCACCAACTATGTTCATCGTTTTCATTCTTTCAAGAACAAAAAGAAAACATCAGGGGCAGACCAAAACAATTACTCTGTAGCTCAAAAAAGTCTAGCAACGTAAGAATGCATTGTCTGTTACGTCATGAAAAGCAGATTTTGACACAACAAATACATAATATATTACTAAAAATACTGTTAATTGAATTGCCTTTTTTAAGTTATACCTGCCTATGAATATGTGGATTCCTATTTTATTACTTAAAAATGAACTGTAGCACCAAAAGGTCATAGAAACGAGGAAAAGTCTAAGAATAAAGGGCGCATCTGACAAAGGTGCTACCGGTTCATCAACACAGAATATACTAGTTAATTCACTTAGGTAAAAATCCCTATAACTTCAGCTCACTGCAAGCTAAATACAGCATCCCAAGAGAGTCAGGGGGAATATCCTGCTGAATTTGTAAGAATCTTATGTTTTCCATAGTATTCTCTGAAAAGGAAACCGTTTTCAGTAACGCTTTATCATGTAACTTAGCATTTAGCACTAATGCCAACTAATGGAAAACAGAATGAAAATATTTAAACATGCAGAAGTTAAGACACATTTTTCTATTAACAGCTTTTATGGATTATTACATCCATCCTTCATCAGAGAGCTACAATACATGCATTAGTTGACCCTTAAAAGCCTATAAAGTAAAAAATAGAACATAAGGATATGCTACTACCTCGTATTTAGTTGAGAGGAGGAGTACATTTGCTTTTTTAAGATCCAATAATGGAATAACAAACATGCAGAGTTTAAATAGAACATCTTTGTTCAGAAATACAACTGCTATTGTGGTAACACAAAATGCAAATACACTGGCTGGATGGCAGCAGGAGATGTAGTTTTCCCAGTCCTGTACTTCTCCCTCAATTCAAACGTATGCTCTTAGTTGCACGGATTTGACATAGGTAGCTCACCTCTTAAAATTGAAACAATAAAATAATTTAATTATACTGTAAGTCTTATCAATAGGACTAGATGCAACTTTGTTGGGAGAGAAAAAAAGCCTTTGAAAATTATATTTGAAGTTCCTTGTAAAATACAGCCTTATTATGAAGTCCTTCTTGTTCTCAAGATATAGAGCATTATGCCAACTCTAATGTTCAGAATTAGAGCCCACAATTCCATTCCATTTGTAGTACAGGCTTCCTGGCACTTTCAATTTTTATTTTAATTATTTCATGCAGGGGAACAGAGTGGACAAATTTATTACCTAGGTGGGCTCCAAAGGCAATATTATTATGGTTCTAACAGGTAAATAAACCAATACATTTCTTCAAACCAATACATTTCTTCAAACCATAAAGCAACTAACTGCTCTTGGAGAAAATAGATCTGAAAAGCTGAAGCAGAAGAGTTCAGAGGGGAGTAACAGAATCATTCCAAGAGCAAAGAGACTGTATAATGCAGAAAGAAAACATGACTATCACTAGACATCCAGTCAGGTTCTAGAACACACCAGTAGCCTGAATTAGGTAAGATTATATTCTAGTCTTGATCCATCAACTGATTTAAATACTTTGATACTCAATTTTTTTTTAAACATTAATCTTTTCATCTTTGTTGTCTCCCAGTGACACAGGCGTACAGCCTTAAATCGCGAGTCAAAAGGGTTAAGTTGGTCAAAATTCTAAATTACAGTAAATGTTCCTTGCTGAATATCTTGAGTAAAAAAGGAGGGGAAAGATGATAAACCAGTAAATAAAATTTATGCATTTTTAATCACAACCATGTATGATTCAGTAGAAATAAGCAAAGGTATAATAAAAAAAACTACATTAATATTTCGTATGTTATGACATCTCAAAATGTTATACATCACAAATTCAAAATATGCTCTCAGAGCCTCAAAAGAGGTAGATACGATCCAATTCTACACATTAAAATGGAGGCACTTCTGGATTGCTACAGCAGCAATTCAGCAGCAGACATCAGTTTTTATGACAGGACATTAAAAATTACTGTTATTCATTTCAAATTGCTGTGGATAATTACAGAACTTAATTGCAGAGCTGGAAATACTCCAGATATGAAAGGTGCTAATACCTTTCATCTTACATAAAGAAAAATTACATGTTCTCTACTGTTTTTAAGTACTATCTGCAATGCTTTTCATACATCACCTTCTAGCAGCAGGATAAGGCACAAGTTTATGGTCAGTTTTAAGAAAAGGGCAAGTCACTTCATGATAATATCATTAGTGACCATGAAGACAATTTAAAGTATTCCACTTCAGTAGATGGAAAATCTAAATGCTTGTGTGGAGAGACAAAAGAAAATTCCACCTTAAACAGAGCAAGCAAAATCTCTTCAACATAATGGAATTGCATGCAGTTTTTCTTGTTTGTTTCTGTTTTGTTGTTTTGTATGGGATTTTAAAATGAATTAATCTCAGTTTTCCCAATCACTCGGCATATTCAGAAGACATCACTAAAATACAGTACTAAACAGCATCAAATGCATAGATTATTGTAAATATAATCAAACATTAAAATAAAATTATACCTCAGATTTACTCTCACAGTCCTAGCTGCATGATCCCAACAAAACTACTCAACCTACACTGGAGATATGCAGCTTCAGAGCAGTTCTTTACACCCTCTGTCACGAAGGAAAACCTGTTATGACTATTTACTCTTCTGGAAAAATAAAGATCACAAGTACCAGAAATCAGGATTCTCTCATGCTTCTTTCAAATTTTTATCTTACTTCTGAAAAAGTTCATCCAAACAGTAATATGTTGGAGTGTTACACTGATACAGTCTTTCTTTGGTCACATTTCTGTGATCTGTAATAGCAGTAAAACAATATAGAAACACTCCAATCGTAAAAATCCAACACAACACCCCAAGAGAAATATTGCAGTAAAAGCAAAAAGTGACAGAAAAATACTTCTGGATTTCATGAGGTTTGAGAATTTAAACCTGTTTCATGAACAAGAAAAATTAAGCTTTGTACTGACAGATGCACTTTCCCACTGAGTTTTTCCAAGTGTCTACCAGACACATCAAATCTAAGCAAAGAAGTTCACCTCCTTCAGCACCACTTCCAAATCAAACAGAAGTTGAGTGAGAGCATTCTAACATTTAGAACAGCTGAAAAGTAGACAATACACACAAAAATACAAGAAGTGATAGGTCGAAAGCTCAAGCCTTTAAATTAGGAATCAACTTAGTTACTGACCCAGCCAATCTTCATTTAGAGATCTTACACAGATGGTAAATCCACAATACACAGATGTATCTTTATTATCTTTATAATTCTTTAATAGAAAGTGACTGGGGAAAAACAACAAGGTGTTCTTTTGCTCATTGACTGTACAATAAGAAAAGACATCTGCAAGACACCAGGTAGGGATGGAAGACTGATGTGAGGATCCTAGTTTCATATGCAGTTCCAAAACATGGAAACTGCTCTTTGACAGAGTAGGAAACAGTCTAGCCAGCAGAGTAACATTTTAAATATCCAGCTATAAAAACATCATGATCAACTCTATTTCCACTCTATTAGTAATGCTGTTAGAATTATTTTGTTCCAGAAAAGCCTACTTTAACACTTCGTGAAATCTCAAATAGGTCTCAGAATGTTTCGTCTATCAAATGACACTATGGTTTACTCTGTGTACTCTGCATGCCTCTGCTTGGTATGCAGTTCTTTTAGCATTACATACAGTTTTCTACAGAGTAGCTAAATTTACTGCTATATACAATTTATGTTTTTTCCCCAGTGCTTTCTTTTACGCTACAGGAAACATCTTGCTATTCAACTTTTACATGTTCACAACACAGTGACTGTTACCCGTTTGTAAAAAGATAGGCAGAGAGATATATGTTTACGGAAACATTCTAATTAATATGGGGCAAGTAACTTTTTTGCTTATTAAGAAGAAA
The DNA here is from genome assembly GCF_017976375.1 of Cuculus canorus. Taxonomy (NCBI): domain Eukaryota; kingdom Metazoa; phylum Chordata; class Aves; order Cuculiformes; family Cuculidae; genus Cuculus; species Cuculus canorus. Next base: position 13,412,976 of record NC_071413.1, read on the forward strand.
ATAATGATAATACACAGCTCTACTGTATTGCTTTTAATGGTTCGTCTAGAACTGTTATTGCCAACCTTGACAATAATGAAAAGGATTGTTCATAAACCAGCTCTTTGAAAAGCTAAGACTTTGAAATACTCCAGCTAAGGAAAACAACACGTACTGCATATATCTGCAAAATACATGCATCTGAATGTACAGGGAATAAGGGAAGCAGGGGGGAGGGAGACATGATGAAACGCTAAGTTGGAGAGTAGTCTCTGATAAATAAGCCATGCAAACTGCTATAAACTGGGTTTAGAATAGCAATTATCATTTTATCACCTAAGCATCCTGCTTTGGTCATGTGCTATGCACCTATTTTCTGGCTAAGAGACTTCTGGTTTTCAGATTCATATTGCTATTAGGGCACTATGTACAGACTGAAGAAACTTTCCAGTAGGGTTTGCTGTCATCAACAAATTAAGACGGTTTGCTGGGGTGTGAAAGATAAGCTTGAAATGGAACTTCTTCCAGGAGCTCTGTAGTGAACACTCCTGTGACTCATACATAAAGAATGATAAATTATGTTCCATATGCATATTATTGATATTGATTTGTCTGACCAAATCACCTCGAAGCTGGATACAGACTCAGAATTATGAGGTTCAACTGCAATGTCTCTGTGCTGCTTAGACAAATCCTCTCAAGATGACTTAAGCCCACCTATTGGATCATACACAGCATTCATACTTTTACATCCAGTCAGATCCTCCCAGTAAACCTTCCGAAAACGGAGACTGTTCAGAAAAAAGTATGTGTCCCGTCTGGCCAATAGAAATGTTGAACAAGTAGAATAATTTTTTTTAAAAAAATGCAAGAAGTAAGCGTACAATAACATCTCATCTATGTTTCTATTTACCAAGTAAAACTCATTGAATAGTAGTGATGATCTTCAAAAGGCTAAAGTAGGGAAAACCAGCTCTGAGACTGAATCTGCTACTCCTTTATGCTGAAATAAATGGTCAATATCTAAGCTTCACTGACATCAGTAGAAAAGCTTGTATTGACTGATGCCGAGCATGGATTTTAGCCAACAAGTCCAATAGTGCATTGCGTCCTGTTTGTCTTTAAGAACTTCACTGAAAGGATTATCAAAACAATTAAAAGTAGCCTCATTGCAGGCACATTAATGGGGAACTGTGGGTGTATCTGACGTGTCTGCAAAGTTAGATAAAGCCTAGTATTGTAGGAATCAAAACCAGCAGAACTGAGCAATAATACCACAGAGATAAGAGCATAATTGGAGTATCAACACTTTCAGGAAAGGATCAATTAAGAAAAAAAACAAAACACTGATGTGTTTAAGAAACAGCTTTGTGAACCCTGAATATTGGAGTACTAAAAAAAAGAGAAAGTAGCTTTTACTCCACACTGACAAGATCAGTTTAGGTAGGAAATCAGATAGTGAAAAAAAAAAAGTACTGACATCTTATTAGACATCCAAATACTGTGGATAATATTTCAGAGAACTAATCCACGCTATGCTGTTTAGCATAGAAAACAGTTCTCGGAAACTGAAACACATCCCACTCCTTTTAACTGCTATTATTTTTTGTTTGAATGACAAATGTGCCAGTTATTTATAGCAGAGTATATACTCTTCTCGCAGTGTTTCTCATCAAAGCATGCCTAGCTGAGTCCTGGCACAAAAAAGGGACTAAAAATTAGATCAAGCAAATTAAAATTTGCAATTTATTCAAACCAATATACTGTACAGCTTTCTCAGACTCATGCACCTGCAAAAAAAGATTTAAGCTGCTTTCATAATTTGCTAACTTGGTTGTTTTGTCATGTTTCAGCTCATTTTGGTGGTGTTTTGTGTTCACTTTGAAAAAAAAAAAATAGATTAGTGACCTTTATCATCCTGGAAATAGTATCATGTCTTCACTACCTGAAAAAATAACTTTTACATGTAATACATTATTGTGGCGTTTTGTGTAAAAAGTAAAGATTATTAATTGTCTCAATGGATTGTGAGATCTTTGATTTGTGTGATCTCTGTGGAAACAGGCTGAACACTTAACAGTTAAAACCAATATAAAATTCTAACTTTTAACTGAGCTAACAAGCATATAGGAACATGCCATAACTGTAAATAACAGCTCTTAAAACAATCCATCACAAAGGTACTGACAGATTCAGCAAGCTGCAGTTTAGCTAATTTCTGTTGAGGACTGCATGCATCCACTAAGAGATGAAGTGCAAGAAAGTTGGCAATAATTTAGTAGAAAATAAAAAAAAACCCTATATATGATATGTTATAAAAGGGAAAAGTACTTCATTAGGCCATATTAACAAAACTTTATGAAATATTTCTATCACTTCAATGAGACCTATTTCTTTTGCTGAGAGATTATGCTCCAAGCCAGTTTTTTTTACAGTAGCTAAATTTACCATAGAAAATATTTCTATCTTGGTAACTCCAAGTGCTTTTATACATTCAGAGTTCTAACTGGTTAAGAATGCAAGAACATCCTTACAAACTGTAGTTGCTTGCTTAAGTACTCCTGTTTCTACTCGTCGTCTACAAGCGTGCGCAAATGAAGATATTACACATTACATTGGATAACTAAAGGCTGCAGCTATATCATTTACCTACAGCAATTTATTCATCATGCTGCTTTGAAGCTAAAAATGAAAGAGTTTACATTTAATGAAGACCATCTGAAGTATCCCTACTGCAGCTGCAGGCTCCGTATAAACTGTTGTGCAGGAGGCAATATGCTGTATTGTAATGCAGATTCACTTAAGAGTGCATCTGCAGCAACAAGATCATTTCCCATGGTCTTCACTGTATTTCTTCTATTATTCATAGAACACAATGTAAATGAAGCTATAAATTTTACCACATACTAAATGTAGAAAGAAGATAATGGAAATTGTGAATTATGAATGAATCACTGTTATTGTGATTCCTCAAGGATTCTGATGTAGATGATTACATGCATGCAAAGACACTGTAGCTAAACTTCTTTATATCGATCTTGAAGAATTATTCTAAGAATATTATAATTAATATACAGAATTCATAGATTTGTTTTTCACGACAATGCCAAATACAACTAACTGTCAAAGGCAATTACATATCAATGCTACCTAGGGGTAGGCAAGCATGCTTGTATTTGGATATACTGAATTGGGGAGAGAAAGATAATAGCTTGCAAAAATGTGTTTCCCAGCTACCCACATGTGTTCTTTCACATTTAAATAAGCCACAGGCAAACTTTGTTGAGTATTCTGTAGTGAGCACATCCAAATGCCAAGTAATAAGCAGTAAGATGGGGGGTATTTTTTTGTAGGGTGGCTCAAACAAAATTCTCTAAATGAATGAAAGAAGCATTCTTCTAAAAAACGCACAATCAAAAAACCCTACAAGTACAAACCTGACTTTGCCAGTTTTATCATGATAGCAAGAGACACCAATTATCATTCTTACCCATTAAGAATAATTCTCTTACTGACATAATCAAAGTCAGGAACTGTTCTGCTTTCATAAAGTTTCAAAATTAGTAAAACTATTCACTAAAATTGCTCTGGCTATAACCAACATCAGCAAAACACTAAACCCTGAGGGCAAGTCTAAATGGCACAAAACATAAGAGACTAGCAAACGTACATTAAAATGAATCAGATCCCAGAAATTCTCACCTACTGCAAAATCTCTGGAACTGTGTCCATTTCTCTTAATAACCTTTGGTCTGTTTGTAAGACAGTAATTGATTGCCACAGCCATTGTTTCATGTAGATGTGTCGGCTTAAATATTCATACAGGTAAAGGATGAACAAGACATTTCTTAATTTATTTCTGCATACACCTATGTTCCATACCAATCACATATTTTAGTTACCAGGCAATTCAGGCATCTAACATCTTCCAGAGTTCATAAGCTGGGCATCATGGGAAGGTTCTCCAAGTCCTTGCCCATTTTTTTTCATATTAGAATCTGTACCAAAAAGTCAGCCCTGAATTAGTAGAAGTAAGAAATAATAATAGAATTTGCACATCACCTTTACATTCAATGCAGTCTCTCAGTTTGCACTAAGGTACATGGCGTCAGCACGAAAATAGACTGACATATTACCACTCTCTTATGGAAAATAGAAAAATAGGATCTGAAATAATGATGGTTCTTAATCCAAGTTCACTTGAAAGGACTGAAAAAAAAATAAAAACAACCACCACAGAAAAAAAACAAACAAGTAACTGTACTCAATTCTTTCTAATCAACTTGAAAATATTATAATGGACAAGAGAGGAAAAGCTTGAAATCGATCTAGGGAATAATCTCAGGATATACCACTGGCAAAAACATTTTGCATTTCTGTACAGAATGGTGTCTACCTATTATAATCAGTACTTTGATGATACAAACAGATTCTGATCATTCCTGTGATTTCTAAACTGTTATTTGTTCACTAGAACACCATATTACTCATGTGCTTATGTTTCTGTAGGAATTTTGTTCCACTTTAACCCAATACAAACAGGCTTAGTTGCATTCCCTCCTCTTCTGCTGGTGTTCATTACCCCAGTACATTAAAAAAATCTAAAAAAATAAAAAAAAAGAGAGACAACCTATGTTAACACACTTGGGATTACACAAGTTATTACTGAGGTCTAAAAAAAATGAAAATAAGGAGACTATCAGGGCCATTTATTATCGGACTCCTGTTGTGGCATCAAACACTGCAGAGAAAAAGTAGTGTATGCTTGTCAGTGTAGTAGTATTAAACTAAAAAATAAGTGATTAAATAGATTTAAGAGCCTTTTATATTACTACAGAACCACAAGTTAATACTGTACTGCAGGATTCTCAGTCAAACATAACACAAAATTCACCCAGCCAGCTGTGATACTCAGAGTCTATGGGCTATCACTGCAATAGGTTTTCTTTTTCAAAAAAAGAAAGGCCACCAAGTTTAAGATTCATCAGCTCTGCACTGTCCTGCGCCCCTTGGTACTTAGGATTTGTGAAACATGTTAGCTATAAATCTAAATTAATTCAAAGTTATCCACACAGTTAGCATTCATGGCATACTTTGAAGTACTAAGCAGAACCTGCATAATTAAGATCCAATAGCAATTTAAAGATTATTTTCATTTCACAAGTAGCTTAACTGTGAGGTTAGTGAAGCTACCAATTCAGGATAACAAGAAAACAATATCCTAAGTGACTAAGAAATCACGGGTTCCTGGAATCACAATATTACCATCACTCTGAGAGGTCCCATATAAAAATGAGGCTTCACATGCATACTTTTGAATAAAGAATAGCCTGTACACATTAGAGCACAAACCACCAAGAAATGCAGAATCATATAAACAAACATTACATGATAATGCATTATTCAGAAGGTTGAAATATAAATATATTTTATTAATAATTTATCTGCTAGAATGTACGCCTCATGCACAGTTAACTACAAAATCTCTATTATAAAATTACAGAACTAAATATAAACCTAGGTTTTGATTGATCAGGTAATTTTTAATACCAGTGGTTCCTCATAATTGGAGTGCTACTTTTTTTCTTAATATATTTGTTACGTTAATATTTGTATCATTCATATTACTTAATGTATGAAAGTACATTCCTATGTATAGAGCAAGCCAGTTTCACTATTCTTTTGCATCACGGTTTTGGAAATTCCCAGTATTTTTACTGCTCTTCAAATTCCTGCTTTTGACCAGAGTTGCTGTATGACTGTAAGAACCTGCAATATGCAATGTGTAAACCCTGGTCCTCAGCTTCTCACACTGTCACTGACTGTGAAGTCAAACACGAAGGGCTAGTCCTCAAGGTGCTAGGACAGGCAAATATGCACACAGCACAAAGAGGCAACATCAAGCGTAATAGTGCAGACATAACATACACCCAAGTCCTCTCCAAAGAACTTGGAAGTCTGCTCAGTCCTGCGGGCATCCATCCAATTCTCTGAACTGTTTGCAGACCTTCGTTACCGCTGTTAGTGCACATGTATCTCCCCCAGGCCCCAACTGCACTCAACTCCCCTCCTATTCTAATAGGTCTTCAGAGGGCACAGATGAGCGTGCCACGCCATCTGTCAAAGCCAGGACACGTAAGCAAGCCAACAAGGAAGGCTGCACTGCCAGCCTCAACAGCTCGGCACCACAGGGGTCCCTTCATATGAGCTTCCCCCTGTACTGGAAGCCATGCCCTTCCCTTATAAAGGTGGGCAATTCTAATTAATTTAGCCATTTTTATAAACTTTCTGTACAAGATTCCAACAATCTGTATAGTTAGGAAATCTAGCGTCCTAGAGAAAATTAATGATGGCTTCCACTCATCTTTAATAGCATTTAATTGATCAAAAGGGAAATTCTTCAGCAGCAAAATAAGGAAAGCAGCAAGTCTTCATTATTACCTCCCCATGGTATTCATTACAGTTACAGAGGAAATGACTACATAGAACATAGATTATGCATCACCGCATAAGAAAGTCCTTTGATCCGATATAGAAGAACATACATTAGGTTTCACAAGAAACATTGAAACAAAGTGTGTGTTTACTTTCAAGGGCTCTTCTGAAGCTGAATTGGAAAGAACAGGTAATTAAAGTTCAGAAACATCAGAAGTAATTAAAAACATTTCCAAGTAGTTCTGTACACAGCTAAGTGATCCTCTCAAATGAACTTTAAAACTGTTGGGCAGAAATCAGAAGAATAATTCTCGCTTGAAAAGAAAACACTAGGTTCCTCATGTGTCTATCAAACAGGGTTTGCTAATTCATACCTCTCAAACTTACTGTCCTGATGCCACAGTCACGTTTTGCTTCCGCTCCCATCACTAGATATGACAGGATTTAGACAACGTTTAAGCTTATTTAAAAAAAAAAGTTATCTGACATATTTGTCAAGTCAATGCTATGCTCATGTTATTCAAAAAGCAGAATTCTAGGACAAAACAGTTGACTGACTTTTGATTCTGAAGCGTCAGTCACCCATACTCAAAATCAGACACTGTTTCAGCCTGGCAAAACTCTTATTTTCTTCCAATGTCGTTACTCCTGCTGTTCGGTGCAACTGATCAGCAACAAGTTTCAACACATAAACCAGGTTTTGATTAAAGAGGCACAGGAGGACAGAAGTGTCTGCATATTTCAACCAAACAAAGGAAACCCAACCAATAAGCAAATACCCAGCCTGGTACTCGGCTAGGAATGCAGAAACTTTTGAAATCTAATCTCCTTTAAAAAACAGAAGGGCAAATCAAATTCTTTAAGTGTATCAACTAACACCCACTCAGTCAGATAACAAGTATTTGATTATTTTTGTTGAAGAAATTACATCAACAACAGATGCAAACATGAAGATTCGTGCTACCACTCTTCCAGAAATTGTCCTTCCAAGCTTTGATTTATAAACACAGAAAAAAAAAAATTCAAAGAATTAAACCAAGGAAGTGCTATGGTCAAAAACATTCTCTGCTGACATCCAGATTCATGACATTGACACACCAATTCTGTTTCAGTCAGATAAATGAAATGCCAAAAAGGAAAAACCAAGGAGTTACACTTCTCTCTTCAGTTAAGTAGTTGCAAGGACATTACACAGCGTGCAAAGTTCTGGACATCCAGTATTGAGCATTATTGGATTTTGGATCTACAGGACTGCAACTTCCAAAGGAGTCTGAAGTTACTATTTTATTACTTAGTACTTTACAATGTTTAAATACCTCTCCTGATAGAACTCATTACAAAAGGTAACACTCTGGAGAAGCCTCTGTGTTGGGCATTGCCTTCTCCACTGGCTTACGAAAAAGCCAACTGACAAAAGCTCAATGTTATGTCAAAGACCATATGACACTGATGACTACGCGGGGAGCAGAGCATGGGAGCCCCCCACTACCTACTGGCTGAAAACCACTTGCCATCTGTTGAGCTTTTAACAGTGAAGTTAAGGAAGACAGCACATGCCCCCAGTGGTGGTTCAAGACAAGGCTGCTGCTCCAGCAATGGTCTGTATTTTATGAATGCAGGCACATATTCCCAAATAATGAGTCACAATAAGAACTTTGGCTTTTTCAAGGCAGATGCCCATTGGCACCAATATATGAGTCTAAAGGAGGTTTATTTTTACCAAGACTAAAAGCAAGAACAACCCCCAAATCAGGAACCCAAACATACAGTACTGTTGCAGAGCTGCTGTTACCAAAACTTCATTTTATAGTTCTCAAATTTAAATTACACCACATATTGCTATGAAGACACTGTTCTATTACTGCCATTTTCGCAGTGTGTTCTTTGATTTTACGTTTTCCTGCATTTGTCCATAGAAATCCATTTTGTAAAACATATTGACAGTCTTCTGAAATGTGATTTATGGTACTATTTAAGCACTTATCACTTGCTATTCATTCTTCCAGCTACATTATTCTTCTGGACTACAAAACACTACATACCACAGCAAAGCAAAAATATTTTAATTTATGGGAGTTTATTATTTTTCAGACAAAATACAATATTTTTCCTGGCCTATTTATTAATCATAAACCAAAATAAATCTACTAACGATTTAGACGTCAAAATTCCTTGTTATTCATCAGCATGATGAAGGCTTAGGCCTTAACACTGAAAAAATACAGCCACCTCCTTAACTTTAAACATAAAAGTAGCCTCAATTTTTTCTAAAGGCTTGCAGAACTGTAAGAATTCGGCTGTCTTTTCCCCTCTTTCATAATGAGAAGTGGTAATTAGTACTACATAAACTAGCACAGCTAGAAAAAGCACAGAGGTTTTTGGAAACAACCCTTCCCTAGGCCTCGGCAAAAGCTCAGGATTCCAACAGCAGGTTTGCTTTTCCTGTCTATACCAGAGAGCCTAATTAATAATATTATTTCTCCTTTCAAGCCTTTCCTCATTTTTATGCACAGACCGTTGCAGTTAAAACCAGACAAATATTACTTTTCTACAACATAATCAACCAAATTAAGTCTGTAATGGTGTTAACCAACGCGACCAAATTCACACCCTCAACATAACCCCCTTTTGAAAATACAAGCAGATGACAGTTATTTAAAAATAATTATTACAAACACAAAGCCATGAAGTCTATATTAAAAGGCTTACAAAGTGAAAAACATTGGTTTTCAAGAACTTCCAAGTCTACTGACATCCACATAAAGAAGACACCAACACCACAGCAAGATTCACTCTAAATATTCAAAATTTTTCTCCTGTTCAATCACATAACATAATAAAAAACCCTCCGAAAATACAGCCTATGACTCGCTCTGTGAAACTTGGTACCTGAAGATACAAATGGTTGAGAAAACAGTGCAAGCTTCCTGATTAGAATTTGCACACCAGAATTAGAGATGGTGTGAAGCTTCTGTTGGTATTATGCAAATTAATTCACATAATTGAGTATGATAGTCTGCCATCATTTCAGACAAACACTGATGACACATCAGAAGACAATTCCAACTGCACTGGCAAGAAAATCAGTTTGGCTTACAGGAAGATAAAGTATTTACTTAGGAAAAATGTGAGATCACATATCTTCCTTTCTCAATTTTTGCATGTGTCATGCAGGCATAAATTCTATAAGCAAACACATACCAAAAATTGAGGTTGCAAGTTAAAACACGCTGAACTAGCACATTCTTTAACAATTGTCTACTTAAAAGCAAGAAAATGAAAGGCTTACGTATATCAGCAATCATTAAATATCAACATAAACATTACACTAATCAAGTATAAGTAAACATACATATCAAAAGAAACCTTCACAGATGTAGAAATCAGACTTCTGAAAGCCCTTTTTTCCTAGAAATAAAATACTACTTCTTATATAAAAAGCAAAACAAAAAATGCAGATTGCCAAACACTAATAATGGTCACCAGCCAACACTGACTACTACAATAATTTTCTATTGTCAAGGGAGCACATCATTGTTTTGTATCACCTACCAAGAACAAGTCAGTAACTCGGCAGTCCCCAGCCCCCTCTTTCTGAGCACAGAATACAAGATGACCACAACTTCTACACATCTTAAGTTGCAGAATCTGTTCATCAAATGCAAACTGAGTTTAAGAGTATCAAAGGTTAGTAGTTCTGGATGAAAAGGGGCAGGAGAACTTAAAAAAAAAAAAAGACATCAGCAAAAACAAATGACAGGTAGAAGATGACTTCTTTAACACAGGAAGTATTTTTAATGGCATTTAATAGATGGTAGTTCAAAGATCCTTCTTTTCTCCTCCTCTATGATAGTCTTCAAGGGCTCTCTATTTTGCGGGCAAATAAAACTCCAGCCCAGCACTAAACTAGACTATAAAACAAAAACCAGGAAGGTAAAAGTCTAGGTGTACAAAATACATAGTTTTAAAAATAATTATTTTAAATCAATATCATCTTGATAATGCTATTAAGATGAACGTCACAGAAAACAAACTATCACCTTATAGCTCTGAATCAAAGCAGCAAGATAGCATAACATCAACTGTCTGACAAATTTTTCACGTAGATGTATAGAAGATGAGCAACTGGAATTGCTGGGAACCAACCAAATACCTTTGAGTTTTCGACACAGTATTGCACTTGTTCCCAGGCCAGAAGGATGAAAAGATTATAAAGATGGAAAGCTTTTATTCTTTTGTTGTCTTATATACCTCTAAAATGCAGCTGGCTAGAACAGGACACAGCATATTTAGATAGTGCAATAGGTGAGGAAAAATACAATTGTGTGCATATTATAGTAAGTGTAAAAAGGCACATATGAAGGAAAGGGTCTCATACTCCCACACCTTCTTAACTTCACATGAAAACTCAAATATTTGAAATTATGATATACAAAGCTAATATTGAGGTTTTGGTACATTTTTGTTTACTACAATTAAAGTTGGAAGTAGAATACTGACATGGTTAATCACTGTTCAGAGGACAATAACTGAAGAGGTTTTAAGCATTCCTCGTAAAAGGGTTCATTGTTCTGACATGAATTTTTTTTTTAATTAAAACACTAGGCAAGTTAATAGACTTCATTTTGCTGTTTTCTACACAATTATTTTGTGTCTTAATAAAAGAATATACACCTCTACAGACCCATTCTCAAGCTCCACAGCTTTTTTCTTTGTTATCCTGGCAATTTGATCAATTTAATATTTTAAAATCAACACAACGTGAATTTACTTGAACATCAATATTATATTAGTCTAATTTCAGTGATAGTAACTTCACTTTGGCTGCATGTTTCTGTTATTTTATTTTTTTTTTGAATGGTGAACATACTACACAGGAATCAGGCACTGCATCTTTTTCCCAATAAGCAGTCCAAGTCTTGTTGCTTTAGGACATAGATGGATATTAAAAACCCAGTCTGAAGCCCGATATGTTTGCCTTTATGAACTTTTGGTTCTCCCATTTCATAACAGAATCAAGTTTGAATTAGCTACAGATAAGCTAATATTTACACTTCAGTGGAGGAACTTACAAGCCACACCGATCTTACTCAGCGGCTATCTGCTACATGATATTAGTAGTATACACACTTTAACTAAATATATAGACAGAAAGCTTTGTTCCTTCAATTACTGCTTAATTTTTACAACTTGTGACCTCTGGAGCTTATTCATGTCCTCATCTTTGCCATTTGTGAAACAGAAGGCTGGGAAAGAAAAGAAGTGTGGAAGAAGAAACAGATATCACCTGGAAAGTTATATATTTAGGCTACCAAAACAAAAAAACATCAGTGGAGTTGGATAACATGGATAATTTGATGAATACTACAATGTGGCTTTATTCTCCACAAAGAAGGCTCTCTTTGGGAAAGATCCACCTCTTTGCAACAGAGCTGTACTTTTCTGAAAAGAAATGCTGGAAGCCTCTTTCTTCTGCACACTGCTTTAACAAACCTTGTTCACCTGACTTGAGCAAAGGCAGCTTAACGATGGGAAGCCTGTGCAAAGCCTGTGCCCCACATGATGTAGGACTAACAATGACTTAATATGATTTAGTTTACATCCTGCACAATCAGCATTAAAACACGACAGCTCACGCACTGTTCTTTGGTAATGCATCAGATCATTTCCCCTCTCCCCAGTCATCACTCACATTCCAACTTCTTGCTCAATGATTACCATCCCTGGATTTTCAACCCTTATTTCATCAGATTCATTTCTGACCCCAACTCTATTGTTGGCTTTCCTGGAAACCCAGTCTGTTCTTACAAGGAACGCGGAGTACAGACTATGCCTACAATGTGGAAACTCTAGAACAAACAAACAACAAACACAGCCTTTTCTATTTTGTGCATATGTAAAATGGCAGTGTTTCTGAAGGCATTCTAGCTTAGCAATAACTGCAGCATGACTGACTGACTGCTAGAGAACTCGAAAAAACACCCTGGTATCTTGTAAAATCTTGCTGCTTTGGAAAAAAAACAGCTTCCTTTACAAGGTTCACAACTTGCACCTGACATGCTATACAACATAGCTACAAGCCTATGCTACCTCACCATCCAATGTATTCTTTGTGAAAAAAACATTTTCTACTGCTGCTGTTTTTAAATCAAGTCTCAGCAAAGGTTTTCCTGTATGTGGCTCAAAAAACAGTTTTGCAACATTACTTCATTGCTGACAAACTACTTAAGTGGGAAGATTAGAAAAACACTCCATCTCCATTCTTCAGTCTTCCTATCCTTTAGAAAGGTTGTCAGGCTCAGAAATAACTATGAGGAGCCCTCTGTTAAAATGCTACCAGTGATAATGCACATTAATTTTCACCACTGTCTCATGAGTATCTTCACGCTGAGAAAGGAATCATAGTTTACATATTGATGAGAACAGCATAAAGATACTTCCCTGTAGTTTCACATAAGCAGTACACAAGAAAAGGACTGCAGGGTTCCCAAACTCTCACCTGAAGTTTTTGTACAAAAAGGGACACATTTATAACCCCCTACTGCTATACAAAGAAGAAGAAAATAATCAGTTCTCCATGCCCATCTTGAACAGAACTAGTAATGGGTTTAAATCACAATGAGAAAAGCTTCAGCTTAAATGCAAAAAAAACCCTTCTATTAGTAAAGACTGGAAAAGATGGCCTGGGGAGATTGCAGAGTCTATCATTTCAAATCCTGAACAGTAGCTTGGGCAAACACGTGTCCTAAATCTTGAGCTTGGTGAGCTTTGAACTGTCCAGTATTTTAAGCATGGCAAGATTCCAAATAAGCTTCCCAAGCCGACGAGCTCTCCAACAATTTCCATGTGCAATGCTATTCAGGTTACATTAAGAGCTCCTTAGCAGTAGGTACAACACCAAAACCCACATTTTATTTCACTCTCGCCACTAAGAAGGGTGAAATACATTAAGGTAACGTCATGGGTTTGATTAAAACCAGGCATAAGAAAGCATTTCATCACTACTTTCTTTCATTTTCAAAATAGTACCTGCAAATTCAGTACGTAAAAACTGTGCTTATGAACTCCATACACTGAGGAATATTCTGGACTCAGTTACAAAACCTGAGTTCAACCTACAACAGTAACTTAGGCTCTGACTATTACATTGAATATTCAACAAATAAACACAGTGGGTAAGAGAAAGAACAAACTTGCTAATCATTAAGTTTACATGGGAAAACTGCAAAAAAACACAGGCTTTGTGTTCACGTGTGCTTCTGGCCACCTGTTTTCCACTTTATGCTATCTAGCTGACCACAGCAACTTTTTAGACACACACAGAGTATAGAAAGGAAGCGGAAAGCACATTCTTGGGTAGAATTTTGGCTTCTATGCTTATTCTTAAGTAATACAGGAATTTCTTTTGGACAACAACTATTTAAGAGACAGAAGCCAATTTAGAAGACGTTTGCCAGCAGTTCGTAACACTTGCTGAGCCTTGTCCAATTCATCAACATTCTTCTTGAAGTTTTAACAGCAGAACCAGACACTGTCATTCCTGTAGGTTTCAGTGCAAGTGGTAATGTTAGCTAGGTACTTGTTTTCAGTACCTCTTACACATTGAAGCATCTCACTCATGTCCTTAATGTGCTGTTGTACTCATGGTTTAAGACCATCTAAGACTGAACTGCTGCCACCTTCATTTTCTCTCCATTTCTACTCACACCAGCACCGACATTTTTTACATCAGTAACGTAATCTGACTGATTTCCCCCCACCCCCCAGAAACCTGGGAAAGAAACAGCCAGAGAATAGCAGAACATTTTGGGCACAAGTTCAACTTTCGCACGGTTTATGTCAGACCTGACAATGCAGCTTTCCTAAGAGGATACTGGCTTATTCCAATGCCAATAATATCACAGTCTGCTACAGCATTTAAATATGAAAATAAAAGCAATACATGAACTTGTATATTTTAACACATGCTCATACACTAAACACCTTAAAATATTTTTATTACTTGGTCTTTGTGAGGAAAAAAAAAAAAGTTATTTCACTCAGTTCTGCACTACCATTGCAGCCAAATTCTACCACCGTGCGGTTTCTACCTAAAACTTTCAGAAAACACAGTCAGATCATGGCAATCTGATAAATTATAAAGCTGCCTTAGTTACTGAATGACTCAGAAAGTCAGTCACAAGAAGCAAGGAAGATTGACATCCAAGATTATTCAAATAAACTTCATGAACACTTAGTAACATGGATATGTCTCGTGGTTCCACTTGACCACTTAGTTTTGCTTAGAGTTGGTTTAATTTGAAGACACCCAGGGACATCTTTCAGCATTATGTGCTGGGTCCTGAACAAGCAGTAAGAAACAGGAGTGGAGTTCACTAAGAAAGCTGACAGTCTTCTAGGAAACTTCTCATTCATCTTGCTGCTGGCCACAAAAAACAACGCCCAAAGTAAAAGAATAAACCTAGTGTTTTGCTTTTAAATTTGTACACCTTTTTACAACCCTCACTGAGATTCTTGTTGTATTACCCCGAGACTATAACCAAAAACTCTACACATCTTTAGACTTAAATTATTTGACACATGTCTTTTTAAAATGTCTAATTCCACTTCAGCTCATTATTTCATTACTCAGACAGATACATACACAACTGGCTGAACATGACTACTAAGTAATAGCCTATAATTTCATCTTCAAAATAATCTGTTACATTCTAGTAATAAGAACCCAGGAAACAGCAGTAAAGTCACAAACATGCATCAGCAAATGCTACTTGAGAATAACATAAGTTGGAGAAGACCTTTAAGATCAAGTCCAAACATAAACCTAACACTGCCAACTCCACCACTAAACCATGTCCCTAAGTGCCACATCTACACGCCTTTTAAACACCCGCCAGGATGGTGACTCAGCCACTTCCCTGGGCAGCCTCTTCCAGTGCTTGACAAGCCTTTCAGTGAAGTAGTATTTCCTAATATACAATCTAAATTTTCCCTGGTGCAACTAGAGGCCATTTCCTCTCCTTCTTTCCTTTGTTACTTGGGACAGGAGACCAGCATCTGTCTCACTACAACCTCCCTTCAGGTAGTTGCAGGGAGTGATAAGATATCCCTCTCCTCAGCCTCTTTTTCTCCAGAGTGAACAGTTCCAGTTGCCTTGGCCACTCCTCATAAGACTTCTGCTCCAGACCCTTCATCTGCCTTCTTGCCTTTCTCTGGACACGCTCCAGCATTTCACAGTGTCATCCTTGCAATAAGGGGCCCAAATCCAAACACAGGATTTGAGGTGCAGCCTCACCAGGATTGGTAAAAAAAAAAACCAAAAAGCACAAAATAACCTCCATTATTAGAACCAGCACATAGTGATTGAGTTTTCAGACACAGGGTAGCATCCTAGTTCCTTCCATTATATTTTGTCATCAATTTAAAATGGAGACAGAATCCTGTTCAATCATCTTTGTGGACACCAACAGTTTGAATAAATTATTACAGTTCACTGCTGCATTGTATTCTTTTGGGGGAATTGCCATCATTCTTAGTATATAAAGTACAAGTCTTGTGTAACAACTAAAATAGAAATAATCTCACGATATTTGAAATGCCCTTCTTCCTATAATGGGCTTTTTCCCCAGCTACACTCTAGAAGCAGCTCTCATTCTGCATTTAAGCAGGGTTTCAGGTGAATTAAAAAGGACAGATATGGCAGCCCTAAAGTAATATATGAAAGTCTTATTGTATTAGTCATTTTTCCTGTCATTTTGTATTAGTGTCATATTAGTCTAATGCAATACTAACATGATACAGAAATGTTAGCATATTACAGATTACTCAGTGTGTCAAGCTTGAGTCTGATCATATTACTTTGCTGTGTGTATTGTAGTGATGAAACAGGTCCCTTTCACCCCCTGAAACTAGGCAGGACTAAGAAATCACATGGCACTGACTATGCAAGAGTTTAAGACTTGCATAATAGATACTAATATCTCTCGTGTCAAATGAAAGGTCCTAACTATAACAGAGCAGAGAGTAGCTCTAGAAACGTGCTAATACAAGCAATGTATTCCTCTTCACTTGAAAGTGATTTTGAGTCTTTCCATACAAACCGAAGAACTACAATCAAAACAGCAGCACTTGGAAGTGTTCCTGTGATAGGGAAATCCAACTAGAAAATAAAAGCATTCTATATTCCCCTCAAATCTTTCCAGCATTTAACCAAGAACTATGAAATTAGGTAATAAATTCTGCATGGTTTTCTCCAAGTATATCTTATTCTAGTGGCCTAGCATCAAGCAGGACGCCAGCCACAAAGTGAGGGTAAAGAGTAATCTGGCCTAGACAGTAATCGTACTTCAGTAGTAGCATGTAAACAACACCAGAAATTAGAAACCCATCCATTCAGCCTATATTACTGTCCTTTTTGGTGCTAAGTACTAATACAGTTGTTCGTCCAACATGTATTTGAATTTTTCCCATCAAGGCACAAGTAGGACCAAAGCCATTACGAAGTGTGACATCTCTTCTCATGAGTGAGTGGCGCAACCTGTGTTTGTTTCAGAGGTCCACGTGCCTTCTTCATTGAAGTAACTGAAGTATTTTAAATAATCACTTAAATAAATATGAAAAAAATTTAAATAAAGCATGTAATGGTAACAAACGTTTTCAGAATCCAAGAAAACAGACCAAACAAAGCCATATCTTAAAAGCCTTGGTAACCGACCTTGGTAGACATTTACAGAGGAACAAGAAACTTCCAGAATTTGAAACATTTCCACATGAAAACAAAACTGCTAAGTACGCTAAAAACTTTGACCAAAATAAAATACAGTTATTTAGGTGAGAACATGAACTACTTCCACTTATTCTACAACTACACTTAAGTAAAGAGGCATTCCGAAAAAAAAAAAACAGCTTCTTTTCTGAGACTTCTACTACACTGACCACCCTGTGTTGCTTTTGTAATAATTACTATGTACTACACTACAGGGAAATTACACATCTTCCCTGGCTTGTTAACTTCTTACTTAATTTTGCTCTCCATGTCCTCAGTAACTGCTCTTCGGATCACACAGAGCGCTGTGTAACTGTCTACTAAGTGACCACAGATGAAGGACCAGTACGTGAGGCTTACACATACACAGACATGCATACTCTGACAACAAGCACAAGAGCAAGCAGTATTTCTGTTCTTTTTTAATGAGTGAAAAACAGACAGAAAAAAAAACAGTAAAGACAAAGACCAGAGTCATAACAATCCATACGTGCAGAGTTCCAGTACAATATTTAACAACACATTGCAGCTAAAGTTTAAATACAAAGAAGCCAAGCATGCATACCATGCTTGTCTCTGTTCAACTACAGTAGAATGATATAAAGAGAGTCCTTTTCTCAGTTTATAGTAGAAAGATACAGGCATGGGCCAATTTACTGCTTTAATACTCTCATTTTTACTTCCTCACATGTACAAACATGCATCTGTATCAATACAAGAATAAACCTCCCACTTAGACATACAGTTTCTTAGCCATCTGAGACACAAATGGGCTTTCATACAACAAGAAATCATTCACAAATACCAAGTACATGCTAGTGTGACACAACTGTTCTATTCAGTCCTGAGAGGTTTAAGTGTTTTTAGACTCCCCAAGTCTACTGCAAGGAATGATAAAGTTTCATCTTAGTTTTATGGGTTTAAATCAAGACTTAAAACACCAGCTTTCATAAAAACAACTACCAGTTTAATGCCATTTCAATGCAATGAAAGAAGTGTAAGCATATGATTTGATGAGCTGAGTTATATTGACTTGGGATAAATACTTAAAGCTTTTTAGAGTCCTGTGTAAATCCAATAAACACATATTTGATCAAACTGCCATCTGCTGGGTATTCCTGGGATTTAAGTGCTTTGGTTAAATACACACACTGCTGCGTCTGAAAATATTTCAACAAGAGCTATGAGGAATCTTTCCACTTTCATCACATGTTTTTTTTAAGTTTGGTTGGCAAGAACCAATTGCCCCTTTTTCCAGCAGAAGTCTTATCAGCAGTAGCAACCTTCAGACTAGGCCATGCTACAGACATCCTGCGAGCCTGCATAACCTAATTCGTCCTGCTCACGCTAACATGTTTAGCTTGGTGGGCACAGTTCGATTAGCTTCACCTGCACAGCTCTTGATGAGAAGAGGGTAAACAACAGAATCCACATTGCCTGAAGCAACCACATGCTATAATTACAGAATTTAGCAAAGTGACAAGAGGAATAAAGACTAATAACGGAGTAGTAACAATTACTTAAAACTACCTCCATAAAAAAACAAGCCATATATAACATGGGACAAATATCCAAGAATTCATTCATTAGGACAGTAATGAAATATTTTTCCTTGAAACCAGCCAAGGTTATAGTCATCAAGAAGCAAGGCTACCCTGGCAGTGTACTAGACAAGTTTAATAAATGTGGTACAACCAAGTGGAAACAGCAATCCCAGAAAATTATCATGATAAGAACTAGCATGCTAAACTTGTAAAAGTGAAATTTCAATTAATCAAGGCTCTGGAGGCAGAAGTAAAACTAGAGTCTTGAGGCTTCCAAACAACAATAACAAACTAAGGACATTGTACAGAAGAACAATCCACCATCCTCATCTTCCAACATCCCTCTCTAATGAACAGGCAAAGTAAAATTATGAACAGCAAGCACAGAACCATCAACTGGGAATTGGCTTGATCCGAGAGATTGTAACAGAGGTGTTCATTGAGAGGCAACTTGCAACTAACTTCCCCAAATCCTCTCTGTTGTAGGCACTCAAGCTTGTCTGGTTTGCAAACCTCGTATGTCACCAGCTGTTTCTTCCCTCGAGCCCCAGATTAAATTTTAAATATCCTAAGCCACCTTTCTTAACACTTCCTTCTAGAGCATTCAGAGGCAGAACTCCAGGCACTGCAGTTTTTTAACAGCAAAAATTGCCTCTAGGGCATGGGAAGACAATGGTGCATTGCAATAAAAACAGAAGAGCTGCTTGGGAATTCAGTTTAGAAGCTTTAGTTGGAAGATCCATGATGCAGCTCTTACAGTTCAACCTGCCACTCAAAGCAGGACTACTCAATCAGGTCAGTTATGGCTTCACCAAAAAGCTTCACGGAAAAGAGATACAGCTACCCATGATATTTCATGGGATCTTCCAAATGCAGTCTCTAATCTTCAAAAGGCAGGACATGCGCCCAGATGAAGTACTTGTGATGGGACAACATCAAAAAGCAATTGTTTGCAAATTTTTTTAAAGCACATGGTTTGAAACAAGAGAGTCTTATATCTACTGTATGGTTCTTTTGTGGGCATAGGAAAAAAGGGATTCTAATCACACTACAAGAACCTTTACAGAAAGAAAGTGAATATTTCTTGCATGTGAACAGACTGGGAGTGCAGGGGCGAGACCTCAAAGGTTAGAGAGTTTTCATAATGCTAATATTCTATATGAAAAAGCAAGTTGGCAAGGGGAAGAGAAATGAATATGAATCCAGTTGAACGTCATCATTTCTCGTCAGAGCACAGGCAGGATAAAGGTATGCTAGAGGAAGGCTGAAGAAAACCTGAGCTCAACCGGAGAGCCCATGTGCTCAAGGCAGAACTATGCTGCCCTTCCTTATCGAGGCTTTAAAGTTAGGCTACTGTAACAGCATTTGGACCATACTAGACGTAAGCCTAGATGAAGGTACAGTTGACTTATTTAAATAAAAATAAAACCCCAAATTTAGTATTCAGCTTTCTTTCTATAGGAAGAACAAAAAATACATGAAGAAATAAATACTAGCTTATCACACTTTTGCACTGATGAAACTTTGTTCACAAGTACTTGGACTGAAATAAGCATACTATATAAAAAAAGCCATCTCCATAGTCTGAGTTAAGAATTACGTTGCTACTACTACAATATAGAAATCAAGTTTAAATTGGACCAAAGCAATTTAGCAGAATTCAGAACGTAAGATCAGGTTACACTACACTCTAATCCTATTCAGAACCAAGTCAACTATGCATAATTGCTGTTTTTCAATGAGAATGAAACAGTAAGTGTGCTGTAAATTAGCATTAAATGCTTGGCGATTCTGATGGGTAGAAAGTACTATACAAAAAAACATTATTGCCGGTTTATGTTTAATTCTACAGTATTTGTATTTTGAATCCAAATATCCTACAAAAGTTAAATGTATGAGTGGGTTATATTCAGAGATTCTCCCTTATTTTACAACTCCTCCCATCAGTGGGAATGGTTTCTAAGGTGTAGGGTTGGATTGTTAGTCCTACGTGACATTATGTACACTGTCTAAAACTGCAGACCCTGGCATTTCCCAAGAATTACAAGGTTATCATTTCAGGACAGATGCTCGCAAAGCCTCCAGCCATTTCAGTCAGTAAAGGCCCATTCAAGTTCTTTGGGAATTGCAGCAGGAGAAAATGCACACATTTCAACTGAAAACGCTAACTCAAGACAATGAGTGCGCTAGAAGTCAGCCATGCATACAGGCACCATATTTCAAAGGCCACACATAAAGTGGTGTCCTAGCTTGGTAGAAATGAGGTATACAAAGTACATGGGTCAAAATTAGTTACTCTTCAAAGATGACTGTGCCATCAGAGAGAACAATGCTGGAACCAAACTAAAATACCTACCACCAGACTGCTGGAAAAATAGGATGATGTCATCCCTGCATTAAGGTACCATAAGGAGAATTAGAGGAGTCACTGACTGGCCACCATTTCTCACTCTCTGGACTTAAATTCAGCAGCATGTAAAGGATGATAAATATCCCATTTGAACTGGAAGGCCCAGGCCAAGCACTGAGTAGGACTTACAAAGCTTTCCTGCAGGTATACAGGCAGAAATGACTGACTCCCATAAAAATCTCAGCTGAAAGCATACTGCATAACTGAACTATTCTAAAGACTGAGGATATTTCCCATCTGGAGTTTTAGATCAGCCCCGATACAGAAACAGCCACAAAACACAACATCTGCTTCAACTAATTTCTTTGATTCTTTTAAGATATTTAGACTCCTTGGCAGGAGCATATGACAGAAAAAGTCTACAGTGAGATGACTTGTTTATGCAGACTTTAGTCATTGGCTTCTCATCTGAAGCCTGTTACACAACATGTAACCTTTAAGTTTGGAGCAAAGAGACATTGTTTATCAGGGGCTTTTCTCTTTTTTTTTTCCTTTGGGTCCCTGCCCATCAATTAATTTAGGAAATTTTAGGATGAGATTACTACAAGCATATCCTATGTGAAGTAAACTACAAGTACCTACACATATAAAGACTTGAGCCTACCTGATTAGACAAACAATATCACTTCATATAGTACAAGCTTTCAAGCCTATGCTAAACCCAAAAAAACTTTCCATGGTTTGGCCAAGATCACTTTATTCAGGATATTTTAATGCATAAAACATCTTCAAACTGTTCTAATAAGTACATATTGCGTATTCCATACACTTCTAAGCTTAAACTGCTTATAGTATGTGGGGAAGCAATAAACTTTTGTCTAAGTAAATGGTGAAAATACATGACTTGGTAGGGAACATATAAATATTTTCTAATCATACTGTCATGGGTAAATTAGTAAATATTTTCCTTGTATTTCAGTTTGCAAATATTCAGCCAATACTACAGTAATACTAAAGCAGACAAAGAAGACAGTATGACCCTTATATTCTTTCTACATTCTGTACTTGCATTCCAGGACAGTTGCATAACTTGTCTTGAAAGAGATCATTCTCCCTTTCTGCATCTCATCTGGATCCAAGAAAACCAAAATATTTAAAGTAATACAGAAAGTGCCATCACTCTGCATGGCAGAGTAGCCTGCAAAATCCTATGGTGCCATCTTTATTGCTATTGTAATTGTTGGCGTTTGTTTGTTTTCCTAAACAAACTATGCATGTAAGAACAACATTTGGCCACCGTGGATAAAATGTACTAGAGAAACGATACCATACACGATGTCCAGATATATTACAACATACATATACATCTTACCACACTGCTGTACTAATATATGAACTAAAACAACATGGCATTTGTTGTCTCAGTTAACTTGAGCTGAGCATTTTACAAGAAGGTAAAGGCTCATAACTTGTCCTGACATTTCCACCTTTCACTGACCAAAGATGGAATCAAACTGAAAAAAAACTAAACATTGCTTTTTTCAACACCAGTATCTATTAGATACATTTTGAGTTATTTAAGTAGATTATAACCTTCCTTATCTACATATGCCTTAACTCTAGCTGTAACTGAGCTTGTGCAAATCCAAAAGTTTCAAGAATCAGGAAGCAGTAAGTGAACATCCTGTTACCTCCCACTTAGGATAAGCTGGTCAAGTCAAGTACATTCAAGGCTCCCTTCTTCAAGGCTCAGAGAATGCCTCTTACAGAACAGACTGCCTTCATTCTAGCAGAAGATACCTAAACCGGAGGGCACGCAATAAATTTACTTCACCTCAGGCATCAGTAATTCGAGCACAGGACCTCTGGGAGAAGCTATTTCAAGACATCTCATCCTAGCCAAACCATTCTACATACGTTTTGGAGTCAAGGACATGTGCAAGGAGAACACGAAAAGGAAATAAAGAGGTGGAGGATATTTTTTATTGACTGTTCAAGTTTTACACATGGAAATTCATTTTCCGTATTAGGAAATGAAGGGGCAAACTGGAAGGGTTGCCATGGAGACCACAGGTCTCATTAGCAAACACACAGAAATCAGTAGGAAGAGCTAGAGAGAATGTATGGCAAGTACACCTTCCTCCTGAACTCACATTCATACTACCCAGATTT
This sequence comes from Cuculus canorus, assembly GCF_017976375.1. NCBI lineage: Eukaryota > Metazoa > Chordata > Aves > Cuculiformes > Cuculidae > Cuculus > Cuculus canorus. The sequence goes on from NC_071413.1 coordinate 13,436,221, forward strand.
TTTGCTCATACTCCTTTCTTATACATGCACAGATCCTGTCAAAATTTAAGAAGAAATTACTCCAACCAAATAGGAGGCAGGAGGTTTATTTCAAACTCTTTAAAAATTTAGTTCGTCTAAACAGCACACGGGAAAGAAATCTCTAATTATTTGTTAGTCTACAAGCTAAATGCAATTTACAAGAACTTCAAACCAAGAGTTGACATAAAATTTAGGTAGGAGGTTTCATAATAGAAGTCACGTAGGCAAAATCCAACACACTGAACACACATAGAATTAACACAGAGAACAAAAATTGGAGTTAAACCCCGAAATAATAATCTGATGGGTTCTGACTGGTGCAAATCAGTGAAATCCCACAAATACATGAGTCAAAACTATCCCTGTAGAAACAGTATGGCCTCTGAAACCAAAGCCTAATAAGAATCAAAAGACCCAAATCTCTTGCACACAAGCAGTGGCTGAACTCGTAATACTAACTTAAATACACCTATTATCTGAAGCTCAACAGGAAGGCAATGAGACAGGAAACTGCTAATATTAGCATGCGTAAAGTGTCCACCTTCAGTTATTATACTGATGTCATTAAAAATTTCAATCTAGGGCTTCAAAACATTTGAAAACTTAAAATTACAATTGCTAATAAAATTCTCATAGTTGACTTCACACAGTCAACTACACATTGTAGTGTATAATGTGTAGAATTATAGAACCATAGCACAGTTGGGGTTGGAAGGGATTTCAAAGACCACTTATAGTCCAACTCCCAGCCATGGGCAGGAACCCCTTCCTCTAGATTAGGTTGCTCAAAACCTCATCCAACCTGACCCTGAACACTTCCAATGATGGAGCATCCACAACTTCCTTAATTTGGTTTTGCAGAGTTGTTTCCTTTGAAGTATACAGAAGGCTTAGCTTACTGATCGCTGAAGGTTGTTAAACAAAGGGACTACGCTGTAACCTGCAACTGCTACATCCTTCCTGCAACAATATGAAAGCATTTCTTGACAGCAAACAAGAAAAACATGCTGCAATGCAAGATTATTTAAAATTCCATGTAATGCAGCATGCATAACAAATTCAGAAACAGCTCTGTAGAACACATTTGAAAACTAGGAGGCTTAAGCACTGCTGAGAATCATGGTCTGTTTCTGAAGAAAAAGCAATCACATGAAACATATGGGCTCTTAAGTGTTCAGTATTTTTTTTATTAAACACTTAAATTTTTCATGGTGTATACTGTGAAAGAGAAGTCACATGCCATGCTGTAATCTAGTACAATTTCCATTAAACTGCTTTTCTTACAAACCCTTATTTCACCATCTTCACATTGTGCCCAGCTACAGAAACTAACAGTAGACTGACAGTGGCTGAACTGAAAATAAAAAGAAGAAATTGCAATCTGTCCCCTAAGATCCATTAATATGAACCAGACGATTGTTTAAAACAAACTTATACATTAAAGCAAGTAAGAGTCCTGCTTATGTAAGCATATGGCAGTAAGGGTAAGTAAGCTATCCCCTTTCTACATTACCTTCCACTTCTTTTTCAGAGGTTAAACAATAAAGTTAAAAAAACAAAAAGACAGCCTTGACATTATACCATAAAGAAACAGTCAATTCGTGAAGAAACCTGGACTCACTGATCTTGACCCTTAGAAGAGTCACTCTAATGCCAAGAGCACTTGAGTGCCATCCACCAAACACTACGTAAAGAGCTTAACTCTAAACTCAAACGATACGTGTCCAGTAAGAGTACTGGACCCACTCCTGCTAGGGTACTTTGACTCATCTCCAAAGTTTTAATAAGGGGGAAAAATATGTTACAATTATTGGAACTTTAGTAACTGCAAGAAGCCCACAGCATACATGTTTATAGGTTCCTTCTCATTTTAGCATCACTGTGCTCTTTCAGTTCCGGGATATTGCAAAATTACTCTTTAGAACATTAAGAGCCAGAAGTGGTGAGGAAATGCAATGACTGAAGCTAATCAGGAACTCACCAGTACATCAACTGTTTGATAAACTAAATGAATGCCATCATATGAGGAACAGAGTATTTTTAAATGTTGCCTTTGCCTGTTATTTTAGAGCTCCTTGAAAGCCTTGACAAAAATTCAAGTTTACATTGACTTCTAAAGGCTCACTCTAGAAGGCTTGTAAACCAGAAAAATTCTCCTGAAGAACAAAAGTATGCTTGACATTTTTAACTCTGAATGGCAGTGGATCAAAAAAGGATTTGTGTAGCAGCAGAGGCAAAGTGTTAAGTGACCTCTGGGGCATTCTATTGATTGAAACAGATAGTACTGCACTGTATTTTCAGAAAGCATTGCAATGAATCGTTTTCTCCAGTCTGGAAAATATATTAAGCAACAGGTTGGATACAGCTAATGTAATATTTTTCCTAGACACATATGGGGTAGGACGTGCCCTAGAAATACAGATACTGCTTGTTTTTTGGAATATCCCTCTCCTTCCCCCCCAAAATAAAGAACAGTCATCATGGCAAGCTTGGTATGAAAGTCATGAATATTTGAATAAAAAGAGAAATTGTAACAGCAGTTCTTGGTAAATTATTATTTCATAGGGGTAATTTGGTGAATAATATTTATGCATAAGTTTCTTCTTTTGCAGACAAGATACCTTACAGGAAACACACCATAATTCTAATTACGCAGTCTTTAAGCTAACAGTATGTGAGGTGGAAAAAAACACCAACTACGGCTTTTTAAAGGATTGTGTCCATTTAGCAGCAGCACCAACAGTGGCAGAGAGGTTTGAGACCTCACTCCCTGAAGGACTCTGTCCACAACTCCTTCCCGATATAAGGTCACTTGTTACCACATTCTATAAATAAGGAAGCAGGACTGCCTCCTCCTCCTCCCTATTTCGCAGAAAGTATATCTGGCAACTGATTTTTTCCTTCAAATTATATTATGGGTAGTATTAAAAAAACATTAGAAACAAAGTTGAATTGAGAAAATGATAGAGTCTATAGTAAAAGACTTAATATACTACAGTTCCTTTCATACCTGCCAGTGAAAGGGAATGCCTTCTCCATTCTTTTTTTTCTTCATAGATAGGTCATCACCATCTATGATTAATGCATGCCTCAAACTACATTTTATCTATCTAAATAAAAGTATCATTGCCTCATCCATCTTAGTTCCCTGCATTTAATAGTATTTCTCTTATACTCACTATACTATATAATTAGAAAAAGACCAAAAAAACAAAGCAGGATCAGCACCAATCAGTTTTTCCTGCCTACTAGAATGGATAAGTTTTTGGGACAGATACTTGTGGGGTTTAATACATTTTAAGTATAACAATGTGTCAATACTAAAGGCTATTATGAAAATCCTATAAAATACATTTTTGAAACAGTAAAACAAAGACCAATTTTTCAGCTCTTGTGCATAGAACACTCAAGTATTAACAGGTCTTTAAAATACATAATTGACATTCTTACCTTAAACACTTATATGGTAATCATAATGTGAGGGAAACTATGTGCTTGGAGTGAGTAATTTGAGAAACAGACACAAACAGAATATAACATCCTGTCTCAATTAGTGAGCTAAGGACAGATACTATGATAAATGGTGGCAATGTTATCTTCAAGTTATAGATAGAACTCTACTACAAAGAAAAAAAACCCAAAATCTTGAAACTAATTTCAGTAAGAAGAAATTTTAGAAAAAAACTTATAGCTTTGAGAAAATTCTCAAGTTCTACATCCTAAGTCATAAGGCTCTCACCAGTTAAGTTGCAAAGAACACTGATACGATTGAATTAATACAGCTGTTAATAAACTAGCTTAAAGACACTGTTATTGTGTACAAGGTACTATGAATAGTTTACCAAAAATATTGTATTGATATTCAGATCAGAGGTAGACAAAAATTAAATTGGGGTGATAAGTATTGTCTTTTTAAAACTGGTTATGTGTTTATATAGAAAGGGAATGCATAATTGGCCTTCCAAGCCTGAATTATACCATCATATCAACCAACAAAAATCAAAAATGTAAAACATTTTGAGAAACGCAATCCTAACTTCGTAAAAGGAGTATCAATATGGAAATTTATTGTAAATAGGAGCTTCATCTTTGATCATGCATGCATGACCTTAAAATGTCATCTTATCCACTTAAATACAAGGAAGATTGCTCAAGAATGCCAATAACGTATATAGGAGTACCTAATTTGCATCCATGTATGTTTCGCATATACCACACACACTCCCTATATATATATATATATATACACACACACACACACACAAGGAATCACTGAAACAAATAGCATAAATTATTTTACATTGTCATGCCTGAAACAAAATAGAACAAAGATGTGGGAAGTGGGGTTGTCAACAAACTTTAGGACACTCATCTAAGGTTTAATCCACCATCCTGCTCCATCAAGGCAAGTTTAGATTCTTTACAAAGCAGACTTTCCACCGTATTTTCTTAACAAGCAGTGCACAAGGATTATACACAAAAACCATCCATATAGAAATCTTACGCTGCACCGAAACTAAGATTACCTCTGGCCCCAATCCTGGCAATGAAACGGTGGCTGAAATACTTGTACTGCTGATTTAATTAAATACATTGTTCCTCAAGCTGTACTACTACTTCAACACCTCCACATTGCTTTTCATCCTTGTCAGACTATTGTACTGCTAGACCACTTGTGCTGTAGCTTCATGTAATTAAGTATTTTCCATAGAAATATTATTTTCTCAATACTGTAACATAACCATATTTACATAAAATAAAGGACTTGCTATATATTTGCTTCATTCTTGGCTGCTGGAGGTCAAAATATTGACAATATCTTGTAATTATTTCTGGTGATAATTCAAGTTTTGCATTATTTAATATTTTACATTCGGTATTTATGCTCACATGATACAGATGGAATTGAATTACAGGACTCCTTTGTTTTCCCTCCATTTCTGCCACAGAATCTTGATACAACGGTGATCAGGCAATTTAACCCTGTTTTACACAGCTGCTATTTGTGCACTATACCCACTCCTGTTGAAGACAAACCAGTTAATTCTCTTTTGTAAAGGGCTGCTCACCTATCTGGAAGAAAATTGTAAGAAGTGTATAACAAACCACATAGGAAGCAATATAGATGATTTCATCAAGTTCAGAAACATATTTAAGAGCAAACAAATATTTCCTAATATGAAAGGTAGCCATCCTAAAACTTGTAATAGCCATTTTAAGCAATCATTCAAATAGTTACAAGCCATACCCATGGCAACACTTAAAATAGATTTGGCTTTTGTATGCTACAAGCCATATTTATCATATATTGATGCGCATGGCTGTAGACACTGTTCTCCATTAAGCTGCCACAGCATTGAAAGCACATGGGCAGAGCAGAAAGTACTGCAAAGACACTAAGAAAGTTTAAAATACAAACATGTTTACATCAGTGAAACCCACAAATTTACATTTATGGGCTTTTTTTATTCAACTATTAAATGTTCCAACCAGAAAAGAAAAAGTGTTCTTGAGCCAATTCTTCACACCCTAATGTTTGCTTCCATTGTTGGAATTTTCCAGCTGTGGTCCAATGTATCCCCGGCTAATCAGTACTATAACATGACAGTCACTATTGAACACTTCTAACTGTTGCCAAGAATACATATTTCTTTTTATAAAAACTGAAACACTGTCCCCAAACAGGCTTAGAGGCAACAGCACAAGGTATTTCAAGTCTGTAACACTTTTTTATTCATCTTTTAATGTTGAAAAAAGAAATGCCTGTAGGAGAAACAAAAAAGACCTCTAAAGCTCTGAAGATTTAAACTAGAAATGAAAACGCAGCAAATGGTATGGACCTCCCAGTTACTTGTAAATCAACATCTGACTCTCATCAGAAAGGGTCAAGGTTATCATAAAAGAGTCTACAAAACAAAATCTGCAGAAGGAAAAAGAGATGCATTACTTAATAGTACTCCTAAATATTGATTTTAATGTGTCACTGTATTTTTTCAGTTTGAATGGGAGACGGAAGAGCTCGTTACTGTATAGATATCAGCGTATCTAACATTCAAGAACCCAAAAGCTAAAGCTCTTGAATTTGAAAATTAAAGCTCTAAAAAGTAAATATTTAACAATTGATGTTTATTAGGAGTTTCTTACACCCATTTTAAATGTTTAACATACACCAATCTGAACTCAATATTATGTCAGTTAAATCAAGTTTCCTTCAGGTCTATCAAACAGCACCACAATGTAGTTGGCCAGAAACAACTTCCTCTAACTGCAAAACAGCATTCTCTTCCTACTCTGCATCATTTTTACTGTCATTCAATTTTCCTCAAATGATCATCTATGTGCACATTTTTCTTCAATTATTATAACAAAAGCTCCTTTCAAGATATATAAAGTGATGCTATTTTCTTCCTGCAGCAAGCAGCACTAACAGAAAGTAGCACTGATACTAAATATGGTCTACAATTGTTATGGAAATATATTTATCTCTATCATGTTGTCACGGAAGCTAAATATCAAGGCATAAAAGCTACATAAAATAATATATACTGATTTGAAGGAACATCCGAAAGAAACATTCAAATGTATAATTTGATCAAAATCATCCTAGTTTATTTAATTCATTACTTGCATACTCCGGGTTCTAGTAATACCCAGGGTACCTCCAATCTAATAGCTCCAGCTTTCTCTAACTTGAGCAATTTTTTATGCTGGCATTAGGCCAATTTTAGCAATGTTCCAAACTACACAAAATGACATATGCTGACATTCCACATTTGTGTCTTCCTTGTAAGGCAAGGCTGTTTACTTAAGCCCGTTGTTTTGCAGCTGGCCAATTTTCTAAAACAGCAAACTCATGTGCAAGTTTTCCTCCCTTCAGCACAGACCTACTATTCTTTTATGAGTTCTATTCAATTTGGTATTAAATACAAAATTTTTCATAAACAAATAATATTTAAGCATAGCAAAATGTGATGCAAACACGTCTTAGTGACAGAATAATAGCATTTGTTTCATTTGCTACTCAAGGAGAAAATCACATTCAGTTTCAATTTCTGTGGTATTTTCTGGCTTTGTTTACTATACTGTAGATATATATAGTAGAGTTTGTGAAAACATAAAACAAGTTGTTCCTTGCACTTGGAAATGAGACACTGAGACTTATAACTCTCTTTTGTTTCAGAGACTTGGGCTGAGCAGAAAGCATTTTCCTGCCCAAATACAACACACTGATTTTTCAGCTCTGAAATATAAAAGGAGGGAAAAAAGCATTCCTCTTGCCCAAGCTTAACATCATACTGGGCATCTCAAACCTCTCACTTACATGTGGTTGGCTTCACTTCATATTGTAGAGAAAGGCACTGAAGAAGCAGGAGAAAAACAGGATACTGATGTGTAGTACCTTGGGTTTCCTGTAGCATCAATTGTTTAAAGCCTTAATATGCAGTTTTCTTACCAGCTAACCTAAAAATTACAAGTTTAAGCAGCATAAAGACCCAAAGTGATACACACTAATATACAGCTTTCCTGAAAAAAGTTAATAAAATGAAGCTATTCTAAGACACCACTACTTTGCTCTAAAATCATACAGATAGTGAACACAAGAGAAGAAGCCAAGTTCCTTCACAGGTGAAATGCAGCTTTATCATGCTCCATTCAAATATCCCACAGACCTTTCAACCACTTTAAAACATTTGAACCCTTGCCACCTGCCCAAGAAACAAAGCATAACAAATACTTCAGTGCTGGAGTATTTGCCCTTACAACAGAAGAACACAAGTTGATATACTGAGCAGCAGAAGGTAGTGTCAGAAAACTAGTTCTGGTCTTGAAGACAGGAAACTGAAACCTGTAAAGAAATTACCTCAAGACTGCATTTCAAAGTGTTTTATACACTTATTCACAACAAATATTTAAGCACATACACAGAGAAATAACTTTATGTTCTGGTTTCGTTTTTCAAAAATAGTATGTCTGAGAATTGTCAGTCTTCCACTAAAGAGTCAGTATTTTAATCAATATAATAACTATTAATATCTCGATGGGAGGAAAAACTTGAACCTCACAGCATGCACCAAATAATTTGATTTTTTTTTTTCCTCTCAATTCTGCCTATTCATAGCAGGTTTTCATTTGAAGTTATTTAAATTGCAATGCACACAAGAGCCTCCACTACTAAAGTTTAGATGTTTACCTCCATGTTTTGCCACACTTCCTCTTTGATTACCAACAAATCCTCCTTCAAAACATCTTGTCCTGATCTCGACAGGCTCCCCTCTACTTCAGTTTAGAGAGCTCTTTCTGTGAAAATTATTTGACCTTTTCTCAACTGACCAGCTCAATCACTTTAAGTCCTTGTTAGCTGTCTGCCTGGAGAAAAACAACCTGGTAAACTAGGTTGGCTGCTTCTCCCACTACAATAAGTGCTTTTCTGTGTTTTGTAACGCAAGTTATCTATTATGTAAAAAGAAGTACTGACAAAGTAAAAAGGAACAAAAGAAATACTGACACTCCTACAGCCAGATTGAAATCCATTAAGATCCACAGATTCCTAAACCTACTTTAAGATTTAAAAAAAAAATACATCTCACTGTAAACCCTTATTTGACCCATTGGTTTCCCCATATTAAACTAACTCCTCAGGGCCACTAATAAATTAGAAATTGTGTTGACATTTCTATGATATTGTGTCATCATCCAAATCAGAAATTGCAGTATTATCACAACATGCTTTCCACACAATTTATTAGAATGGCATTAACACTTGAATTAAGTCTACTTGTCACTGTGACCATGTCTAATAACTGGAAAGACACCGTAATTAGTTGATCATAGGATTATACTGCAGTCATTTTAGACCTGTTAATGCAAACTGTAATTCATCAAAACGGCAATATGACACATTCCCCACACCAAGCATGGGCCAGAATCATTTCTCCCTACCACTGTACCGCAAGTTAAGAATATGTGCACTGCACTAACACAATATTGACAAAGTGTAGTATGACAGCATGGTCAGAAAAAAAGGCAAAGTTGGCATCATTTTGCAATGATACAGAGCTTGGATCTCTAAGGAAGTTGAACACCCCAACACTAAATTATACATCTGCTAGGAAATCCTCCTCCTTCACAAAACTGTATAATCAATGACAGGAACAGACTGCAATTCTGAAACAGTTACAAGATAATTAACATTTGTTCTGTCTAAAAACTGTGGTCATCAGCGCTCCGGCAACACATAGAAAAGCAGCCATATAAAGAGAGTGAAAGACCACCTGAGTCAGATTCACTACACATTACATTAATGCTTCAGTGCATTTTGGACAGTGTCTGAAGACTCATCTGATTAATACCTGGCGTTTAACATAGTCCAGGATCTACCAAAATCACCTCTAACTTGCTAGTTGACTCAGGGATATTCTCTCCACTCCACTCTAGAGCTGCAGAGCTCATTCATCAGGTAAGGTGAGGCTTGATGGAGTATTTAAAAGCTGTGTGCATCAGGGAAAATCATGCCTGCGTTACAGGAGTTTCTGCTCAGCCTATCTGTTTTTAAGGTCAAAAAAGAAATCTCCTGAAGATTTAGGTTTTTTTCCTCAACATTACTTATATAATATGGAATTTTTGAGCTGTCATTATTTCCCTCTACCGCAGCCTCCCTGCTGCAGACCTCAGAAACCATGAGTCAGCAAGCGGCAGGGAGAGGCTGTTTCACAAGGGAAGAGAAGCCAAGAAACAAGCGTGTCAGCAGGGCAGTGTCCTCGCCAGCAAAGGGCACAGCCTACAGTAGCTGTAAAAGAAAAGAAAAGTAGAGCAGGTCTGGTGACAGTAACCAGGGTCACCTATCAGTCCAACAGGGGTGTCAAAGTCTCAGTGATGGGGCAGCCTGAGGTTAGGCCAGCGAGTCAGGCACAGAGAAAGCTGCAACACAGCCGAGGCCGAGGAGAACAAAAGCCAGAATTTAAGCACTGCTTCTGAGCTTGAGGGAGCCAACCCCAAAGGCTTCAGGCAACTCTCACTAACACAGCAGCCGGATTTGAGGCCAGAAAGTGGCACCACATCAGAGCCAGCCTCAAGCACATACAGCCCAACCTACAGCACAGGTGGGGATGTTCAGGGTCTGTATGTGCCCAGAATAGAAGAATGCAGGTGGCAGCTAAAGATCTTTTTTGTCACTCAGTTATTACAGCGGAAGCTAACCAGATCTTCTGTCTAGTTCTAAAGAATTACAAAAAAACTCCAGACTTAAAAGAAACTTTACAGACATTCTTCCCACCTCCATTTAGTAAACAGGGGGGGAAAAATGGTACCACTTCCAAAACTACACCAAGGAAACTGAGAATGGCAACGCAAGGGTGAATCAGGATTGTGCTTGATATTACATCTATAGAAAAAAAACTATACACTTAAAAGAACCGCTGGGGTCAGCCAAAAGTCTGCACTCAGTTATTCAAATATAAACACTTTAAGGCCTTTTATCCCTACAGTTTTGCTCATTCAATATTTGATTTTAGTTGGGTCACTATTGTTAAGCCCATTAAACTGCTGTAAATCCCGCCACTGAACAGAATTCCCCTGAAAATGTTAATAAAGCTTATAATTTAACTGCAAAGCATAGCATTCTTTTAATAACAATAAATGGCAAAATGCCAATCAAATGAAAATTATCCTTCATTTAAGCAATAAATAAATGCATTTAAAGTACACAAAGACAGCAAAAACTAATTTGGAGTGATCAATTTCTGTACTTAAATGAGTATAATTAACTAATCATTATGTTACTTACAGAATTTCATTAGGTTTATTTTGGGGTTTTATGTCATTTTTCTTTCCAATTAACTCAGCTGTTAAGATTAATTTTATATTACCAGCAAAATTAAAAATCAGAGCCAAGATACACACTACTTAGGTTTACATAATACCACACAAGATCAAAATTGATGATTTGTTACTCAGCATGAAGAGACACTGTCTATACAACAGTAACAACAGCAGTTCTTACAAAATAGCATTGTTTTCATGTCGTTTAAATGATGACTAGTATTACATCATTTAACTAGAGTTATCTTGCAGTTTAAGTGTACTTCAATCACATAATTTTCATGTCTTGCTTCCAGAAATGAAAATAGATGGATGCCTCATGTAGTGCAAAAATCTGTAAACATTTGTGCTATATTTTTTACTGGTAGCTATGTCATACAGCTCTTAGAAATACCACCTTCTCCCAAGTCTCACGCCTATCCTACAGTTTTTCTTGATACTAAAATAAAATTCACCCAGGAGAGACAATTAAGGCAGACTTTCAGGAAACACGTGAGGCGTCTTGCTCCTGCGGAACAAAAGCAATGGTTACAATTATGAGCTTCTGAAAGTATTATGTAAATCTATACCTAGGCAAAGAAATCTTCCATTTCTACCATCACTTAATTTATTGTATGAGATAGAGGAAATAATATGGTTTTCTTAAACCATCAAAATAAATAAGACGTGAAACCATTCTGTCCTCTAAACTCTACTTAAAGAGATACAACCTGAAGGCTACTATGAAATCCATATTAGATCTATTAACAGGTCAAGGCCTCTTAATTAAATAATCAACTTCAGCAGATTGCAAAAGGTAAAAGACATCTCCCATTCGTACATTTCAGATAAATGTTACCACTACAAACAGCCTGTTACAGGCTTGCTTCATCTCCTGTCTACTGAAACAAATTATCTCTGATTTGATTTTGAGTTACCTGTGCACAGCAGCATACTACCACCACAAAAATAACATCTTTATTTTCAAAACCTTCATTTGGACCAAAACAAACCACATACAGAGTCACAGAAATCAGGCTGAAAACTGTCAATAACAAACCTTCTCCACAGCAGGTTGGTGTCGTAAGGTTCTGAGCACACCTTCAACTTGCATTCACATCAAGAGAGTTAGGTACCAAAGGGTTAAATCGAAGCATTAGATGCGAGGTGAAAAACTTAGAATTGCTTAACAACACACATCCTTTACACAGCAAAAAAAAAAAAATGGATTCAAGTTACTTTCTCCTCTACCTAACTTGCTCCCAAAAATATTAAATAAAATTTCCATAAAGCTGAAGATCCTATCTTATCTGACACCTGTATCCTATCTTATCTATCTAGTGTACAAGGCTCACGTATCTGTACTACACAGACCTCTTTGAATTTGGCTCCTGTTCTCACACATACATCAAATACTACATGTCCTGGTTTCAAATAACCCCTATAGGTAAACAATGCACAGTTAAACATTATATTATAATATCCAATAATTATGGAAAAATAAATTCCTGCTGTTTTCAATCCATGTGATTTTTGGACTTCAGGATCTAATTTCCCACCAGGATTTATAAGCCATCAGGGAGATACAGAAGATATTACAGAATATGGAAGGTGAGAGAAATAAAAGTGAAATAATATTGAAATATATTAAAAGCCACCCAATCCACAGATCTAACCTCTGCATCTATCAGTGCCATATGAATGCAATTCTACCAGGGTCCAAACCCATCAGTTGAGAGTTTTATGAATGTACCAGTTTGCAAAACAGTAGGTTGTATACTTTTAATTTAATACCTGAAGACACTAGGAAACAAATGTCTATTGTTCTAGTTCACCAGAATCACAGAAACATGAGGTTACCAATAGAAGGCTGAGGCGGACTTCGAGTGGCTTTTTTACAGTCTTATTACTTCAAGGGTTGTTCTGTGTTGGTGGGGTGTGTGTTTGTCCTGGGAGGGCAGGGATTTGTATTTAATTGTGCTACTACATGTTAGCAGATCCGAGACCTGTGGATGATCTTCATAAAGGGAAACAAGATACAAACTTAATTTGCCCTACTCAGTATGTGATATTGTGTATAGTATGTAGGCAGAAAGGGAAAACCAGAAAAAATTATAGATAATTTGTGAGACTGAGGGTCAGAAGATGAGTTGTGACACTTCTACCACCACTTCCCACAATGGAACACTTAGTTCCTAATACACTAGTTTCTGTAAATGCAAGTAACAATTACTTGATTACCACTACAGTAGCTTAAGAGTCTAATAGAGTCATCTGGATTATCAGATTACATCTTTCTGTAAACTGAGAACAGAAATAAATAGCAGAAGCTAAGGAGCTGGCAGAAAAGCAGGGGGGAGAATAAAGAAGCACATTAGCCATACAAAAGAAATACCTAGAGTAAATAGGTAAATATAACTTAGATCCTGAGACTACCATAAGTCAAAGTTGATTATCACAACTTTAGTTCCCTCTGAGGAGTGTTCAATAGAGCTACAGAGTGTGGGGAACTTAAGATCAGTACCTGGATGTGCTATAGCAATTTAAAACTGAGGCTGGGAACGTATAAGCAGTAATAGTCTCCTTAAGTAAGTGCCTGCAGAGATTATCTCTAGAAACAACTGCAATGAGTTTACACTCCTACTCCACCTATCCTACCCATAGGAGTAGGCTACTAATGATCGTCTAGTCCTTCCACAGCAGTTAGTGTCTCATGCCTCACTAGATTAGATAAATGAGATAATTAAGGATCATAAGGAAAAGCTTGCTAATGGTTAAATCAGACACCAAACTAGCTTTCTGTTTATTCCCCTTCCATACATTTCAGTTCTACCCAGCTTACATCTGCAGTTGCCATGTTTGTGAATAGTCATATATCCATGAGCAATTTGCCTTCTTTTTAACATTTTTCATATATGAGAGAAGTAACTAGCACAGCATACGCTGCTTGACAGACATCAGGTCAACGGGCAGGAACTGGTGTTTCAACAGAAGCACATCTGTTTCTCAAATAAAAGAGCACCCTAGAGAAACAAACAGGTAGTCATACTGACACACAAGCTTATAAATTGTAATGGCTCAAGAGCATCATGTACTAAAATATATTCCTCTTAAGACAATAAGTTGCTTACAGGATCACGGAAGTCTTCTCTTGTAAAGCCTTTCTGTTAACTGAAACAGTGGATGTGTTTCTTCTCTACATAACATTCAGACCATCAGTTGTGAGCATATATGGTCAGGACATTTTTTTCTCTAGGCAGAACACATGAAGTTGGGTGACAACTCCATATTAATGACATCCGTGATGGCTTTCCAGCATATTAGCCTCTTGAGAGTAACGAACTAGAAAAACTTCAATAAGTTTTTATTCACATATCTTCAAGTTAGGTTCCTCTAGATTATGCATTGAAACAGTGATCATAGCTGAAAAAATCCTGATAGCAGCTTGGCTTGGGGGGTTCTTTTGGGGAACGTTATAGGTTGATCATAAAAGCTTTAAATCAGAAGGCACATAAAGAATAAAACAAGTCTATAAAACATGGGGGTAAATGGTAATTCTCCATTTGAACACTTCTGTTCAGAATTAAATGGAAGTTATTTTTGAAATTAAAATAAAATCTGCAATGGTTCTATATTTTCCAAGAGAAGAGAACACATTTGGTTCTCCAGAACAACATCTTGCTTAAGAACATGGCAAGTTAGCTTGCAATTACCATGTGAACCATCTGTTCATTCCAGTAGTATTCCTTTGATTATTATCACATCTTAGAAACATTACTGTTCATCCTAAGTTTGGTTTGGAAGCTATTGAATTTGTTTGTTATTTTTTTAAATAATAGCAAACAAACAAAAACACACCAAAATCTCCAATGCAGGCACCCACTGACCCCTTCAAGTTATCCAGATTAGGCAGATCCCTAAAAAGAATTGTACACCAATTCCATTCATTTGTGCTTAGGATGTCTTTCTGCTATCACATGTGGTACCAAACAGACCCCTGCTTCCTGCCCCCTAACAATTAATGGAAGAGCTTGCCATTGCCTGAAGGAGTTTGCTATATCTGCTTTGAGAAGTTCCTTTCTAGTTACTCAAGCTTTTAGTGAATAAGTTAGCCAAACAACATTGTCACCATCTCACAGTATTGAATGATTAGTACAAGTGTGCTTTCTGAACTTCCAGAGCAGCTGTTTAGAATCAAAGGCTTATTGCCAACCTTTTTTCCTCCACCCCCACCTTTTTTTTTTTTTTTTGAGAAACTGAAGTGAATCAAGAACACCATAACTTAAGAAAGCAGAGTGTTACTGCAATTTTCCATCCTAAGAAGAGTTTTTTTCTCCCTTGGCTCTGTATTTGTTAGAGTTTACATCCAAGTATGACAAAAGCTAGTAAAAACCAAAGCAACTCCATTATTTCTACAAGGTAATGCCTTTTGTCGTACATACACACATCCTAAGAGCACTATACCCGTTTATAAAACCAAACCCGATCCAAGTATCAGATCCACTGTTAAGCTCAACCTTCACCAATTTCTAATAGCTATTTTCTGTTTCAGTAATTCTATTTAGAGGCTTATGATATCTGTTCTTTATGCCTTTTGTCTTGCAAAACAGGGATCTTGGCACACTTCAACTCAAAGCACTAACTTAAAGCCTGACTCATGTCCAAGCCCAAGAAGATGGTTGCATTGAAATACACAAACCTGATCTGTGATGAGCTGACTTCTGTCTTTTTATGCCCTAACAACTTCAAGAATAACTGAAGCAAGGTATGACCTTTCTCATTTATCACTTTGCAAATTTACTCCTGCTGGAAGAGAAACGTTTTTCATTCCCACTTTTCTTTCCCTTCCAGAAGTCCTTCCCAACTTTTCCAGAAAAATACTAACAAGGAGAAAGCAGAAGGAGAAAGCAGAACTGTCCAAGATGAAGTTAAAGTATTGGAGTCTGATAAACATTTAGATAGTGCTGTCTCTTGTGCACAAATCCATTCTTCCAACTTCAAGTCTTTCTAATCTTTGAAATATGATAAAGCCTAAGTGAGAAGGCTTTCCAAAAGAAGCAGTAGCATCCCTTGTAAGGAATCTTCAATATGATCAACACAGAAGTCTGCTTCAAAAAAGTGCCCATTTAAAGCTCTGGAAACAAAAACGTTTTTCAATTCATAACAGAATTAAATTTTTTTCCCCTACCTGATCTCATTTAGCACAGCAGAAGCCTACTTTTTGTCATCTATTAAGACTTCAATAAAATCATTAATTTACAGTTAACTGCAACAGCATATTCACATTTAAACCTGAATATTAATTGACTGATAATGAGATGATAAAGCTGCTTTTCTCTGCAGGTGTACCAATGAATTGCTATGAAATAGACAAAGGTTTTTTTCCTTACTGCAGCTAAAATTAACAAGTTATTTGTATTTTCTAATAAAATGCTTTTCATTGACCTTCTATAAAGTACAGTTTCATTTGCATCTTTTAAAATTAGAATAGTTTGTTTCTACAGGAATGATTTTCCAGTATTATTTTGGCTCCAACTCATGATTAGCTTTAATATGACTTTGCAGAATTAAAAAACCCTCCAAAGAATTGCTAACTTAAAATAAACATTTCCAGTGAACAATATGAACATTTTTAAAATGACAAAAAAGTATCAGAATAATTTTTAAGGATGTATTTCTCTTGGACTTACCCATTTGTGTGAACTGTTTGCTATTACTGTTAGTCAATGTAGCTCCAAGGTTAATATATTAAAGACTTTAGCCAGCCATCAGTAACAAAATCCAACTTGCAGTAATTCACAGTACCATTATCTATTGAAATCTTCCAGCAGATGTTTGAACTAATAGAGCAATTATATTTCACTTCAAAATTATTGTCTTTCAAGTGATAATAATTAAGGAACAATGAAAAGAATGCTGTATGCTGAACATGTTTTCAAATACCAGACTCAGCATAGGGACCAGGGAAATTGGACACATCATTGCCTTCAGTACCAAGAGACCACAAGAAGGAAAATATGGTAATAACTATAAATATAGGTATAAATATTGCCATACACTTGGAGCAACTGAAGACAGCTTGGCTCCAACTTCTATGAGCTGTAGGATCTTACTGGGAGCAGGTGCTTAACCAAGTTGGCACCCAGATGCATGCAAAAAACATTAGTACTTGATTAAAACAAATAAAATAAATGTTGAATATTTTAGTATCTGTAATCCACAACACTGTTATACAAAGAGTGATCTGAAATAAGCAGAACAACATTTTCTTAGCTACGTTACAAGCCAAAGCAGAGATCAATCTTCAACATTCTCAGTAACTAATCACCACCTAACAAACTACTGAAACTGCAAGTGACAAATTCTGCTGAAACCTTACAAAGCTTTTCAGAGCAGTAAAGACTGCACTTAAAGAATCACCCTAACTCCTTACCTTTTAGACACCTGAAGAGCCCCAGAAATAAACTATGGATCTGCACTTGACTGTCATCCCAAAAGGAGTATCTCCTAACAAAACACATACTTAACATGTGACCAGTTTGAGTAAAAACATTCGAAATATAACTGACTGTCATTTGCTTGTTTAACATTTTAAGATTGAAGCCTATCCAGACGGGGTCTGATGCCAACACTGCAGATGGCAACTATTCCAGTACAAGCCAAACTTAAAGACTCTCAGGCCAAGAGATGGCCCTGGTCTGATATTCATACAGTAAGTTGGACTCTGACAGATAAGGAGGGAGAGTCAGCACAAGCTTTGAGATGTTTAGATGAAGTGGCCCAGGCCTGGGAAGCTGATCTGAGGATAGTTCAGGAACCAGAGGTAAATAGCTAGAGAAACAAAAATCATGCCAGCACTCAGGAGTTAAGGCATGGAAGTGTAGTCTTAGAGAACAAAAAATATGCAGCCGAGATAGAGTACTCAAACTCCTATATACGCTTCTCTTGAAGGATCTGTTTAGAATAATTATTTCTTATCATAGCAAGCAATTTAACCAGATAAATACTACAAATACTTGCTGTTTATCTAATAAGTTTGCGGTAGGTAATTTAGAAGACATTCATCAAAAAGCAACAATTTTGCCTTGACAGAAACTACAGAAGTTAAAAGGATCAAAGAATCAAGGATATAAGAAAATAGCATTTACTATGACAGCCTTTAAGTAGACTCTCAAATACTTTGTAGATGACTGAAACAATATTCTTTTTAATTTGAGATCGCTTCTACTTACTGCAGAACTGTGTGACAAATACAGGAAATAGCTTTCAGAGGGAAAGCCTGCTTCCAAGCATTCATTACTTTTGGAGTTTTCTAGAGCTACACGCACAGACTTATGAATAAAACATAATTTTCTTCCAATCTAAGCATTTCATTTGAAGAATTTAGCTTTCTAATGCTATCACCTAGCCTCACCATACCTCAGTACATTGGAGAGTAATTAATTTTCTTACTGCACTGTAAAAGAATTAAATACGTTTAAATGAAAACAGATTTTTAATCTACTGTTTTCAATGGTAGAGCTAAAGTTGTTTGTTTCCAGTTTAAGAACCATCACCTAAAGACAGCAAGCCTAAACTCATTAGGATTTTTAACACTACCTCAAGACTATTTCTTCTCACATTTGGAGTACACAGCACTTCAAAACATTCACTATAACAAAAAATTCTTACATTCCCAGTGTTATTCTGAACTCCCCCCAGAGTGCTACCACCACATTTCTGTAAAGCAAAGAAAAAGTACATTTTTCAGCCACTGAAGAACTTAAAAAAAAAAAAAAAATCACTTTGAAAGCAACCATAGTTTAGAGGCAGGGTGTATTTCCAAAGAAGTCTCCTAACAGGATCCTCCCTCAGGCCACCAACCTTGCAGAATCACATAATAAGTTGGGTTGGAATGGACTTGAGTTCCAACGCCATTGCCATGGGCAGGGACACTTCCCACTGGCTCAGGCTGCTCAAAGCCCTCTTCTCTCACCACTACTTAACTTGAATTTATGAGTAACTTGTACCCTTTCAGAATCATATTTGACAACAGCAAAGCCAGGTAAGAGGCTGACAGCGCGGCAGCACACGGAACAGTCTCTCTCTAAAACCAGCCCGCAGAGCTCGGAAGCACTAAGTAAAATAGATTAAGCATTCGATTCATAACAATGACAAAACTTTAGGTCAAAGCCTCGCTGGTTAAAAACATAGCCTTACGACTGGGAAACTGAAGAGTTAGGCAAGAGGAGTGTCCTGCGCTCTTTCCTACTTCTCACCAGCAGACTGTCCCCCGCATCCCTCAGCGCTGCTTGTAGTCTCACCATCCCTTTTACAACATTGCCCTCTAGTGGGCTTTCCCTGCAGATATTTTCTGAAATGGTAGCTCCAAATCCTCTGCTTCAGTGATTTAGTACTTCTGAAGAAAATTAACAAGTCTCACCAAGTATTTTGTATGCTAGAAGTATTCTACAGCTGGAAGAGAAGGAAAAGGATATGCAGATAAGGTCTCAGTTGGTCTAATCCAACCTTCCTGGCATTTCAGCTAATTATAAGCATTATTCTTAATTGCAGATGGGAAGAACTGTTTTATTCCAAAAAAGCCTAGCCGCAGATCTCACCACAAATTCCAGTTCAGCCTACTGATTGACCTTTCTGACACTGCCTGTTGTTTTCACTGTGGCGATTAGGACACATGCACATACATGAAATTCTGTTGGCAACCTATCTGAAAAATGACATTTGATTTTGCTATGAAATAGAGCACTTCTGATTAAAAGGTGGCGGTTTTTTAATTTATCTTTGTATAAATTTATACAGAAAGACACATTCTCTTAAGCATTCAAGATAATTTCTTCAGCAGTGTTAATGGTTATCAAAAGCAGCTGAGAGGGGGTGATACCCCACAAACAAATATCGTCATATTTGACAGTGTCACAAAAAACAGAACCCTTGAGAAGTAGACTCATGAGCATAATGCTTCCCAGGCATTCCATTAAGGATGACTAAACATAGATGAGGAAAAATACAAATGAGTTTCCCAAGGTGTTGCTTGTTTCATTTTCTGTTGTCATTTTTAAAATACCAAAGCAGGCACTACCAGGTCTCAGCAATACTTATTTACTCAATGGTTATGTATTAACTGTTAGACAGAAGTTTTGCTCCTGCTTTGAGTAAAATATAATATGCTAACTGTTCTTCCTCCCAAAGAGAGAGATAGAGAGAAGGCAAAACAAGAAGGCAGCTGAAGACCAGGGCATGTAACAAGTCCCAGAATACAAAGATAAGATTACCGAACAGGACTACGGGGAAGAGGACGGGAAGGGGGGGGGGGGGGGGGGGGGGGGGGGAAGACAACACCAAGAAAGTCCCTGATGTTTGGAGGCTAAATACTCCTACAGCAGACTAAGACCCAAGACGGTGTGTGCCCACTACGTTGTTCTCCATTCCTGCAGTATTTGTAATGCACCATAAGTACAGCACACAACCTTCTGAGCTAGCTCTACACATTATCAGGTAGTAAGAGACAGCTCTCCAGCCCTGCCAGGGCTCCACAACACTACTGTGCATGTGGATCCAGCAGAGGATTAGTTTCAAAAACTGTTTTAGATACGAGCTAACCAGTCTGCATCTCCACCTCCCTTGGTAGCAGTAACTTAGTATAGTTTAACTATTACATCAGCCTAAATCCAAAACCTCCAACTCTGAAGAGCCATACATCCAAAAGTCTTTTTATACATCTGAAGTCTTTTAGTTTAAAGAAAGCCAAAAAGCAGGTCATAGGATTATCTCTTAGCAAAAACAGAAGGAACAAGAAAATTATGAGCAATGTCTAAAAGAAATCACAGGACATACAGTACCACTAACTTAAAATCTCAAACCACCATCTACTTAACTTCCACGATATGAGAACATCAAAGCATCAGTAAAAATTATTTGCTTAGAAGAATATATTTTCTTCCTATAAATACACTATAAACTACCACCAAGTTCTGCAACCTCAAGTCTGTATCACTAAGTGTTGAATAACTATCCAGTCAATGCCTTAAGCTAAGTACTTGAGGATCAAGTGCCGTTTTAAAAATTCATGTTAGAACTGCCAGCTGTAAAGCATAGAAACTAAACTGGTAGTCACAACTGGAAGTAATACAATTTTTCCTGGAATTGCTATGTCCTCCTCCCACTAAGAAATCATAGAGTGAGTCTCCAGAGGGAGAGAAGTACACCACGTTTTTATATGACTAAATATAGAAACCTCAGGTCCCATCTACCACTAAAAACTTCTGATCCAGTTCACAAGAGAGAAAGAACATCTACCTACCACGTCTACCATCAGTAGCAAGGCAGCTCTGTTAGCAGTGGCCACTTACAACTCTCAGCCAGACTGCACACAAGTTTGAAACTGTCTGGGTGACACCAGTCACTTGGCTGAGGAACACCTGCACCACTTGTTGAACATCTCAATCTAATTGTCCAGTATTACTCTAAAATAAGGTACCACCCACCACAGCAAATCTAACAGACAGCTACTCAGTGCCAGAGTAATTCCTGCTATAAATTTCTGGATTCAGCTTTCATGTGCTACAGGTTGCTAAGTATACAGAAATACACGTGTGGATACCCTATCTGTTAGGCTGTTCCTTGGCAGTAAAATTAAGCCTAGGTTTCTCCAGCTGAAGTCTCAGTTTACACAGATAGCAGCTACATTTCATACTCTCAAGTGAGGGTCATCAGCGTTTAAAACAAGAGACAATAACATGGACATACAAAATCACAAACCAACATGTATTTGGCTAAAGAGAAGCTCTAAATCTAACTACGGCTTAAGTCTAACAACTGTGGAACATAAAACTGGAAGTGCCAACCACCTTTAAACTTCAATTTCCTTCACCAGCTCTTGAGAGTATAATCAAAGTAAATAAAGAACAAAACTTTAAAAGCTGCCTTTTTTATAAAAATATGGATTCTGAATACATTTCCTTGTTCTTGAGATGTTACGTATAGCTATTAAAAAAAAAAACAAACACAACACAAGTTCAGAGCTATTATAAATCAATCATCCAGCTCTATAAATACATCAGTTATGAAGAGTTACAAGCTGTGTTTATATGTTTGGGTTTTATACCTCCAATGAAGGTATTCAACACCATTCAACATTTCAACATTTTCAACATTACAAGAGGGAATGGCCTGAAGCTCCACCAGGGGAGGTTCAGGTTGGATATCAGAAAAAAATTCTTGACAGAAAGAGTCATTGGGCACTGGAACAGGCTGCCCAGGGAGGTGGTCGAGGCACCTTCCCTGGAGGTGTTTAAGGAAAGGGTGGATGAAGTGCTTAGGGACATGGTTTAGGGAGTGTTAGGAATGGTTGGACTTGATGATCCAGTGGGTCCTTTCCAACCTGGTGATGCTGTGATTCTGTGATTTCCAAAGGACATAAAATTCAGATTTCACCTTCTCAAAATGAACATGCATAAGCATTATTCACAAGCACATAATTAATGAGTAAGCTTTAAGACCTGTCAGACTTATTTTTAATAAAAGAAACAGAAGTATAGGTTAGTCCACAAAGAAATCTACAACTAGCCATGTTTGTGTCTTGGCATATGTACATCTTCTAGTGTAAATGTTAATAATGGAAGGAAATGTATAACAGGTGACTTTTATCCGGATTCCCATAAACCTAAAATGCAAATGTTATAGGCCTTGATAGAGGAGTTATTTCCTTCAGTTATGTCTTTAAGCACAGACCTGTATGGAAATTGTTGCAAGTATTTGCACCAAGTGGAATCAACGTGGATTATCATCAGGATTTTTAAATTTCTGCAATAGAGTTCATAATTATCGGATACATTGGACTTGGATAGTAAATATGAAGACAGATCAATGGATCCAACTTTATATTTCAGAATAGACACAACAACACACGTACTTCAGTTTTTAAATATTAAACTACATTTCTATCATGTTTCTTATAACACTTTCAGGTTATTCAACAAATACAATTGCTATTCACACTTTAAAGCCATTGCAATAGAAAATGTTTCAGAGTCAGATAATTAAAACCAATACATACATATTTGGTTTGGGTTTTGTTTTAAAATCGGCTAATGCTCACGTTTTAGGGCTTCACAGATTTCTGCGAGATTACTTAGGATTCAGTACAAGTCTCCAAGAGGTGATGTTGAAGGCTTCTCATGCAACATACATAGCTTTCCTTGAGTATTCATGCAGGGAGTTCATCATCTTAGGCAGCAATCTCACACCAGGTGTCCGTAAACACAGATTTCCTTAAGATCCAATATGAAACTTATCTTTAACTCCAGAGTCAGTAACACAAAAATCAATCCCTTCGAGCACAACAAGCCAATAAACAAGTTCCTTACTTCATAGTTGCAGTCTGTATTTGGAGCACATCAATATCCAATTTCAGCTTGTTCTGTCACATGCGCTGTCCTTAATAGCTAAATTCTGGGTAGCATCGGCAGTTGTTTCTGTGCCATGGTCTTCATTATTTGACTTCTTCCTTAGGCTGTCCTCCAGGCTTCTGGACAGATTCCATAACTGTTGTGCTCTTACTTGTACTGCAGCCCATTTGGGGCTTAAAAGAGCTGATTAAATTATTTTTATTTTTATTTTTTTGGTAGATGTCTTCATTATTTGACTTCTTCCTTAGGCTGTCCTCCAGGCTTCTGGACAGATTCCATAACTGTTGTGCTCTTACTTGTACTGCAGCCCATTCGGGGCTTAAAAGAGCTGATTAAATTATTTTTATTTTTATTTTTTTGGTAGATGTCTGTAGAAGGCCCCGTGCATAGCAGGAATGAAGAAACAAAAATGGAATCTCAAGTATTTAGACTTCTCTATTGTATTGTTAAAAGCAAATAAGTAGAATTTCTGTGACAACCCCTACCAATCAAGTACCACCTAATAAAGAGCTATGGTTTACCACAGCCAGCGGAAAGCAAGTTTTCAGACTAGAAAACTGTTCTTCATTAGTATTTTCTCCTAAGAGTCACTCACAATTGCGTTTTCCAAGAAAGTCTACTTTATTTTAACTTCTAATCATCCTAAACCTCAGTCCTAGGATACAGTGTCTGACTACAGGGAAAATTTATGTTGTAAAAGTAGCAAGTCTGTACAATCTCGCAAACACCTTCAGATCCATAATCCATGCTACTATATGTCAACCAGGTATTTTATATATAAACAGTAACATCTCCATAGTTTTATTCCATTGCTTTAGACTGTGAGTCCACAACATTAAATTTCCAGTGCTAGTTTTAATAGAACTGCTTGACCTACCCTTGACACATAAATAGTTTGCTTGATTCATTTCTATAATCCATTTTCTTCATTTAAGTCATGCAATTATCATTTCATATTAAACATGACAACATATTAACGAAAAAAAATTGCAATATTGGCAGGTCTTTGCTGTCAACAAATTAGGCTTCCTGTTCTATGCAGATCTGAAGTAACAGTAGCAGAGTGGTTACTAAACCCATCATTAAGTAGGTGATTTTATAGAGCTTATGTTTAAGTATCATGCAACAACTTTTGATTTTCTCAAGCTTAGTCATTAGGTGTTTGTTTTGTCATTACAAACCAGAATAAGTAGTCCCAGAGTAGGCTGACATATTGCTCAAGACACTCAAATCTCTCAGAAGTGACAGAAGTCCATATACTCAAACCCTCTTAAAAGATCTGATTGGATCTTGGGCTTAAGAACTACAAAACAAAAAACACCCCCAGAAATGTCTCAACACTGGAGTAGCCTGACGTTTTCAGTTAAAAACCAAGACTAAACGCATACAGTGTTTTTGCCCCAAATTAGGGAGAGTCACTAATGTGCACATGTGGAGCAAGTCAGAACAGCACCACACAGTTCAACACCACAATTCCAAATACTTCTTGGATTACTGCCTCTGCTCGGTTACAACCACACGGAGTACTGCTTTCTGCTTTGAGACTCATGTTGTTTGGGTTTTTTTGTTTAGAAACTGCCATTAAACAAGAGTTATTTTATATTTCCATAACTATTACCACCCATTTTGTTTAACTAACATGAGAAACACCCGGTCAACAACTTACCTCTACAGGCATTAATAAGTACACAGACCAGGAAAAACATACCTCATTTAAAAAACAAGCAAACAAAAAAATAAAACAGCTGAGGAACATAGAGGTTCCATAGAGGTTCCCATTTTGAAAACCTGAGAGAAGATGAAGGCATTGAGACTCTGAAGGGACAGTGGTAGTTTTAGGTTTTAGAAGGAAAACCCAGGAATAGAACTCCTATTTCTGCATTTCACCATTGAAAAGCTTCATCCACTTTATCATACTTCCTCCTTTTAATTCAGATGGGCCTTAAGGGGCAGAATGGTTTTACTCACAACAACTACGATCAGAAAAATCTCAGCAGTTCCCCGAAGTATAATACCTGTATATTAATGATTCTGGAGTGTTTACTTGACTGCATTTTCAGAACACTCTCTCAAGTTCCCCACTAGATGGTATCTGAACACAATGTCGATTGTGCAATATTATGCAGGCAGCCCTTGGTAGTCCCAAGAGCGGCTCGGGACGATAACAATTTTAAAGTATTATTTGCAGTATCTTACTAAAAATATGACATGGTCAGAGATTACACTGCCTTAAGTTTTTAAGGATAACGTACCGAGATAATTAGACTATCCTGCTACTTCCATTACTGGGATCTCACTGCATTCCCCTTTGTAAGTTCAGCACTGTTCACAATAGTGGGCAAAAACATGTTTGCCAGCTTTCACAGTTAGGTATTTATTTGTGACATCTTGTTATTTAAAAGATTTACTTCCTTCCTCTGTCAAAGCTTTTCACAAGGCTCTTCATTACATACCTGAAAATATTAAAAGATTTCAAAACACGTTTCCTCAAAATGAGAAAACACAGGGATAAAGCACTAGTGTAATTCAGACAGCAAGTGTCATATATTGTAACTGGACAATAAATGCAGAAACACTTTTATATAAGGCTATTTGAATAAAGCTTAATGTGTGATTATATTAAAGGTGATGATATTATATGCTTAAGGTGATTATACTTAAACCCCATTCTCAAAGTTTCTCCCTGGCCTCTACTAGAGCCTGGCCATACATTGTTTTAGTAAACAGTCAATGTGCTGATGTGCTACAAACAGCAACAACTAGCAGCTTATTCAACTGCAGCAAGTAACTGTTCCCATAGCAACCATACTAGTCTTTCCATCCTATATTTCCTTTTCAAAACTTGAAGTACATAACAGCCAGACAAATGAGAAAGTATTCTATACTTAACCACGCGGTAGACCATATCACTATTTTTTAATTAACTAAGATACTTTCTATAAATTAACTACAAGACAAATTACTTCCATTACCTACTTATTAGACCAACAAATACTTGCCAACTCTTTTTATAGAAGCACCCTGAAACCAGAGAAAACTCCACTTTGAAACATACTACCGAGCATGTCATGCTGTTTTAATTGAGTATATTTGTACCTTTTATTTCCCATCATAGTAAGGGAGATCACTTGATTTCTCATAACCAGCCCATCATCTACAAGGTTTTAAGGCTGTCTAGTAGACCTCATTTACAAAGCAGTTTCATTTTGCTTCTCTTAAGATTCAAGTTGATCATCTTCCATCTATCTCCCCTGAAAAGAGGAGAAAACCTCCTCTCAAAGCTTTTGTAGGAAAATATGCATCAAGTCTAAAAGACGACAGTCAATATGCACTTAGAAGCCACGTGGGCCACAAGCACAGTAGATTAATCGGCCTGAGGAAAAACTAAGATGCAACTAACTGACTGACTGCTTTAAACCATTTAGGCTATATGTCGAGATACATGCTCTTTAGTCAGTTTCTGACTAATTTTATTAACTCCTGTGTCTAAGTTATAATATTTTAAGTTCAGGAATAGTGACAAGTAATCCTTATTAAGTTTTCTCCATGAAAAGAGTCAGCTACATGAATTACAGACATGCAATCCAGTAAAGGAAGAAAGATTGCAAGGTCTTGAAGGACACTGACAACAGTTTCTGGCACAACTAATGAAAAGCATCCAACATTTGAATAAGTGATAATTTACGTGAAGAAGTAATACTTTGCAACCAATGCCTTGTATCTAGCTGAATAACATTACAATGAAGGCAAAAGATAACTAAGAAACAGGTTTTGGAGACCTAATGTACCTATGAGAGAGTAAGAACAGTTACAAGAAGCAAGAGAGACAGCCTAATAAGTCATATAATACACAAGTTGGAGCATCCCCATTCACCTAGCCCATCTTCTGCTAGAGGTTTAGCTAGATGTGATTTCTTAAAGATCATACAGGGACTTGTATGACCCTTTTCATACTTTTCCTGCAGAAAAAGGATTGCTTTCATCTTCATCTTAGCCTCTCAATGAAACTTGTTCTAAATTATAATATTAGTTTTCAGATATGTCTAATAAAAAAAAATCTTCAAAGATTTCTTCATGTTCACTCACTTAATGCACAGGAACATCCCCCAATGTCTTCATATAGTACAGGGTCCTCAGTCTACTATGTGGTGGTGTACCCAGCTCAAACACTGAGTTGCTTTGGCAGTTACTGCAACTGAAAAGATAAACAATGCTTGTTTCTAACTGCACCATTGAATAAACAAGGCAAGCCTCCAACCATCTAACCAAAGAGCTGAACAGAAAGATCTTCCTCATTACTACAAGTAATGGATTATAAATTTTTGCAAATGCGATCTCTAAAACACAAGTTTACTGGAAAAAAAAATACGGTGTTTAACTATTTCAGGCTAGTTAAATTGATTGTGTAGTAATACATTATGGCTTTATTTCACATTACAACTACAGTACGCAATAAAATATTAAGCCTACAACAGGTTTGGAGCAAGAAGAATAATCTTCTTGAAGGAAAGCCAGCAGTCTTCAATTAGCTTGAATCCCTGTGTGGACAAATTCTGTACCAGAAACAGCGGCATCTTCCCATAGCAAGCAGGCTCAGTGCCCTGTTTCCTTAGCAAGCCTGAAAAATGTTTCTGTGACAGGAAATATAACCATACACTGCTCCAGTGATAATATTCACTCAGCTCTGCACACCGAGTACAAGGCCCAACAATACGTTCTAAAGAACTGCCCTCTGTCATGCATTTAGCTAATACTTTTATCATTTTACTCCTATTGACTAGCAGTTTTTGATCACCAGCAGCTACATCCACCACCTGGTCAAGCACTTCCAAGAAAGAACGAACTGCCACTACTTGGCAGATACACAAACAAAATATTTTGTGAGTGCTATAATACATTACTTACTTCCCCACAACCGTGTTCTGCATTTCTAGTCAAAACACAAAGGAAGCATTAAAACTTCCAATGGCACAAAGTACACGGTATCATCCCTCTATTTATCAGGGGGAAGGGGGTGAGAGGAGGGTGTTGTTATTTTCATGCCTAAACCAGACTGCTAACATTCTGTACTTATATTAATTATGCCTACCCCAAATAAGTAACTTCAGTAGATTTTGCTAGGAAATTCATGTCATGTCAGTCTTATTTAAGCTCCAAATAGCAATATGAAAAAATACTATTTCCTTACTATTGCAATTATTAGATATCTGGGATTAATTTAGCAGTGTACTCTCAAAGGAATGCCTACTTGCTATTGATTAACGTAAGATTAAGACAGTAAATAGCTCAACAGGAAACTCATTCATATACCTCTGTCTCTGTGTTTCAATCCTAATGTTCTGTTGCTGTCAAATATGCCTGTGTTTCTGTACACTAAGGAGAAGGAATCACGACAATCTGTTCTCTAGAAACACAAGCTGTGTTTGCCTGGCTGAAGTAAAAAATAATGTCTGTCAAACTAGTAAATATGTTATAGTACTTAAACTTAGTTCAGTGAAATTGTCAAGAACTGAGCTTTTAGAATTCCTAAGTGAGCGACGTCACACTGACCTGTGTGTGCATGCTTTTTTGACATCAGTAAGAAACAAATCTCACCGAATTGTTAAATGCCGAATTTCTGCCATCTGCCAGGTGACAGAGGAAGACAGAGAAACAGCAAGCCTACAATATGACATGATAGAATTAAGGACCCTGAGATTCTAAGTTTTAGTCTATTTTGCCAGAAGACAATTACCTTAGCACAAAAAAAAAAAAACCACACTTGAAACTTCCCACATTAAACTCTTATCTACCAAAGACAGATAGCAATCTGTTTTGTTGCAAGACTTGTTACATAGCCTGAGCTGCTAACTGAAAATAATTTCCATTAATGATCTGACAAGTACTCTTTATCAGCCAGATCACATATCTTCCTTCCAGATTTACTAGTACAAGGATTCTTTTCTTGAAGATCAGAGACAACATTAGACCGTAAGCTATATGGTTTGTCATAAGAAAAGAAATCACAGTATTCTCTTAGCAACTATTGCTAACTATTAGAAAGAATACCACCTTAACTTGGTCCTGCAGATGGGGGGCAAACACCCACAGAGTAACAAGACACAAAGCAACACTATTATTGTTATTATAATAGGACACATCAAGCTACTTAAGCTGTTCTTCATCCCCATCCCTCCTGCCCAATTACAGAAGTATTCACTTATAATATTCCATTATGATGCACACAGAAGAAAAAAGGAGTACAAAACTCATTTGAAAAGGAGCCATTATTTTTCCAAGTTCTCCTTCTGTATCCTAGACGCTTTACTTTGCAACCAGAAGTTTTCAGAAGTCCTGAAATCTAGAACATACATGTTCTAATTCCGAAACATGTATTAGAGCAGAGCATCTATAGTCTATTATACAGTTCAGTGTTGCAGAAGAGCATGAAAAACTAGATCTACAAGTACCGCTTTAATACTTTGTGTTTACAACAATGCATCGAATAAGAGATAAATGTAAAATCATCGCATGGAAAGGAACATAATAAGAAACATTTTACAAATGAATAGTTATATCTATTAGAGATACTAACGGGACACATACTTTTAAGTTAAAATCACTTGCACTTTAGACTGTTTTAATATTTAATTAAAGAGTATACTTTAACAATGAAGCAGAAAGCAAATATCTTAGACTTATAAACTGATAGCTTGGAACAAAGACCATTATTTCAATGTAAAAAAATGCAGTTTGTCCTGTGATAGAACCTGGTTCTTTCATCTTTGGGACAGCATGAACAACAAAAAAAAAGGAAAGGGAAAGAAGGCAGGGCTCAGAGCAGAAACATCAAACTAAAGCATAGGCTGATAATGAGGGGGAGTGCACCTGTTTTTGCAGCTCATGCAAGAGTCAAGAAGTTTACCCATTCAGGGTGGGAAGAACTAACATACAAACTCAACTATTTTAAGTCCCTAAAAGCTCTTAGTATGATCTCTGAGCAGAGATTTATAACACCAGGATTACTATTCTGTCATTCAATAGGAAGTAATTTCACAAGTGAAAGTGCTGTTACAGAAAATAGTAAAATGAGCCTGTTAGAATGAATTTCTTCAGCAGGTAGACCCCAGAAACGAACTGGGTTGCCAGTCTTTCATATTTCCACTTAGAAAAATAATTTTAGACCACTAGTTTAATCCAATGAATACATGGATTAAATGTAACTGATACCAAAAAAAAAAAAGCACTCTGCTTTAGACATCAGACACTATTTTATAAGTTACATATTGACACTTCAGTATCAGATCCAATACCTTCATTTCATTTTACTTAAAGCACAGAAACACACATCAAAAACCAGTTTGCAGAATTAGGAACAAGTCACCAACAGCAACTAATTATTCTTTCAGGAGTCAGACCTCAAGGCAAGAGAATACTATCAAGTGTAAAGACAAACATGCTCCTCCAGCTGTTTGCCATACTTATTGGACATAATAAACTTGATATGCTAAAGGCTATAATTAATCTTTACTAAGTGAACAATCTTAACTATGACTTGCCTATTGAGCTGTCTAATGACAGTTAAATAAATCAGTTAATTATAATCAGACAATATGCTTTTTTAAAAAAAATGAGATCACAGATTGCTTTATGTAACATGCCTTACTGTGTCATCACCCGCTACAATTCTTTAAGCCTGAAGCTGACAAAAGGACATTGCATTTCAAAGCTCTCAACACAATTTTCTGCATTACTTCAAATAATTTAGTTTCAGAGTGATTTGGGTTTTTCAAAAAAAAAAAAAAAAAAAAAAAAAAAACAACAAAAAGCTGATAATCTTAACTTTTAAGAGCTTGGTTTTAGAGCTAACTACCCGGGAGAGTGACAATATTACTTGCCTTTTTGTTACTAGATCTCATGGCTCACAATAACACCCTCAACAGTAAAGTTGCAGTGCCCTCTTGTGAGCAGACAAATCTCATTTTTGCATAAGTAGTTTTAGCGTTGATATTGTGAGGGTTTGTGTGCTAGAAATTACCTTTTCCTTAAGTGTAGCACTTGTTAAAAGATTACTTTACAGATATATGCATTCACACACCTCCCCCATCCAACTGTTCTGAAACTCAGGAAGATGCTCATACACAAAAAAAAAAAAAATCAGGGACTATTTAAACTCCCTTGAACTTAATAAAAAGGGAAATAAACCAATTCTTTTATTCGTTACTTCCAAATAGAAGGCAACAACAAAAAAAGTTCCTTGGAGCCATTACCATGGATCACAACCTTCTTTTATTAAGTGCTGCCAAAACAAAACCAGAAAGCCACATGCATGCACGCATACACACTCAAGTCTTCCTACAATTTGAGCATTACATACTTAGACTGAGAAGGACTGGAGGGAAAGCTATCTCACCTGTGGAAGTTTAACAAAAAAGTAAGGAAAATATTTTGTAGTACAAAGAGTTAAACAGTTGATGAACCAAACCCAGCTTAGCCAAAAATCCTAATCCCTAGGTGACTATTGGGAAAAATTACAAGATGGTGATAAAAGTCTGTACAGGCAACGCATGTGCAGTTGGATAGATCAAATATTAAGATTGCATTTTTAGTGAACTACAGTTACAATCTGCCAAAAGTCAGCAGTTAACTCAGTTATCTCTAGGTCAATTTTTATCTTCTGCAGCATCAGGAAACAGAAGACCAGTTTCAAATATCTGAAAACTCACGCAAGTTTTATGGCACCAATAGGAAACTAAACAAGGGACACAGAAGGACGAGAAACAGTACTATATAGTTTGTTTTGTTGCCTAGGAAGTACAAGTCAGAATTAACTTTCGGAAAAGCAACAGTGTTGTCTGCCAATAAGTATTTTGCTGAAAGACTCAAATTTATTTCCCTTGCATACATCTGGTTTACTGTATGCAGTAACAGTCAACCAGTAAAAAAAGACAACCACTAGTTGGCTAAGCTGCACATGAATGTTTCAGTAAGGTTTCCACAGGTAACACTTAAAAAGGGCCTTAGATTTCAACTTTACTATATTCTCACACTGTGACTGGTAAAAAGGTTTCACAGAAATGAAGCTCAACACAAGAACTACAAGCCAAAACATCTGCAAGTCTTTAAAAATTCCTTTTCCCACTTGAAGTAATCACTTGTAACGTGATGTTAAATATTTGACTTCAGCCCAGTTAAGGTCCAAAGGAACTTCATTTGTTCAGGCCCTGAAACAAAGAATTATTTCAACTGAATTTAGGTATGCATGTCCACATCACTGCAAAACCACAACGAAACAAAAGCTCTCTTCTGCGACTTCCTAAAACCACTAGCGGACAGCCACATACCTTCAGCCCCCTCTTGGACGGCTTCAGTACCCCAGAGGAGCAGAAGGGCTGCAGCCTGCATGTGTAGCTCTCACTGTTCCAAGGCTTTACCGAGGATTGCCTAAAACCCTTTAATCAAGTGACTGCCAAATCCCACACAGTTTAGCTTGGCTCAGTCCTCAGGAGAAGATAACTTGGGGCACATAAATGTAAAACTTCATTGGGTTAGAACCTCCATCATCAGTACCCTACTGAAAATTGTTTGCAGGTGCAGCGGTTGCACAGAGCCATCCTGGAGTTGGACTACACAGACCAATGAGATTTCTGACGTACAGCAGATGATCCACACTGATTACCACAGTACATATATTTTAAGTGCTCAGTTACACAGTTTGTAAAACTCAGTAATATCAGCAGCTACTCCATGATACTTTAGGAACTCACAAAACGGCAATTTGCACGAGCTACATGGTACTGATGAAGTTTGCATAGTACCAAACTTATTTAACTCCACAATCCACAACATTAGCTCTTGCCTACCAAAATAAAAGACATGTTTAACTTTAGGGGGCTGAAACTTCAGGTTTAAATGAAAACTGATGGTCTAACAGCTTTAGAGCAAAAATGTATCCATACAAAACACCACAAGAGGGCAGAAGAAGCCTTCTACAGCGAGTAACAAAAGTTCAGTCTGTATAGCTGATCTCGAGCAGCCATTCAAACTGCTCTGTCATGCTCTGCTTTATCAAGTCATATCAGAAACATGAATACCTCACACAAAACTAAGGTATCAAACCCAAACTCTTCAAACATTTATCTGTGATGACAGGGCTCTCACAAGGCAATTGATACATGCATGCTGCACTACAGCAAACAAGTAAATTACCAAAGTTTATTTCACTGGTTTAGTATTACATAAAAAGTAAAAGAGGAATAAGAGTAAAGCATAATATAATTAAAAATAACAATTTGTTATCTGATTTTTGGCAGTATACTTCATATTAAGTCAGGAAACAGCATTTTACAACAAATTAATATATTGGAATGTAACATTTTAGGTATTTACTACATATGCACCTCACAACTGATGACACTATGCACACTAATACAGACGTCAATGCTTTATAAAAGTACTTCCAGCTGAATTTTTAGAAATACCTAAGAGAACGCAGTAGCTAGTCACTCGTGATTACTGGTATAATCTTTGCTTTCTGGCATGCTTAATGGGCCACAATACTATATAATTTTACAGTTAGTTTTGAACTGCAAAATAGTCCTGAAACTAGAACACTAAGAAGTTTAGTAGAGCTACATGGGTAAGTCCCAAAACCCTATCAATTATGATTAGTGACCCTATTTATAGTGCAATTGTTCTTGACCATAATTTGTTTTTTTTTCTTCAGCAGGTTTCATTCCTTACTACAGTCCCAGAATACAGTGGCTGACTAACTAGTAACTTACTCTTGCACTTCATTTTGTACATTCAAACTACCTAAAGAGTTTCTAAACCTCCTTTTTAACTTCTCTGAAGTACTTCCCTATCTAGTATTCTGAATTACATAAAGCTTCACAATGATGCTGTCCTTTCTTTGCACTCCTTGTCTAACTTTTACCAGAGGCTCTGAATTTCAACACATATCTGGTTTTCCCACATACGTGCTTACCACCTTCACATGAGCAAGAGCGCCAAAACCTCAAACAGGGAGAAGAAGTTACCTCCAATACTCTACCCATCTTCACAAAGAAAACCCTGGGCCTTTAACTACTCACATACCTCTTCTAGTAGATAGACTTGTCTAGCAACACCTAAAAACACCTCTTCAGACATTCTACTACTGAAGAAAAAAAAGCAGAGAAAAACAACAACAGAGAAGAGAATGCAGTTCTAACAGGAGACCCATTACCATCTCAATTAGGAGCCAGACGAATCCAGAAAAATAGTTTTTGCCCATAAACAAAAAGCACACCTTCACTTAAAATCTCTCACGTACCATAAAAAGAAAAAATAAAAGAGATAAATGCTACTTGGTCCTTACTTAACAACATTCTAAAAGTTTTTCCCAAGTCAAGAAGTTCTCAACTCCAGTTACCTTTAAAAGCAGACTAAGAACAATAAAAACAGATATTTAGTCCTCCAGTAAATAAACCAAATTATTTAACAGCACAAAACTTGAAAGAGAATATCACATTCTCTCTAAGCTCTACTTTTAAAAACCAAATACTAGCATAGCCATTCAGTGCCTATAGACAGAAACAAACAGAAAAAAAGTGAAGATAAAATCAGAAAATACATACTGTTGAACATCTTTAACTAATATATTCACTTTCAGCATTTCACTTCCTAGCACAACTCAAAATGCTTACCATGTTATCACATTATATAAACCACTTCCAAACTTCTTCCAGACTTTAAAAGTAGAAAAAAATTCTAACATATTTATTTGATAAAACCTTTTCCCTACATTTTTCACAACTATTACTGTTTTCTTTCTCTTTCAAACACTACTCCACATGTGACCACTCTACAAAAAAACCCAACAACTCTTCACTGTTGTCTTATGAAGCCCAACGAGAGTCAGATGACTCTCAGTCCTGTGCTCCACCTGGTCATCAAAACATTTAACTCTAGTCTTCAAGGGCTACTTTTTTTCCTAACACAAGTGCCAGCAATCCTCTACAAAATAAACTTTTAAAATTTCTTAATGAAAACTTGATTTAGTAAAGAAATACTTTCTCAGTAAACTCAGATTTAAAATATTCTTCCACACTGCCTATTTCATGACAGACCTCATTTTAGTTTATGGTTTAATCAATTAATACAGTACTTGCGGCTGTCATTGTGGCAAGCAATCAAACGAGATGTTGGTGTTTGAGGAAACAGTGATGGAAGCAGGTTTAGAAATCAGCATTTTGATACCCTTACTGCAGGTTTACAAAACTTACAATCAGTAGTATTTGTCTGCCAGGAAAACTTTTGGACATAGTTTCCTATGACTAAAACATTCTAGCTGCCAAGAGATTTCCATCTGACTAAGTAGATTACTTGCACATTTAATTAACATTCAGATTTTGATTTGCAGTTGTTTATCACAATATGGAAGGCTTATATTCAAAACTCCAGTTTCTCTTTCTGATCCACACCCTTGGATGCCACAGTTCCTATACACAGAGTCAAAAGAATCCTATTTTGTCCTAATCTAAAAGATTTAAAACCATCTGCTGGTTTACATCTGCCTCTGCAAGGCCATGAGAAAAACATCTGCTTCCATATACCTACTTTGCATTTGCAGTGTTTCACATCTGCAGGTGTACAGCATAGCCGCTCCTTGCAGGCGTTTCAGTGTATGTTCCAGATCAAAGAAACCTACAAACTGTCAGCCAAGAGCACACCAAAACACGTAGAGGTCCCCAATTTGAACTGTATGGAAACTTGAGACTTTGAATATCTTCAGAGGCGAAACAATGTAAGCTTACTTTCCTCGTGCAGGCTTGCTAATGGCCCCAAAAAAGTCATCTAGAGGAAGCATTTTGTTCCCTATTCATGGTGCAGGTTGCACAGACAGTGCATCAAGCAGCCAGAACATCTCAGCAAGGGCTGGGTTAGCGTGGCACTACAAGTCTTCACCAGCATCACGGATTCCTACCAGGCTTTTAGAGCACGGCTACAAAGACATATGAAGAGTTGCTCTAATAGCAGCAATCTGTGCAGACAGCTGCTCTTTGCTTTCCCAAGTCACACAGAGTGGCTACTGAGAAGGATCAAAGCTGTCACTGTGGCAACAGTGGAATCTCAGCAGCTGATTCAGTTGCATGTGAACTTCATTCCAGCACTGACCTCAATACCCCTGCAGCAACTTCCATGGATAATCAAAGTACAGGAAACCAGACAAGTGCAACAACCGATTTCCTCTGTTATTTTTTCTTGGAAAATTTTATCCCACGCTCACAGAAGGACAGCACACGAGTGCCCTTGTTTTGAGTACACAGGCCTTCTCCCTCTGTCAACTACAATGTGTTACAAGGCACATACGTGGCAAATTCTAAGGCAGAATAAATTGCTACAGCTATGTGGGTGTCAAGAACAGGAAAAATGCATGTGTTCTATCACTGTTGTACATGGGACATCTGAAAGAAAATATCTACGGAAAATAAAGGAGGGCAGGGACAAAGTGTTCTACTCTTACCAAACCCAAGATTTTTTTTAAGAATCATCTGTATGCTATGACAAATTAAGGCAACACAATTACACGGTGAGGTAGTGGTGTTGAGAAAACCTACTAAACCTACTAAAATTAAGATTGTTTGAAACAATAGAAGAATTTCAGGGTAATGACAGAAGGTGACAGAAGTTTTCAGAAAAAGAAAATTCAACACTGTACAAAATCAATTTCCAAAACTGATGAGATATTGACATGTTTAAGAAAATGAAACCCAAACCAAAAATCAACCTTTCATTCTGTATATTTAAGCAACCCATTTTTTGCCTAAATTCTAAGAGGATCCATCCAGACATTAAGTGTTCATGAGATTCAATATTCTTTTCAACAAGAAAATAACCAGTTGCATGATCCTGTTTTCCATCAGTCCTAGCCTGTGCTCCCAACTTATGACATTACCATTCACACTACTTACAGCTGACAGCTGTTCACAACATTACAATAGTGTTAATAGCTTCATTAAGGAAGTACTACATTTGCCTGGCTAATTCTAATAAAAGGGTGAGAGTAGATGTTTTTTGCTTTATGGATGTTATAAGATCATGAGCATGTATGTTTTCTTTTAAAATGTACATAGGATTAAAAAAATAACTCAGGTATGTGTTTTTTCTTTTAATTTGCTCTTAATTATTGAGAGAAACTAAAAAAAAAGGAAGCTAGGATTGGATAAAAGAATGAAGTTTAGTAGAAAACTTCAGTATAAATGTGAACTGTAGCCTTTCTGAACAATTAGAAAGCAATGTTAAAAGTTTCAATCACGAGCAAATTGAGAGGTAGGGAAAAAGACAAAAGTACTGTAAAGATAAAACATTCAAGTAGCTGACTTAAAGGCTTGTTTTCTGAACAAATCCTAAATAAAAATATACCTTAGGCTGGCGCCTACAGAAGCTCAGTTGAACTCTTTAAAAACCCTGAAACCATTTTAAGTATTACAGTGTATAATTAAACATAAGATACTCAAGCAGCCTGATATAAGGTATAATGATGAACTGGTATCTTAAATGATAGCCCTAAGACAGAAACAATAGTTTGAAGTATAACCCTAGTCCTCCATTGGCAAGCTACCAAAGGAAGCCTTGGGATAAGGTTTACCACCTTTGTGCATATATATAGTTCTCCCAGGCACAACACCCAAACACAGGTAACTGATCAGGGGTTTTCTTGTATTCCTGAAATTCTTAACTTCCTCAGGTCAACTTAGTGAGAGTTAGGTAACTGCTCACTTAAAGAACTTTTTGTATTTATATGCCACTATAGATAAAACTCTAAGCAAGCCCCTTCCGAGATTCCCCTTTTGACCAAGTTAGAAACTCACTCCTTCAGCCTCTTGCTTTAGTCTCCTGCTACAGAGAACTGAATCCTGTAACAACTTTGCATCTAAAGACCCTTTGAAAGTCATTTCAGATAATACGTACGTGAACTGTTTTGTTTACTGCTACTTCTCTTTTTTGATCTTGAAATTGGTGCTTTTAATGTACTTTCTATGATTGAAAAAATATGATGGAAATGCAAAGGGGAAGGGTTACAGTTAACTGACTTATCACTCCCCTTGAAGCTGCTCAAGAGGGCTACTGCTTTGCTGAGTCATGGGGTGGAGGAGGGCTAGATGGTGGTCTGGTGGCCCCTCCACAGCAGCGGCCCCATCAAAGCCCACGTGTGCAGCAAGGATGAGTGGGGAAGTATTACCTAGCTATTATGTCTCGGCCACTCATTTGCTTATCAGGCTGACCAAATTGGCCTCTGGTCACTCCCTCCAGCATATCAACATGGGCATGCGGATTTACACCATAGCCACTGAACAAAGAATCAGAGGTGATCCTGAAAACAGAAGTATTAATGGAAGATTTATAATAGAAACCAATATATGTTGTACTTGGATGACTTAACGGATGTGGAAACTGAGTTTTGTGTGCTGGAACTGGCTTGATATATGGCCTTAAAAGTTTTTCGGATCCCTTCAAGTTGGTGGAGGTCGCACCAGCAAGGGTGCCAGAACAACCCACAGTGTTCCTTACCAGCAGTGCCACTGACCAAAGGTAAAGAAGATAAGGAGCTGGGTCAACAGATATTATCACTCCAGAAGGGACTAGAAGAGGATGAGAGGAGTGGGTCTTAATAGGAGCTTCCTCTCAGCTGGTCTGAGACCCCCCACTGATGTCTATATAACATGATGGATCCAACCCCTCCAAGCATGGGAGTGTCTTCAAAAACTTCACCTGCAGCAGCCTCATGGGAAACATGTAAAAAGACTTTTTCACTGAACTCCAGACAGGTTGTATAGTCCCTCACAAACTCTTATAGGATGCTGATATTGGTCTAGACTTAAGCTGATACTATTGACTTAGAATTGTAACATTATAGGTAATAAATTAAATGTTTAAGTGCAGTTCAGGGTCCTACTCTGTCCCCCTCAGTATGTGACATTAACTTAGTAAGAATGTATGTGGCATGTCAGCATACATGAGCAACCCATTAGAAAACAGCTTGATCTGGTGTCCCTGGGGCTATGGTGGTCCTGCCTGGTTGCACCTTTATTCACCTTTGAAAGGTGGGAATTCTTGCTCTCCCTGCTAGTGCTTGGGCTCTGCTGCACAATGGGGCAACACTCTTACCAGGCCGAATCACTGCAATCCTACTCATGCAGGTGACCTGGGGGTGTTGGTTGACAGCCGACTGAACATGAGCCAGCAGTGTGCTCAGGTGGCCAAGAAGTCCAATGGCATCTTGGCTTGTACCAGAAACGTCGTGACCAGCAGGGCCAGGGAGGTGATTGTCCCTGTACTCGGCATTGGTGAGACTGCAGCTCGAATCCTGTGTTCAGTTCTGGGCCCCTCACCACAAGAAGGATGTTGAGGCTCTGGAGCGTGTCCAGAGAAGAGCAACGAAGCTGGTGAGGGGGCTGGAGAACAAGTCTTATGAGGAGTGGCTGAGGGAACTGGAGTTGTTTAGCCTTGAGAAGACAAAGCTGAGGTGAGACCTTATTGCGGTTTACAACAGCTTGAAAGGAGGTTGTAGAGAGGAGGGTGCTGACCTCTTCTGCCAAGTGACAGAATCACTAGGTTGGAAAATACCTCTGAGATCAAGTCCAACCATTCCTATGAAGCACTAAACTATGTCCCTGAGCACCTCGTCTATATGTTTTTTTATAGATAGACGGGGATGGTGACTCATCCACCTCCCCGGGCAGCCTCTGACAGTGCCCGATGACCCTTTCTGTGAAAAATTGTTTCCTGATGTCCACTATGAACCTCCCCCAGCGCAGCTTGAGGCCACTCCCCCTTGTCCTATCACCTGTACCCTGGAGGTATTGAAAAGACAGGTAGACGAGGTGCTCAGGGACACGGTTTAGTGGCAGAGAGGAATGGTTGGAGTCGATGATCCAAAACGTCTTTTCCAACCTAGTGATTCTATGGTTCTACGATTCTATGGATCTACAGTCCCGTCCCCCCGGTGCTGCCCCCTCCCCTCGGAGCGCGGCGGGACCCCGGGGCCCAGGGCGGCCTCTCGGGCACCCCGGGCCCGGCCTCGGGAGTAACCGCGCGCGGGATTGGCTTCTGCCGGCGAGGGGGCCATATTGGATCACCTCACCCCGCGCTCACGCACCATTTTATCGCCTCGGCTCCCCCCGCCTTTCCCCCCCCGCCTTTCCCGCGGGGGCTGCGGCGTGCAGGGAAGGCGCCTGGGCGAGGAGATTCTCACGCTGCCGTTTCCCCGCTCCGCCCCCCCCCCCCCCAGGCGCCGTGTCAGCGCGC
Organism: Cuculus canorus; assembly: GCF_017976375.1. Taxonomy (NCBI): domain Eukaryota; kingdom Metazoa; phylum Chordata; class Aves; order Cuculiformes; family Cuculidae; genus Cuculus; species Cuculus canorus. The sequence goes on from NC_071413.1 coordinate 13,476,717, forward strand.
GGCGGCGGCCCCGCCAATCAGCAACGCGGGGACAAATATGCAAATGTACCCCCCGGCCCGTCCCCGCGGGGTCGCGGCGCGGAGCGAGTGAGGAACTTGCGCCCCCCCCCCCCCCCCCCCGCCTCCCCCCTCAGGGCGGGCCCTGCGCCCCCCCCCCCTCCCGCCCTGCCCTGCCCCTGCCTGGGCGGCGGGGGGAGGAGACCGCGCCGCGCCGCCCTCGCCCCGCCGCCGCCTCTGCCGGCCTGCGCCCGCCGCCCGGTGAGTGGCTCCGGGGGGGGAATCCCCGCCGAGAGAGAAGGGGGGGGAGGAGGGAGGGAAGGGGGAGCTGTCAGCGTGGGGCAGCGCCGCCTCCGGGCAGCGGCTGCGGGCGCCGCCGCGTAATGGCGAACCCGGCGGTGAGTACGTGCGGGGCACGGGCGGCTCCGCTGAGACAGGCCGCGGGCACCGGCAGCGCCTCCCCGCGCCCCCCCCATCCCCGGCGGGGCACGGCGCGGCGCGGCCTGCTCCCACACCGGCAGCCTCTCCCCGACCCCAGGGTCTCCGCTCCTCGGCCCCTGGCATCCTCTCCCCGCCGCCCCCGGGGTCTCCCCTTCTCCCCACGCCCTGGTCCTCTCTCTCTCTGTCTGTCTCTCTACCCCCCTGGGTTCTCCGCTCCTCGGCCCTCGGCATCCTCTCCCTGTCGCCACCGGGATCTTTTCCCCCCGCCCGCCCCCAGGGCTCCTCTCCTCGCCCCCCGCCCCCCCCCCGGGCATCCTCTCTTCTCTCCACGCCCGGGTTCTCCCCTTCTCTCTCTCCCCACCCCCGGGTTCTCATCTTATTCCTCTCCCCAGGCCTCGGCTTCTCTCCTTGCCCTCCGCGCCCCCGGCATCCTCTTCCCCACCCCCGGGTTCTCCTCTTTTTCCTCTCCCCAGGCCTGAGCTCCTCTCTTCGCCCCGCGCCCCCCAGGATCCTTTCCCCACCTCCAGGTTCTCCTCCCCCACGCCCCGTCCCTCGGCATCCTCTTCCCACCGCCCCGGTTCTTCTCCCTCCCTCTCCCCACCCCCGAGTTTCCTCGCCCTCCGGGATCTTCTCCCTACGCCCAGGCTCCTCTCCCCACCCCCAGGTTCTCCTCTCTTCGCCCCCTGGGCTCCTCTCCCCGCCGCCGCCCCGGTTCTTCTCGCCCCGCGCCCACCGCGGCTGCTCGTGGTCCCTCGCATCTTGCCGCCGGGGGTGGGAAGAGGAGGAGGAGGAGAAGGAAGAAGGGGGCACCGGGGGGTGGAGCGGGGCAGGATGGAGGCGGCGGGGCTGCCCGGGATGCGGTCCCCGCGGTCCCTGCCCCGCAGCGGCGCTGAGCAGGCGGCGCCGGGCCCGCGGGGGCGAAGTTTGGAGCGGAGGAATTGGGCCTTCGCTAGGTAGCGGCGTGGGGAAGAGGGTGGATGCCCTGTCCCTGGCCGCTTCCAGGTAAGGAGGTGGCAGGGCGAAGGGAAGAGGACTGGGCTCCTCGGGGAAGTTGGAGAAAGGGGTTGGCTGTCTCTCTCTGCCCCATCGAGAAGGTGCTAGAGAGAGGCAAGGATTGGGTGTTTCTCTTTTCCCCTCGTCAAGGTGATGGAGGTGAGGGTTGGGTGTCCCTTTCTCCCCCTTATCAAGAAGGTGACAGAGAGAGACAGGGGCCGAGTGTCCCTCTCTCTCCCTCATCAAGAAGGTGATGGAGGGAGGCAGGGGCTAGGTGTTCCTCTCTCCCCCATTGAGAAGGTGATGGAGGCAGGGGTTAGGTGTCCCTCTCTCCCCATCGAGAAGGTGGCAGTGAGATGAAGGGGTTAGGTGGAGGGAGGTAGGGCAGGAATATCTCAAGCTGCCTGATGTCGCATAGGAAGGGGGCTTCCTGGCAGGGAAGGGATGTGGCATCCTTCCAGGCAGAGAAATGTGAATGTTAGACCCAGGTTCTCGCTATGCAAGATAACAGAGGTGAGCAGAGGGAGGAATGAAAATTATTTCCTAGGACAAGTGATGCAGTAGGAAAAAGAGGAGCTGAATTTGGCAGCCCTCTGGCTTGGATCCGTGACAGCAGAAAACGTGGAAGCTGGGAAAAGGAATGGGAAAGGGGAGGTTTGGCACTGGGTGAGGTGTGTCTGGGAAAGCTGGAGATGGCCATGCAGTCTGTTGTCCTTCTGGGCTGGAAGGTTTCTGGGGTGAGGAGAACCAGTGGCAAGTGGCTGCAGGTTCCCACTGCATGGGTGGAAGTTTAAAAAGGGACTGGGCTCTGCAAGTGCAAGGTTGGAATTTGTGGACTGGAATTTTCCAGGTAGGGGCCGCAAGCTGTCTTCTTTCAGGGATGACAAGGAGAGAGGATTTTGAGGCTAGCTCAGTACTGTACATACATAGCACTAGGTGGATAGGTAGCATGCATCTTTATTCTAGTGGTGTGGAGAAATTGTGTTATTTCCTACTGGAGCTTAAAGCAGTGAAACGTTAGAACCTCTTTAATTCCTTTTACACAGCCAAGTTTTTGTGAATAGGCATAAAAAAAGAGAGTCCAGAATTCTCTTATTTGGCTTTGTAGCTTTGCTGTTGAGGCTGATGCATGCACTTACAGTTTGTAAGAAATGGTTTGCACTCCTCTCTGTCTTTGTATCATAAGTTTCTAGAGTCATTAACAGTTCAAAACTTCCTTAAGTTTGTGAAAGTTGGTTGACTTCATCAGCTGAGAAAATAGGGCACCGTCTCCCTGCATGGTGTAGAAGAGGTCTGAGGACCTGAGGTCCTTTGGTGATACAATGCATGCTCATGAGAGACAAAATAACACTCTATTTCTAGGGATGTGTTTTCTAGTTCTCCTCTTGTGTCTTTTTTGATACTTTTTAAGAAGTAATTGTAAGAAGTAATCCTTCTCTCAAGAGAACCAGGCCCGCCTGTCTGGACAGCTTTCTGCATCTGTTTTTAAACCTGTGTCACTTGACACCATCAAGTTCCCATTTGGCAGGGGTTAGGTGAAATAATTATTTCACTTTGTTTCACATGTAGTCATTTGTATGCAAATGTAAATAGGTTCTGTAGTCAAGGCAGAATAACATTCAGACATCTTTGAGCAATATCTGGATTTTTACCCTGGCACTGAATTTTAATTTATTGGAGCGTACTTCAACTCTTTGCTAGTTTCTTTCACAATGTAAATACTTTCAAAGAAATAATTATTCCTATTTTATACCTGAACTGTTACAGAAAGAGTAGCAATTATTGTTCTTCGCTTTTACTTGCAAAGTTTCTACACATCTCCAACTCCTCTCGCCCCCAACTAATAATGATTTCTAAGTTATTCTTGCTTCTGGCAGATGAGGCTTTGGTGGACTTGGGTGGACATCAGTGCCCAATTTTTTGTAAACAAAAGAGCAAAAATTTATATATATATTCTTGCAAGTTAACCAATCCAGGGATCCATGTGCCAGGCCCTATGCATAAATCAAGGGCGTACAGAGAAGTGAGTGGGAAGTAAGGTAGGATGTGAACTTCAGGTAACAACTCTGTGGTTACTGTGCACTGTGAGCTCTCTAACCTTAATGTAAATGTGAAGTAGCTTTCTCCCTTTTTCCCCTTTTGGTGGGTAAGCTATTTCAATTTGCTGTGCAGGCACATTGGTAGTTACAGCGTGTCTGTGCTGGGTTAGTTTACTCTACCTTGTTTGTTTTTAACCAAGTAGTTCTGTTTACAAGAACTTTCGCTGTTCTTCATGATGAAGATAAGTTACCTTATTTTACTCTGAGTAAAGCTGTCATTTTTATTGTAAAAAACCTGGAATTTTAAGTCTCTCAGTTTCTCAAGAATTTTGAGGAATCCGAGCACCTACTCACTTAACATGAGCTGCTGGTGCTAAATGCTCTTGAAGATTAGCCCAAGAATTTAGCCATGAAAAACTGGATGGAAAGCACAGTCTGTTTTTTAAAAACTATTTTTTGTGATGTTATCTAAAATGTGTATGACCTGAACCACTACTAAGAGCCTATAGAGGCCCTAAACCAGGTGTTGTTCATTTGTTTCCTTTTATGAGATACAAGTTAACTGATGCAGGCAGATTAAAACAAAAGGTGACATGTTGCTTTAAAATTGCCTTGTTCGTGCAATCCGTAAAGAGAATGCACTTTTGTTCTTACTTGCTTTATGTGGTTGCTTGTAAGGTAAATATTTTTTGTATATGTTACAATTTTACAATACGTATTTTCCCTCTTATTAAACTGTATGTATCCTTCAAACACTCCAAAGGTACAGGTAGTCTGGACAATTTTGTTGTATGGGTCATGATTCCTTAAAGTGCATTTTTTTTCTTTTGTGTCAGTTTGTGGAAATAAGTATCCAATGCTGCATCATTACCTTTCTTTCCCCTTCAGCAAAAGAAACTGTGGTGGTAAGAAGTAATTCTTTGGCTGATACAACCACCACCGGAAAGAGTTTGCAGCTCTTGCTTTGGCTGAAGGAATAGCAGGGTTCTCATATTTTATCTGTCTGGCCAATTCATAAATGTGAGAAAGAGCTGGCCGGAAGTCAAACAGGCTGAACATGTGACTTTCTTATTTACAATAGTGTGGAGAGGAGAGAGTTTGTTTTGTTTTATTTTGAAGCAGTGTTTTTTCCTAAAGTGTTACTTTTTAAAAAAAGTATAACGTGGTTTACAATGACCATGTTTTTGAGTAACTGCAGTGTTGAAAACTTGTGGAAGACCAGCACTGAATCAAATACTTGTGTGGTCAGTGAAGCTATAGCTTGACTTCAGAAAAATAAGCATCCTAGTATTACTTTGAAAACAGGTATATAGTAGCTTTAAGATGGATACACAGCTTCCTCTTAGAACTAGCTTTAGTGATCAAGTACAAGGCCACTTTTGGTAACACCTTGGAACTAGGTTCCCCTTTCAGTGCTGCCTTTACATTATGTTTGCTTACTAAGCTGCAAGAAACAAGTTACAAGGGAGGAAGCATTTTTTTTTAACTCAGAATTCAGCAGAAATGTATTGGTATGAGATGGCATCTGTCATTGAGCAAATGTGGTGAGATCTTCAGCTCCATTCATAGAGATTACCAAAGAGAGATCAAATACTAATGTCTCCAGGATGCCAGTGTACATGCGTCTTTCTTAAGATGCGCGTTTTTGTTATACTCTTAAACCAACAGTTAAAATCTGCAGAAAGATGGAAAAATGTTCCCATCCTTTTCCTAAGGCAAATAGTAATTTTGACTTTGTTCTTTATCTGAGTCATATTAGAAAATGTAGTAACTCTGGTTACCAAATTATTTCCTTCTGCAATGCATTCTTGGGTGCTTTTCCTTGTGTTGCGTGAGCAGTATTGAAAGGTTGGTTCGCTCTTCTCTGTTGGTCACTAAAATGCAGCAGTTTCTCCAAAATTTATTGTGCGAATGGCTTTTGAAGAATAAATGATTTTATTTCATTTGATACTTTACACCCTAATGAAGAAAATTTTAAGCTTCAGAAAGATTATCTCTGTATAATGGCATGAAAATCTATCCGATATTCCATATGTTAGAGGAAATCTGAGAAAGAAATAGGATATAATTTTGTTTTCAGTTACCCTGTAGTAAAGCCATTGTAGTTAGTGGCTTCCACCAATACTAAAAACAGCTTTAGGTGAGACAGTGGGCTCGATTCCATATAATCTGGTGTTGCTGGCTTCAGCATGTAGTTTTTGAAAGTATATTTTGCTGATTTTCAGAATCTAAACAAGAAAATGTAGTTTCAGAGCCAGGTTTTTAGGTGTGTTTTTAAGAATGAATTCATAGATAACTTGGAGGCATCGATGAATATTTTCCCATTTCAGTGGCAAAAGTTTTTTAAAATTCTACTTTGTCAGGCTCTTGAGGCAGTGTGTTGATGCTACACTAGAAGGCATTTGGAGTCTGTTGCAGGTAAATTCAGGAACATGTCCTGAATGTGCTGGAAGCCATGAAAAATGTTGTTTTGCTCCAGTTATTGTTTTTATATTGATTTGTTAATTTTAGTAGAGTATATTGAACAAATCACAAATTCTGTATGTCCTGCTTTACATGTGCTTGGGTGAGTTTTTTTTTTAAAAAAAAAAAAATCACATTGAATCTTAGATATAGGGTGGCTTTTTTTTTGCATAGAAAAATTGCGTGCACCCTCTTTCTGTAAGTTATGGGCTTTTGTTATATAGATGGAAACCCTTATACCAGCTCATATAGTATGGAGTTGAAAGCCTGAGCTGGCTCTCTTCAGGAGAGTAATATCATGGTATCTTAAGTCGGTTGTGTCAAGACTTGGAATTGTGCTTTTTTTCCCAAATCTTCACATAGAATGCGTTTCTCAGTGTCAAGTCTTCACAACTGTTGGTCTCTACTCCTAGATTGTGACTCATAGACATCTGTAAAACAGACTCAGTCCTTTGCATTGTTCTGGTTGGTACTTCAAGCCTGTGAACTTGCAGTAGTTCACAAAGATGCCTGTCAGGATAGAGCATGAGAGTTGTTGGAAGTCAGCGTGTTATCAGCTTGCGCACTGAAAGAGGTCTCTGCTGTGTTTTGTCTCTGGTGGTTTGTAATGAAATCTTGGTTTAGGCCACATCGGCAAACTAGAAGGCTTTTTTTTCTGCTTTTCAATGCAGACGTTTCTCTACATCTTAAAATGGCAATATAGTTCCTCAGGCAAGATATCAGAATTCAGAAGCGTATCTTGTAGGTCTAATTTAAGGTGCAATGCTGAAATTTATGACAGCACTATAGAAAGCTGTATAATGCTTACATCAGAAATCTGAACAGCACCAAGAGGATTTACTTTTTAAACTTATAAAGGTGCTTATGTAACTACCTTTGTAGAGACCAGAACTCACCTGTAAAGTACAAATATGTTAGGCTGAATATGTTGTTCTAACACTTTTTGACAACTAAAGAGCATAAAAAGAGACATTCATATTCTGTCCAGACCGGCTAAGATTTGTGGGCAGATCACCTAATGAAAAAAGTTGGTTTTAGCAGTGTTGAAACCTGGAGAACATTGGGAAATGATGTTATTTGTGTAAGAAAAATAAGCAGGAACTCAATGAAGTCCTTAAATTCATGAGTCTTCACAGGTATAGGTTGGAGAAATGAAAAGGCAATGATGTTTGAAGAGCAGAACTAGTTGCTAGTGTAGCTTCTTTCAGTAGTGTTGTGGCCCTTAACTTCTTAGAAGTTATTTTCACTAAAATAAACTGACTAGGAGATAAACTTTGTTCTTTTCAAGAATATTCTCCAAACTTTCAATGTCTTTGAAACTCAATGTCCCTTTTAGCAAATTAAGATGTTGTAATTTTCTGTATTGTGTTTGTCCCTTTATTGCAATTAAATTCCCACAAAATACAAATCACAAAATAGAATGTATGATTACACCTCAACCATTTTAATGCCAAGTGTAATGGGTTTGTTTAACAAACTAAATTGGGAGACTGCACAGTGAGGCAGCTGATGCACACGTACATGTTTTGTTCTGCAGGCAGTGCTTTTGAGGGCAATAGCCTTTGGAGAAGGTGAAGGGGATAGTTGAAAGTCCTAACTGCTTAAACTGCTGCTGCTAGGTTTTCTAAAGGTATTTGCAAATACTGAGGCCATTAAGACCACACGACAGCTTTGTACTAAACTAAATTATTTTATTAAATTACATGTTCTTTTAAAAAGTAGAAATTGGGATTGTTAGTCTAAACTAACTGAAATTATTTGTTTATTCCCTATTACAGTAATGTGTATATGGTTTTGGTTTAGTGTCCAAAATTAGAGTAATATTTTTCAAAATTTTTTATTGATAATAGTGATTCTTTAGGATTTAATAAGAAGCACTTAAGGAGATGTCTATTTTTCTTTTGGTATTTTATGAAGACACTATTTTAGTTGAGCTGTGGAGGATAATCTTTAAAAAAAATTCTAGGGTAGCTTAAAATGTGCTTGTATAGCTTAAGGTGTGCTTATAACAAATTGAGTTTTGGTTCTGTTGAATAAAGTATAACCTTTGTTTGTAAATCAGTGACTTCTCCCAATTCAGGGTTTAAAAGCAAGTTTTAAGACCCTCTTCCAAGGAAGCAGACTTACAGAACACTCTTTTTATCATATCTTATTTAAGAGATTATATATACACTTGTATATTTTATATATATGTAATTAAAAGTTCACGTGCAATATAGCTTATTTGAGAATGCGTGGAGATAGATCCCATTTTACATCTTAATAAAGCTTTATGTTCCTTTTGTGTGTGTTTCTCTTTGGCACTTACTATAATCTTCTGTGATTCTGCTGTCTTAAGTATTGCTTGTATTTTACATTAAAAAAACACTATAGATCTGATGAATATATATTTAGTTATATTTTTTTTTCTTTTCAGCACAGGATTTTTAAAAAAAAAAAAGTACTCCACAATTGTCTCCATATTGGAAGCTGTTCAAGCAAGTGGACACTGGCCTAAAGAGTAAGAAACGTCTTGTTTTCTCTTTACTTTGAGGATTCACAAAGAACTCAGTTGAGGGAGCATCCAAACCAGCTATGTTTTGGATAACCCAGAATTGAAGGTAGTGTTTGTATTATATCGTAGTTACAGGAGAGCTAGGAGAAATTACTTGAGTGCAAGTTTTCGGGGTTTTTTTTTAATGAAAATTAAATTTTTGAATGTCTCAATTCAGTTAATTTATCTGTTGTAAACTCTTTGTTTAGTCAACAAATAATTTTTAAATAAACAGACATTTAGGAATTAAAAAATGTATTGAAGTGCTCCATAAAACCTGACAGTTAAGTAATTTCAAACTTGATTCAACTTTCTGGATGTGCAGAGGACTTCTGCATGGTGTGAGCTCTACTTATGTGGTGGCAGTTCTTGTATAGAAAAAAGAATAAGTAGAGGAAGCTTTCCAGCTGTTCTGATAAAAAATTCATACCACTTCACATACATAGCAGACAAGAATGGAAGTACTTCAACAGCCTTCACCTAAGTTTGTGTTTGGGCACACGCTATTTTTATGAATTTTAGAAATAATTCTCTGCACGTTAAATCGTGCCATATTAGGGTGTAGCAGAGACATTTTAGTTTAGAAATGTTAGAATAAGTCTTGAAGTTAGAGAATAATAAAAGGACAATAAATGTAGTAACTTATATACTGAATTAGTGTAGAATAATTTTCTACTGGAACATTGCAAGCTTTTCATAGCTGTTCTAACCAATTTACGTTTGACATATTACAACATTGTTTCAAAGATGTGGGGTGAAGAAATAATCTTTATGTTAACATCTGCTTTGTAATACAGCGATAGATGCTATCTTATCTTTTAATCAAGATTGAAGGTTCAACTGTATTAATACTGTTGCAAAGGTATTTAAGAAATCATCGTCAAGAAATTCTATTTAGAGAGAGGGAAATGTGTATTTGTTCAAGTTGGAGGATGCTGTGCCTTAGAGAGAATGATCATGTTTTTGGTAGGGTAGCACTGTTTATGGAAAAACACTGGTCTAGAATGTATGTGAATTCATATACTAACGTTTCATGTGTCTTTTAATGTTAGAGGGTGTTTTCTTCGCTTTGAGGCTTTTACACGCAGGCTCTAGAAGCCTTTACTTTCACCCCATGCACGTTTTCCTGTACACTATAATGTTTACAAGCATCTAGCGGATTAAAAGAGACCTTCTGCAAGCTGAACTCCTCTGTGTAGGAGGAGGCAAGGAGTAGGATAAAAATGTTGTGCGAGTATGCTCCCTTAGAAAGGCAGTGTCAATTCCTTTGGGCAAATGCGTCTGTCAGTACGTAACACTGTACTGCTCGTAAAAGATACAGAGCTTTTCGCATTGACAGGTTTAAAAGCTAACCTCAAAACCTGTATTTTTGGTCCTCATATTATGTCTTAAAGTTGCCTGAAAATCTTTAGTTTTCTGGCACAAACTGCCCTTCAACTTAGAGGCTTGTAAGGTTGGGGTTTTTTTTTTTAGTGGCCCTACAAAATGAGCACTTCACTTGCCTATTAATCAGGCATTTATAAAACCTTGGCTACTGGTGATTGTGTGTTAATTCTGCTGTTGTTGGTTTTATGGTATTGACTCAGGTTTTAAGTATTGCATTTGAATATTTACTGCTGAAGCTGGTTATTGTGTGATTTGTGTACCGTGTTTCATTTTCAGGTCTCTAATGATGAGGTATCCCATCTGGATTTAAAGCATATCTCTGAGCTTCTTCATTCTTCGTCGAAGAGATGTGTTCTATATTCATGGGTAAGGATGTTTTTTTATCTTGACTTAGGCCCCTCTCTTAAGTATCTTGTGATATATTTTTAATTTAGAAGATTTAAGCAACTTATATCTTATAGGTTAATCAGATACTTATTATGGTGTAGGGTTCTTCAGGTGCCTGTGCTGGCTTTTACTTTTGACTGAAGCTAGTTATTAAACTTTGCAATTTGTATATCTAAATATCAGTGCTTTAATTCACTTCTAGTATTACAGATAGAGAAACTGCATGGTGGTATATAGGTAAATAATTAAAAAAATGGCCTGTGATTTATGACTGCTTCTCTGATAGATGCAACAGTTCTATAAATTTTAATTGGGCATCTCACTGTACGTTGTTTGAATTTGGAGTTTTGGGAGGAGAGAAACTCTATGCTGGAAAGTAACAAAATAAAAGGATGTGAATTTTGTGCAGCTAAAAAATTAATGTTTTTTTTCAGTAATAAACCTTGTCTCATCTGAACAATCTTTGTGGTATTGCACACCCCTATTTCAAAACAGTAGAAACAAAACCACCATAAAATGTCACTAGAAAATATGAATTTTTCCAAGTGCTACTAATATTTTTAGGTTTTGTAGGTCTCTAAATTTAAAGATAAGCTGAGATGATTTAATACATTACAGAATTTATTATAATGTTCTCTCTGGATATATTAAGCACTGCTTGCTGAAAAATCATTTTGAGACTTTATGAATTTATCTTGAGTTAAAATTTAATGTTAAAACGGATCTCTTGAACAAGTATAGTAAGTGGACCAAACATGCTGTGAGACTTCCTGATATCATGCTGTTTGTACAGAGAGTTCTGCGATGTCCTTTGGTATGGTTTTGCTCTGTTCAGCCTAAGCAAAGCTGCTCTCAATCAAGAAGCTGACCCATTCACAGAGAAGGCAAATGTCTTTGAGTATGGTACAAATTCATCTTCAGTTGCATTGGAAGAATGTCATTTGGCATGTTGGTTTACTTAGACTTTCATGAATGACCATAACAATTGATAGTTACTGATTTTTTTTTTTTCCCTGTAAATCTTTAATATTTCTTTCCCAGAGGCTACCTGCTTCAGGAGAAAGGTGGAGAGGTGGTGGAAGGGATCTTGTGCATGTCTGGGGAGTAGAGAGGGAAACTACAAACTACATGAGGAGTTTGGTGCAAGCAAAGCAAGTGTAGGTATGAGAGCAGACTGTTCTGAATTACTATGACAAGCACATAAAGGACAGTTTTATGCTCTAACTCAGAGCTGGAACTGTATTCGTAGCCATGGACCTAGTCCTAGAATTTAATTTAGGACCGTTGGGTTCAAATCTTTCTCTTCCTAATCTTCAAATCAAAATACAGGGTACTTAAGTTATCTTTTGAAGTATGATGTCTGTGAACTCTGTAGCAGAATAGAATTCTAAACATAACTGGTATGTTGAGGGTGTGATTTTACTAAAGGGATGGGTCATTACTCGAAAATAATTACAAATGCATACCTATGAAAAGCAATTTTCAAATGAATATTGCATGTTTTTCTACATAATTGGATGTGTATTTTAATATTTAATTAAACAGGTTACCCCATCCTTATTTTAGTGATAACAATAAGAGAAAGCTTTCTAATAACACTGCACTCTTCTGTACAAAGATTTACTAACTCCTTTCTGTTAGGGAATAAAAGAGTTCATCTCTACCAAATATCTAAATGTTCTTTTTTAATCTTCTACATTTCTGGGATTTAGAGGAGATTGTGCTGCCCCTTTGTGCATTTCAAATTTAACTGGTAAATTGATCTTTAAATCCATAATAGAATATAATTGATATTGGCGCATCAGTGGGAAGTGAATTCTGTGTTATTTAATTTACAGCAGCTTTTTTAACTTGGCCAAAGCTTTAGTTATAACTAAATCTGACAAACAATTATGGTTTAATTGTGTTTTATTTTTAATATGAGGAGAGAATGTCTATCATTTCTGGATCGTATCTGAATATTGTCTAGAAGTGATCAGGGTTTTTAGTATCTTTTTTTTTTTTTAACACTATACTGTCTACCTCTTTTGACACAATGTTCCATCTGCTAATATATGGGCAAATCGTACAAACCACAAACCTGTCATGCTGTTGTATGCTACTTGGAACTTAGCAAACAAAGACTGTTCCAGTCTCTTTGGCAAGTCTCTGGTTTGGAAGCAAGTCTGTTATGCCTGGTTGCATTGCTTTCCTTAAAACCCAGCATTTTCAATGCATCTAGCATAAAGCTTTTCTCCAGTTAGGACTATCTGTCTTTGCCCCTTCTGTGTCCTTTACCTGTGGTGTGAATTTCTGTTATGTCATGCTTTTTGACTTCAGTTTAAATTCCTTGTGCCTACTAACTTGTCCTTAGCTGATTTGAGACAGCTTCTATTATTTGTCTGGACGGCCACTGTTACACCTTCTTGTGAAAAATGGCCATCAAAGTCACTGCCTTTCTCTTATCTGTGGTACTGTCACATATCAGTCGTGAAGCAGTGATACTTAGTCTATCAAAGGATAAAAGAGTGGATTTCATCGTGATGTGCTAAAACTTTACCTGAGCTACTTGCTTATAACTATAGTAGCTTGTTTTCTGTTGTCACTTCATCAAACTAATCAACAATGCAATTAATGCAATAAAACACATCAGTAGTTTTTATTATCTTGTCTTTTACTGCTACTCAACTTCATTTTTGTGAAAGCAAAATTTGGTAGCTTGGTTCTGTTCTGCTTTCTTATGTGTTCTTACTTTTTCCTTGCATTCTGTAAAATAAATCTTTCTGTCTTTTTCTTCTGGTCTTTAAATCTTATACCATTCCTTTCATTTCTGCTCTTGCTTTTGTCTGTAGCTACAGCTTGTCTTTTTCAACTCTGATCTACCGCACGCTGACATAGTATAAAAGGGGATCATGTCTCGGGGACCTTTAGACTATTTCTTCTTGGTCATTCTTTCTGACAAGAACAACAAGTTGAGATTAAACTCTGATGGACAACCAAATTAGATGAAGTTGTTTTTTTTTTTGTCTCCACCTCTCACCCTTGCAAGGAATTACATGAACTGCATTAACTTGAAACCGCAGTTTCCTAAGCTAGCTCTAGTATTGATTCATTCTTTTTGCACATGCACTTAAGGAAAGGAATCAAACTCTTAGTGTAGTTTCCAGTTTCGTTTCCAAGCGGTATTGAATACGATAAGTACAGTTTGAAAAACATAGTAAAGTTTAAAAAAGTGAGAATTACTGAAGTAGTGCATGAGAGCTGCTTTTGCAGATTTGAGAAGATCAACAATAGTGCATTGAATTATATTGTTTGTAATTGAAAAGAGCGGTTTTAGACCATACAGAATACAGTATTGTTTGTTTTTAAACGATAACTGTGGGTTATGCAGAAATTGGTTTTATTCATTCATTTGGACCTCAAGGTCTACTTTTATATAATTAATTCTGTTCTAATACTTCAATTTAAAATAGATCTTTTACTGTTAAGAACCAGTAGATTACAAAAAGTGCAGGTGTTCAGTTTAATGAACAGTTACTGGACCAAAAAAAAAAACCAAGAGTTGGGAGCTGTTTCTGTTCTGATTCAAGTGTGTTTGCGAGTGACTTAATACTTCTTGAAAAAAATGCTGTGTTCTGTTCAAAAGACTAAATTATACAGTTGACAATTTGAAGTAAATTACTATTTAAATTGTGGATGCTTTAGCATATATAAAGATGGCAAACCTTGAAATGCGTTCACCTTAACTTGGGTGATAGAGTTAGTCTTTCCTGTTAATTAATGTATAGAAAAATTCATCTTATTTAAAAAAACAACAGAAAATAAATACTTTTTTATAGAATAGCGAATTTAATGTATGATCTTATTCTATAACCATAAGATTGTGGGTATTCTGCAGTCCTATCAGTTGATAAATTTTCTACGTAGAATCAGCTTGATTGATACGAAGTAGAGAGTTTAAAACACAAAGGGAGAAACTAAATACTAGTAAGAAATATTGCTGAATGCTTCTGGGTTCTATTATATATAAAAAATCTGAAGCAAAATCCAACTATAGAAAATTCGGAATTTACCATATATCTTATAATTGGTAAATATTATTGAAGCAATTCTAGTTACAGAGAGCAGTAGCTTCTTAGATCAGATACAACAAGCATAGTCTTCCAATTGCTTTGTCAGGTTGTGCCTCTGTTGTGGTACTGATTTTATGGTCTAGAATGGGACCAAGCAGTTCTTAGACACTGATGTTGTGGAAGAATCTTGGTAACTGTAAGCTGGATAAAGATTAATACTAAATCGGTATATAATACAGGTAGAGAATTTGGGCATTCAAAATACTAGAATGAATTTAATTTCTAAAATGAGTGTGACTTCATCACAAATTCTCAATGCAAGAGGGTACAAAGATGTCAAATTTTGTCTACTTTAAATAGCTGTAAAATGGAATTATTTACTGTAACTATAAAGAAAAAACAACTTGTGTTTCCAAACTAAATAAGTGGGTAATACATTCTGTTGAACCAAAGGTAGTTTTTTCTTGCATTCATCCTTGACTGTATCACTGTATTCATCCTCTTGTCTTTGCTTTAAATACGAGTTCTAATAAGTGAAGATAACTTAAAGATAAGTTTCAGATTCTTACTCAATGCAATTTAAATAGAAGAAACAGGATGTCTCAGCTTTTCCTACTGCAGTCAAGGTAGTTTTGTTTCTAAATGGCATTTAGAACCTCTCAAGTTTATTGTTTAAACATACCTTAAATGTTCACAATGGTTCTGTATTACATGATTTCTTTCAACAAACAAGTTTTAATTCTGGAATACTAAAAACCCCAGTTTTGTTTGGTAGTTTTAACGGAAATTGAAGAGGAGAATCTAGAATTGTGCTTAGGTAATAGGGAAAAACACATTAAAAAAATGAAACATCTAAAATGCCAAATATTACTTTAATTATGAAGGTACAAAAATGATAAATGCTTCACAGGGCATCGAGTATAAGTAAAAATAGCTTAAGTGATTTTTGATTCAACTGAACTTTGAAGTTATAAACAAAATATCAAAAATTTGTAAAAATGTTGGGGAGGGGAAGGAGCGATGAGGAGAGTTGCGGAAGTAATTTTTCTCTTTTTTTATCCCTTTTTTTTTTTTCCCCTCGCATAGGTTTCTTTAACACTTTAAGACGAATGTTTCATCAGAAGCACTAATGGATGTTGGCATGCCTTGGATAAGGTGGTGACCGCTGGATGTCATTTGTTTCTGTTCACTGCAGAGAGCTAAAATTGACTCCGTTTGGAGTTGAGAGAAAAAGCAGTACAGACCTATCAAGATGACTGATCCTATGATGGATTTTTTTGATGATGCCAATCTTTTTAGTGAGACCCTAGAAGGTTTGTCAGATGATGCCTTTGTTCAACCTGGACCTGTTTCACTTGTTGATGAATTGAATCTGGGTGCAGAATTTGAACCTTTGCACATAGACTCATTAAACCATGTGCAAGATGCTCAAAATCAACAAAAGATGAGTGACTTTGATCAGCTGAATCAGTATGATTCACTGAAACTTCACTCAGTAAATCAGTCTTTTAATAGCTCAGCTGACAATGTCTTATCACCACACTCTCAGTTCAATTGTTCACCAATTCATCCACAAAACCAGTCTAACGGGATGTTTCCAGATGTGGCTGATGGTAGTCCTATGTGGGGTCATCAGACTGCCACAACTGTTTCGAATCAAAATGGGTCCCCCTTTCACCAAGGACATTCTCAGTCTATGCAGCAAAACAAAAGCTTTGTAGCACACCATGACTTTGCCTTATTTCAGGCTAATGAACCGCAGCATCAGTGTGCCTCGCTACAGTCGCAACAAAGCAGAAACAACACGGGGCAAGATGCTCTGAATCAGCCAAAAGACTTCATGGAAGTTAACGTACCTACTTCTCACAGAGTCAGTGTTAACCATCCACCTCCAATATCTAATCCATCAACTTCACAGCAGCCTCTGTCTGTTCAACAGTTTTCTCAAACTGCAAGTGCTTCAATACATTTTTGTGGGAATCAAGAAGGAAATTTTGATGGACAGTCTCCAACTATTACTCCATGTTCTGTCAATAATAGCCAACAATTTTCGTCTCCTTATTCCTACTCTAATAACCACATTTCTCCTACCAGCCTTCTTCAATCTACAACAGCTCTTTCTACTAGCCAGCAGACACACTCTATTTCTGATTTCACTGGAAGCGATGCCTTTACATCTCAAACAGGGACCAAGCAAGAAACAACTGAGCACATGTTGAATCCTAATACACCTTTAAATTCAAATAGTTTTCAAATGTTGCATTCTGCACATCCTCAGGGCAACTTTAGTAGTTCAAAACTCTCTCCTGTGAATATTAATTTTCCAGCTTCTGCTGGTTCTGCTTCTCAGATAAGCCATTTCACTGACCCTATTGAAAGCAATGGTTTTACATCTTTAGATGAGAACTTACTTCATCAGGTCGAGACACATAATGAACCATTTTCAGGACTTGACCCGGATGACCTCCTTCAGGAAGACCTTCTGCCACAGTTTGATGATTCTGCATTTGTTCAGGATAGCACAAGCCATGTTTTAGAGCACGATCTAGAACATCATATAACCCCACCACAAGTAACGCGGTCGTCTGATCTTGTTCGGGCACAGACTCATAGTCAGAACCATCCTTGGCATTCTTCAGTTACGAATCAGCATCTGCCAGACAGAAGTCGTGTAACCTCACGAGGACAGGTATGTAGAGCCTGGGGAGGCAAGGGTTTGAGCCATTTGATTTGGTTGAATAATACTGACTGGTGCTTGTGCCAAAGCATGGTAACTGAATCCTCTGAGCTGTTGTTGTTTGACCCTAAAGAAATTTAAGTAACTGCTTGTTCAGGAAAAAAACCAAACCATTTTGATGCAGACCTTGCGTTCTCCTGTTATTTTCTCACCATTGTAGAAAACAAGATTTATATGACCAGAAATATTTCTTCAGAGGTAACAGCACTGGTCCTTCTGCTGCTTATATTTCCTAGGTACAGCAGAGAAGATTGGTTGGTGTATGATTTTGGTGCAAATATAAAGCTTATTGTCTTTTAAGGTACTTAAAGCAAGATTTTTTGAAGGCTTTCATAAGGCTGCACGGCTAATTCATTTTGAGGTTGCACTGGTTTTGTTGTTACTCAGTCCTTTACTTGGTATGTTTGTGCTGGTGCTTATTAGCTAAAAATACAAACTGTTTTGTTGTTTCTTTGGATGTGATTAGTAATAACAGAAAATATGTAAAAGGCTATGCCTGTGCTTGATTTGGTTACTTTTGGCTAATCCAGAGAACTTTGATTGTTTTATTGTAACGTGCACATCTACTGCAAGTATTCAAGCCCTCTGTGTGGAGGACAAAGTGGCATAAAAATATAGTGTACCTTTGTGATAGTGTACGAGAGGATCAAACTTTGCAAACAGCGCAGTGCTTTTCAGACTGTCTGTGAGAAATGAAAGTTGTGTGAGCATTGAAGAGTCCAGAATGACAATCCCTTAATCCTTCAGCCTGATTTTTCGTATTGCTTGCTCATAAGATATGTACCATACTGAATTTTTATTGAGATAGTAAGTCCACTTTTTATTTAATGCTGACCTTTATCTTCAACTGTATCATCATCTCTTTTATCAGAAGTGTGTAAGTGTCAGTAAATTGAAATATACTCTGGTGCTTTGGTCTCTTAGGAAGGTAGCTAAGCTTTTTGAAAACAAACAAAATAGGACAATTAAATGTATTTTTTCACGACATGGTAACCAACAAAAGCATGTTTTTATTACAGCTACTAGAAACTTCTGCATATGCAAGATCCTTGAAGATTTTTCAGCTCAATTTCTAAATCAAAAGAAAATACGTCTTAAATGTAGGAGAGACTTCATAACCAAAGGCACCATTAATTATTCTTTCAGCTTTTAAAGTTTATCAATCGTTTAAGCTATTGCTGTGGTTTTGGAGACTGGTTTAGTGGCTTTCCTTGTTAATGCTTAAAGAATGGTATCAGTGACTGTTTTACTTGTAAGTTAATACCTTAATATTAGCACAGTTTGGCATTGCTTGGTAGCTTCGAGGCCAAATTTGATCTGACAGGAATGGCAGAAATTTCTTCAATTAGGTGGTTTGGCAGAAGGAGCAGTAGCTTCTATATGATAAATGCAGATATTCACTTGGTGTTCTCTAGGGCCTCCAAAATTGTGAGGCTGTGTGTTGAAATCCATGTACATGTGAAACGTGGAAGTAGGAATTTTTATTTTAAACTCTGTTTTAAGTTCTAGTTGGAGTTTAGCTTGCATTTGGGGAAGGAAATATAAATGTTTTCAATCTGTGCATTTCAAAATAGAGGCAACTCTAACATCAAATATGTACATGCAGACAGCTTTTAACAATTTGTTATAACTGTATCACTTCTCTGTGTTCTTTCTCCGAAGATTCTCTCTACCTGACAATATAGAATGGTATCTTGCTGGCAGGGGAACTATTGGGAAGCAAAGGAGCTTCATTACTAACTCTTGCTTCTACTTAGTTTGCACAAGGCAGGCCTGTGAAGGAGGCACTGCAACCCTTTTCCCCCCTCTAATTTTATGTCATTAGTGTAGAGATAAGGGTTTAACATGTTTAATCTTTGGTCTTGGTTCAGTAGATAGCTTCTCCATTACAACTTCTGCTTATGTTTATGGAGCATGTCATTTTCAATTCCTACCAGTGAAATTTTTTCTGTAAAACTGTGGTGTGTTGTTAATAGAATGTGTGTATGGCTGTGTATTTGAGAAGAGCTCAACTAGCTGACTGCAGAACGAGTTCTGTTGGTTTCAATAAATATGTCTTATTTTTTGGGCCGGGGATGGGGGAAGAAAAGGGCACAGCTCTAGTAGCTACTCCTGTCAGTTATCTTGCTAACCTCAGGACGTGTGGTATAGTAGCTGCTAGTGAAAGGTGATCCTGTTTATTACGGTGCATACAGTACTGCAGAGGGAGCTGTGCTTGGGTTCCCTGCCAGGAAGTGGAGCAGCAGAACCCAGAGCTGCTAACAGTGGCACTGAAGTTATTGGTGTACCGTGAGCATACTTGGAGTGAAGGGTGAAGAGGAAGCAAGTTCTATGAAAAGTGGGGGCAGCAAGAAGTCCAGGGGTTATGGTTTGTGAGGAGTGTGTGGAATACAAGCCAGGTGGCAAAAAGTAGATCTAATAAACTTTCTGGTGCTGTGACTTTTCTGTTGTATATGTTGGAACCTTTTAAGATTTACTTCGATCAGTTTTAATGTTTTGTTTTGTAGCTGGGAATAGAGGGAAAGTTCTGAGAACTGTGGAGAATTCTCAGGTTTAAGGTTTTAGGGGGGGTTATTTCATCTTTTATCTCGGTGTGAAAACAGATGAACTTTGAGATATCTAAACTTTTATTTTTACATTTTTCTCATGAAACATTGAAATTTAACAAGACAGAAAGCAGTTATAAAACTGCATGGTTTGGGTTTTATTCTTTTAGGATATCCAATAAATTGTGTAAATTGTATACATTGGATTGTGACCGTGAGTTTACCTAACTGGCAGATGTTTAGTATTTCCTTCAGAAACTGGTTGTGAAGCGATAGCTGTCAAGTTATTGTGAGGAATGTATTGACTGGGAAGTGACAAATGCAAACGATTTAGGAGCCTCTTTTAAAGCATCAGTGTGTACATAATATGAATAGTAATAGAAAAGTATGGCAGTTAATGAAGTTAAGAAGTATTTCAGAGCTGCCTTTTGTCTGATTACAATTCTAAGAGGGGTTTTGGTTGTAATTCTCACTTTTATTCTTTGATCACTTTGTAGAAGTTGAAGTCAAAGATTAGTTTGTTCTGTTTGTGCTTTTTACAAGTGTGTGTAATTTAACCAGAGAGGAAAAACCTAGGGTAAAGGACAGGGAGGGAATATTGGTCTTAGGAAACTTGTCTTCTAGGAGTTAGGTGGGAAGGGATTTTGAGTAACTTTCATGTATAATACATAAGGTGAACTGTTTATTGTTGTAACTAGATAATGTTTTATAGTGGCTTTTGTACAAATCGAGGGGGGGAATTACTAGTAGATTTAATTATTTTCATCAGTTCGAGTTTGAGATTTTTTCCGAAAAGAGAACATTTTATTTCATGAAGTAGGTAATGAACTGTAGCTATTGGAATGGACCCAACATTAGGCAACCAAAGATCTTTAACTGCAGTTATTTAAAATTAAGAAAGAACATTTAATACTTGTTTCATTATTTGAAAGCCAGCATACTCATCACATTTTTATTTGTACAGCTATTCTTTTCGTGTAAATTAATTTAAAATTAATACTATCAGTTCAGTGTAGTAATACTGCAGAGTTAAAAACAATCTAGAATGTCTTTTGCTATTATACTTTCTATTCCTGCTGTAATTAGATTGTAATTGTAAATAAATTGTGCTTCATGGTTTTACATAATGCATTTTTCATCAGTTAGACAACAGAGAGTAAAATGGAGAAACACGCTGAAGATTGATGTAGCCTCAGCTTTGACTAATATAACCCTTCTGATCTTCTTAACTCCACTTAAAACTGTTTTGATAAAGTGAAATAATCTGTTTGCTTTTCATAAAGTTGAAAAAAGACAACAAAAATGCAGACTTCAACATGCAGTTCTGCGTGCTTAGAAGAAAAAGGAAGTTGGAAAGATAACCTGAAGTATGAACTGTTCTAAGAGAAGTTTACATCTGTTTCACTGTGTATGTTGTTTTGTAATAATCTCTTCTGGCTACATACATGAAAGCAGAATAATTGAGATTGAACTGGAAAATAATACTTTGTTAATAATCTTAAGTGCTGTAGGACAATGTGGCAGTCTTAGTTCTTAAATCATAGGAATATTGGAACAAGTTTCACTTGATCAAAGCCTAGGCTTATGTGCTGCTAAGGTGCATGACCTGAACAGTGACAGGCCTTTCACCCCTGCCTGTGTTAGCAGATTCCTTGCATTTCTATCAACTCTCAATTTATTACAGACAAGCATCACTTGGATTATTCCAGTCGTAAACCTCTTACTTTGCCTGTGGTTCCTGTTCTACTTGTGTATGATATCTTGCACTGTAAAGTTGTTACAAGAGAAATGTGCAGTAAGCAGTGATGTGTTTCCTTGGTGAGTTATGGAAGGTACAGCAGTCAGTCACTTGATACATGCAGTTCTGGGAGTTTTATAAAAGGCAAGGATATAGTTATTTACCAGAGGGTGTTTATTGCCCTCTATATAGTTCAATTTTAAGTGAGCCTGTAATGTAAAATATTTTAAAGTAACGAACTGATCGCACTTTCTGTAAAGTCTTTGTAGACGAGACTGGCTATTTGGCACAGTCGGTTTGTAGGCTATGGCTCCTAAGTGTTGCAAAGACTGTAAAATTATGATGCTGTTAGATATATTGTTAGTGAAGCAGTGGATGTCAGTTTTCAGTGGGAGCAAGCCCAGTGAAATACACGTGTCAGAATTGGTCTGACTTTCTGTCATCTGGAAGCTGAAATCTAGGCGTGTTCCAGTAAGCATCTGCATGTTGGGGTTCGCATTAAAAATCATATCTTGTAATCTTGAAATGTAATAAAACCCACACCCCCAGAACACCAACCTCCTTAAAAACTTTTTCTTATTCCTGAAATGGCAAATGAGTACTGGTATAGTCCCCATTAAGCATTAACACTGTATTTATATTGTTCTTGTTCCTTTAATTACAGTTAATTTTACGGGTGACATCTTCATGTCAACAAGCGTATGTCTTTGTCTGAACTTTGCTTTTAAACATTTCCAGGAGTAGTATTCTCTGAATTTAGTTCTCTTAGCTTAAAGAAGAATTTTCACCTTCCTTGTAGGAGCTTAATAAATTGTCCCTACCATAGCGAGGCAGCAGAATTCAGTTGTCATCTCCCAGCACCTGATAGGTTCATCATGTATGTACAAACAAGGAAAGTAATCCCTCCACTGACCTTCTTTTTACTGTGTTTTACAGCTTTTCTTGTTTTCTGTCAATTATTTAAAGAAAGACACAAATGGGTGGAGTTAAAGTGATGAAGCTGTGCCAAACGCACAAGGTTAATGAGAGGAGGAGGGAACATCTCCAAGCTGAGTAGTGCAGTTCCTGGAATGAACAAAGTCTTTTAAACCATAGCTGTGTATAATATGTTTTCATTGCTGATCTGTGGCTTTTTGCCAACGACATATTAATCATTGAAGATGGCAATATTTTGATAGCTTTGTTCATAGTTGAAGGTGTATGAAGCATTGCCTTTTCTATATTTTTATATAAGCGTTTTATATATTTTTCTTTTCAAAATTACAAATTCCATAGGTTGGGGAAAGGAAGGACATCTGTGTGAGATCAGTTGGTTAACACATTTACTGATCAATATTTATTATAATTTTTAACTTATCCATTTTTCATTTGCCTTGTTTTTCCTTTCTGAGTACTATAGTACAGGAAAGACAAAGATTGCTGGACTTTTAAGAACAAGGAGGATGAAACAGTGGATCTGCTTTAGTGTTTTAAAGGCTTTATGAGTTTCTTAGTAATTACCATCTCAGTTGGGTAGAATTAAATTCTCTCATCATTCTTTGTTTTTTTATTGAATCTTTTTTCTGCTATCACTATTGCCTTTCTTAAGTCTCTCTCAAATTTCATCACTTGTGAAATGTAGGCTGTCCAGTTCTTTGCGTATGTTTCCTCTTTGAAACAAAGTTTTTACTGTCGTAATGATTGTTATAAATTAAGAATATAATTTTTCTTGAGATAATTGCACACTCATTAAATGACTGTCATAATTGTCTTTAAAGTGTGCCAAAAGAGAAACATTTTTGTAAAAAGTAGTTAACAGATGGCAAGCAGAGGAAGGAAGCTTCTGACTAGGTCAGCTTACAGGAGTAAGCCTACAAATATCAAGGCGAGACTGTTTGACAAAAATAACTGAAGTAGATATTATTTTTTTAATAATATTGCAGAATAAGTGTGATTGAGTAATCTGAATAATTATTTCTAAGAAGATGTCTTGTTAACACTGAAGAACTCTAAAGCAATTCAGTAATGTGAGAATATTGGTATAATTGTGCAAGCTTACTGTCTGGAAGAATTGATACCTAATTACAGAGAAAACAGAAAGCGAAACCCATCTTAAATTGTCTTCTAAAGAAAACAACCCATACTATAAACTTTTAAAGCTGTAGTTCGGTATATGCCTAAAGTATAATTAGTTTAAGGGAGAAAAGAGTTATGGAAAAAACCCTCTTATTCTTCCACTTTTGCTGTGTTAATGCAACCGTTTGTGTGATGAACTGAAACTGGGAAACTCACTCAGGTGCAGAGAAACTTCTTGCTTTTTTTCGCAGGGGTGTTTTGTCAGGAATACAAGTTCCTGATTGAGTTCTTCTCTTAGTTGTACAGAATTGTGTACCATAGAAACACTAGTGGCGACGTAACAAGGGATAAGAAGCATCATCTTCTGCAGCAGAGGCAATTTAATTGTCCATGGAACTGCAACCTCAAAGACGGAGCAAGTGGGCTTGTCATGGAACTATCCACTAGTACCAGTAACCACTAATTTTCTTTGTCTAAATGTTGTTTAGATAGTTTAGAGTAGCTTGAGACATACTCTTGCCTCTAAAACTTCCAGAACAGCACTTCATCTTGAGACATTTTGTAGAAAATCAACACTTTATAAAGTGTTAGTGAAGTGTTATTACTGAAAGAGAAGCAGAACTTGTAAAGATGGTAACTTGTAGTATGGTTTTGAAGCCAAAGAATCTGAAGTACATTTAGAATTCATGTGGCTTTTGTCCAGATGTCTGAGTGCTTTGTACACACAAGTTTTACATTTTCTTTCAGCTGCTATGTTAATTCTATAGAGAGAGAGATCAGAATAATTGCCAGCGCTTTGTCCACCTAATGGCCTCCTACAGGTGGAGAGGCATAATTTTCTTTGTTCGTTACCATGTTAAAAAATCACACAAATTCCTGCTTACGTGGATTTCCAAGACAATTTCTGTCTTCAGGCATTTAGTGGATTGACTTCGGTAACTCTCAGGGCTAATAAATACAAATGAGTGGATTTCTAAGATGATGACAGTGAGAATTCTTACATTGGTTTGAATAAATTTGAGAAATTAATCTAGGAATGTACCTTTAGGCTAGAAGCAGTTGATGGGTCTTGGGTTTCTGAAAGCTGTTTAATTTGTAGCAGAGATTGATTTTTTTTTTTTAAATTTTTTTTTCCCATAAATGTGGCAGGTTTTCTTTTGGGGGTGATTTGGCTTGTGTTTGCACTTGTGTTTTTTGCTCCCTTGATGTCTTGCTGTGAAGGCTAGCATTTTAGTTTATATTTTAGGAAAATGTTCCCATCTTTTACATACTCCCTTTTCAGGAGTTCATCTGTATTTGAAAGTAACTTCAATGTTAGTGGTATATCATCTGTGTGCACAGAACGCTATCCAGTTGTTGTTGAATTACAAACCAGAATGAGTTTCACAGATGACAGGAAAAACTCTTTGAAAAGATATATATGACTTGACAACTCAGTTTCAGTTTATATTTTGGAAAGTAAAGAGAAGTTGGCCTTAGTGTTAAAGAAGACATGGCAAATATTTTGGTTCTCAGCGTTTTGCTACTTTTTTTACAGTTTGAAACATTGTTTCTTGAAAGAGTTCCAACAGATAGGTTTTAAAAATAATCTTGAGAGAAATGTTAAAAACAACTGTTTCGCAATGTGATCTTACTTTGCTGAGTACCGCACATATAAAAGGAGAATTATTTAATAATATTTTAAGCAAAATTACTGGAAAAACATACCTCTTGTGCTTCTCATGATTTGCGGCATGCTATGGCTTTTACAGCACCTGTTTTCATACTTCAGAAGGACAAGAAATAGTGCTGGAAGTTGCAGTACATTTGGATTGTTGTTCTTATTCACTAAATCTTCGTAGCAGCTGCTCACGAGGCCCAGTTACAGCTCACAGTTATGGCTCAGACTGATGTGTAAATTTTGCTGTAGCATGAACTTAGGTTCTTGCAAGTCAAAAGCTGCAGCCAGCTGTTGGAGCACAAGTTGTCACAAGGGAAAGCAGGTAAATTAAGGAACACGTGAATGATGAAATCAGATGTGTGTCTTACTGCTTTTGAGTTTAGTAAGGACAATGTTCTAAAAAGATCGGGTCACTTTATTTTGATGTGTCTATTTGTAGCTCCTATTTATATCATCCTATGAAGGATTCTTTGACCTGCAATTATGAGGTATTATGAAATGTGATCAGCTCTATATACTACAAAAGAGGCATGTTTTAGGGTGCTAGCCCGATGTGCTTTTTGGCTTCATGTACCTCATTGCAGATTGAGTTCAAGAAATGTTAAGAAATGGTGACCTAATCTTGCGTGTTGGGGACAGGAGGGCAAAGGTGCTTGTGCTCCTGCCTGGGCTTGATGATGTCCTTGGCAGCGTGTTGCTGTCTCTAACGAGGCTGTCTTTCTGCTCTATGTTGACAGCAGTTTCTGTTGACTTAAACTGCATTAAAGATAGGAATTTTTCTTGTCTTGAGCTTTACACTGCATCTCGTCCTGCCTTTTCTGCCAATAGTTGGACTCAGCTGAGACAAAAATGTATTGCTGTGTTTGTTTCTTGAGACCTGTCTTTCAACCTTTCTGTTTGATCCCTACCAAAAGTTCATGCTCCCTGCTGTTTTGTTTTGATTTTTTTTTCTTTTAGTGTTTATCCCTGTGAAGGTCTTGGATCCTATATTCTTTCTCTAGAATTTTTTTTAGGAAACTTCTAGGGAAAATGTTTGGGGTTTTTTTGCTTTTGCGTTTTGTTCTTTGTCCGAAATTGAATCCTGTTGGTCCTCTGACTTGTAACCTCTGTTTTCAAACCATTGCTGCTTTTTGGTAAATCCCTTTTCTGTAGGCATCTAGTTTGCCTCCTCAGTTGAGGGGACACTTTTGTTTAGGAATATTTAATTGAGAAAACTAGATTTAACAGGAGTGGTTTTACTGGGCTTGCATTATATGCTAAAGTAGTCTCTTGTATTGGAGATTCTGGCACAGAAAGTTGCTAAAGTAGTTCATTGAAGCTGATGCAAATATTTAAGATGGTTTGAATTGAAGTGAAAGAAGTATGCCCCCCTTGAATTTAAATGGAGATATGCTATGCAGTCAGGAATGGGTTTAATAATATTAGTGACTCCCTAGCTGTTGAGATTCAAAATAAATCAAATTACTTTTCCCAGTTTCTGTCAGTATATTTGAATGTAGTTAAGAGCTGATATTTTTTTGTCTCACTGAAATTACAAACATGAAAAACATTTTGGTTGCTCTTGTTAGATAAGGAGGAATATTACGGAAGCAGCCAGGTTCAGCGATTGAGTCAGCTTAACTGCTTCTAGTGAATAAAATTATCGTAGATAGAGATCTTGCATGCTAGCCTTTCTGAATATGCATTTAAAGATAGTTCATATCCAGCATTCCCCTATTAATATGGAATCACATAAGATCTTTTTTTTCACATCTGTCATCTTCCACGATACTGCACTGTTCTGCCATGAACAAACAGTGAAAATGTGTGTTTGAAAAACTAACAAAATTAAAAAATCAGGTTGCCATTCTATTACTGTAGCATGATTTACTGGTTCTGACCAAGACTGTGATAGGTTGCAGCATGTTGTTCCATGAGCCTTCACGCCAGGAGTAACGTGCTTCCCTTAATTTCTAAGTGAATTTTATTTTACCATTGCACTCAATGTACTACAAAATTTAAGTAGAATTTGGTAAAATACGCTGTTAAAACATGTTGTGGAAGAGACTCTGTCTCTTTGTTTTATTTAATCTGTGGTTGCTTCCCTGACCTAGCCCAGCTTTCCTTTCTGTAGGCAATTGCACAGGTGAGGTGTTGAAACAAAAGGTGGGCAGGTTCATGCTAGTTCTGCATAGCTGTTGCCTATTTGCCCTTGGCTTTCATCACTTCAGCAGTTTAAGTGACTCCTTTAAGTAGCAGAAGAGTACAGGAAAAAAAAAAGACCATGGATGGTTCTGCCGTTTACAACTCTTCACAACCATAATGACTTCTGACTCTGGGACAAAAAAAAACCCACACTGAGTTTTGAGGGGGAAATGGTGGCAGTAGTAAACTTCCTCAGGACGAAAGAGGTTTTGTTTGTAATTACAGAAATGTTCTCTTACAAGGCCACTCCCATGAGAGATGTAGAGGGAACACTAACTGAAGTTACATTTTGACAGGAATCAGCTACCATTAGCATCCCGTTGCTTTTTGAGTAAGAAATACATGTATGCCTTTCTGTTTTTTCAGTGTGCTTGGCGCAGGCGTGCTGCAGCTCATCTGGGGTATTTGCACTAAGGTGAATAAAAAGCTCCTTGTGTGGTGTTCTTTTTGGATGTAGTTTGGGTGGGGTTTTGTCTCCTGGTCTTCCTCTCTGGTTGGTAATGAAAAACATCAGAAAATTACTCTTTTGATAGCACACAAAATTGGTGGCTGTTTAGAACTTGAGTGGGCAGGTAGCAACACGGGATAATGGAAAAAGGGAAGCGCACTCTTAAATTTAATTGGAGATTTCTGTAATTTTGTTTCCTGTTCTGCACACTTTTGCAGTGTCTTCTATGTTGTTTTACATAAGAATTGGTGTTTTTAAGGATTCTGTCACCTTTCTACTCCCTTTCCAGTTTTTAATGTGAGGTAATTTGATACATAGAAATGATAGGTATGGTATGTTATCAACTGCATGTCGCTGTAATGGTCAAACACGACTGTATCTTTGGTTTTCACAGTATTTATTTCATAGTGTGCATTGCAATTTGTATTTATTTTGGTATTGGGTCATTAAGGCAGATGTTATTACTTTGCTGTCTGGATGACAATAGTGCTTGGAAGCTTCGATGGCCACTTCAGGTCAGTGTTGGCGTTCTGTTGTATGTACTGGCTGGGTATGTTGCTTTCACAGCTGGTGAAATGCCTTAAAGTTAGATGACTGAACTCAAGAGTCTGTATCTGATTGATAGTTTCACTTGATAGTAGCTGTGGACTAAGCTGAAGTTAGCAACAGACTTCCAGTGAGTTTATTTCAGTTGTTATTAAAAAATTCACATTTTAAGAACACAGCAATAAAAGTTGCAGTAAAAAGGGAAACTTTAAAAGCTTGATATATTCTGTGTGCAACATTTCTGTCTTTTGCCTTATTTTGTGGATGGAGTTTATTTCATTTCAGGTGTGTTTTCAACGTTTTTTTTGTTACACATTTGAATTTATAGTTCTTAATACTCTTGATTACAGAATTTTTATGTCCTGTATTTCCAAAGAAATAGAAGCTTGGATTTTATTTGTGTCCTTGTTTTGCTTTCTGATCACGCTTGCAGTTTTGGAAAAGTGCTAATGCTTAACTTCCTTTTGTGACTCATAAGGCCTTAAAGTGAGCTGCTGTATTATTATAGATCTTGTTCCTTTCCAGACAGGCAGTTTCTGAAAGAGTCTTTCCCATTAGAGACC
This sequence comes from Cuculus canorus, assembly GCF_017976375.1. Lineage (NCBI taxonomy): Eukaryota > Metazoa > Chordata > Aves > Cuculiformes > Cuculidae > Cuculus > Cuculus canorus. Next base: position 13,505,485 of record NC_071413.1, read on the forward strand.
AACTTCCTTTGCGTCAGTAAGAAGGTTATGTTTCAGAAGCTTTACTTCAACCACCATATTGCAATATTTGTTTCTGCATTTAAACAGGAGTGTGTGGATTGTGTTACTGCCTTCAAATAACCAAACGTGTACACTCGTTTCTTTCAGGACAGGAGCTTTAGAATATTGAAAAGAAAAAAAATGTAGAAAGTAAGCAGTAGTTTCTGAAATGGATGGTTAACAATATAAACTATTGCAGCAGTCTTCCTTTTTTTTCCCCTTTTACTATGCAGAGAGAACTGAAACAGGCTTGAGTAATCAGAATGGAAGTCCAGTAAGTAGGGTCTTTTCAGGGTATATTATCTTAAATTTTGACCTTCCTGTATTAAACTTTTTGGAAGAGGAAAGTGATAAACCCAGAATTTTTAGGAATACAGTTGGCTCAAAATAAATACCTCTTGATTTATATATTGGAAAATTCCTTTTCATTCATAATTTAACACTAGGGACTGATACTGTGTGTAGACAAATCAATACTTCAATAAATGAACAACAGTTTAAATATTGTCATAAATGCACGAGTACTCTCCACAGCATTTGGCCTTTAAAAAGAATTTATTTAGTCATTTCTTAATCTAGGTAAGGTAGAATTTGCCATGGGAGTCCTGTCAGTAGGTGCGTGTGTAGGAGGCTCAGATGCACAGATGGAAAGAAAAAAAATAAAGGTAAAGGCAATGTTAGATACTACTAAGCACGAATTTAAAGTGAGAATAACAAAACAGGAGGTGTAAAAGGCTGATATTTTGGCCACTTAGTCAAAATCTCTTCCGAATAAATATGGGTCCCTATAGCATTTCCACAGGTTTTGGGGTTTGATGCATTTGCATGCCTTCAGGGAAGGGGAGGAGGAGGTAGGTAATAGGAAGGCTCCTTTAGCATTGCTTTAGCAGAACTTTTTCTTTTGTCAGAGGAGACCCTATATGGAAATAGGGAGACAAGAAAGAATGAGTAAATTATGGGGTGTCAAAGGGTTGAATTTTGCAGCTTGTAGTTACTGTAACTGCCATGTCTTACGTGGACTCTCCGAGGTCCAAAAAAGACTAAGCTCATTTTTAATTTCACTAAGGTATCTCTTTACTACCAGTCTATCTGCTTCATGTAAGTGGTAAGGACATCTCCAAGATTTTTGTTCATTTAATTTGACTAAATTTGATCAATGGGTTAGAAATTTCCATCAGCTTGGAAGCATAAATGCACAAACTTGTATGGCATGGTTGTATAGCCTTGCTTTTTTAAAAGCAAGCTGTATAAAAATTGAGCAGCTGTCACTTGACCTGAGAGCCAAACAACAACCTGGCTGAACATTTTCGAGCTAAATTTTTTTTGTGAAAGTCTTTAGTCAAAGAATGTATGAGCAATGACATGCTCCCCAAATATTGATATTGGCATTGTCTGCCCTCTTTATTCGTATGTCTACCACATCTGCTATCAGCAGATAGTTAGCAGGAAGACTAGAAAGGCTTGCCCACAGTAAGCATAAGCTTGGTTTTATGTGTTACATTTTCAAGATACCCGATGTTCACAAAGTAAAAAGATAGAATCCTGTATCCTTCTGTTATAGAATAATATGTGTGTGTATGAAATTTTTTTTTGGGGGGGAGTCATGCTTGCTCTTGCAACTTTATAATAAATATTTGTATGTTGTTCCTCTTTTCTCCAAAGCCTCAAAATTAACCCCAGGAAAATGTATGAAAAGATCATTTACATTGGGGACAGAGGGAACAAAATCCAAACTTAGTCCAGCCAAAAGTAATTTAAGGATTTCCTGTTGTTTGCTTCCCTTTATCAATCTTAAAGTTAAGAAATAAACTATCTTCTTATTGTATTATTTTTTTGAAGGGACAACATGATATTAATGAAAGCTTTTTTTCCTTTTTGAATTCAGAGAGGCATTCAAGAAAGGTTGTTTTTTCAATATTTTGGTCTAAGGAAAAGTTCAGATCTTAAATGCAGTAAAAACTACTTTTAGCCCCTCTCGCTGCACTTCATATTTACATTTAATATCTGTTCAGGGAGTCCCCTTACTTTGGATTTAAAATGTAATGGAAAAATAAACTAAATTTCGCCATGTGAGGAAATGCAAGGTTTCCTACAGAAAAGAATGAAGTTAACAGCGTATTCTGCTTTTCCCCGGTATTGTTCCTTGGCTTATTCTTTTAAGTACCAGTTACTGGTGTGAGAGTTTACTTAAACTGACATTGGTTCAGTGCTGAAAGATTAGAAATTAGTGCAGTTTCAGCTAATGTTATATTTTCCTGGAGTATAAAAGGTCACTAAAAAAAAAAAAACCAGGAGAGAGCTGTTCTCTTTTGCAGCTTCCCACTCCCCACAGTTTTCAAAGCTTTCTGCCTTTACCTATTAAATATAAGTTTTCCTATTGTAAAACAAGGATGTGTTCTAGCAACTGCTGTCTTACCTGTACCTTCTAAGAGTCTCTTTGGTGTGAGATTGCGATGGATTGATACATTTGCAGGGCTTTATCTGGGGGTTTTGAACTCTAATGACTAGTGGTTTTAAATCAGAAAGATCTGTGTTATTTTCTTGCCTGTAAGTATGTGGCAAGTTATCATACAGATTTATTTCCAGATGCTCGCACAGGACTTGTTTCAAACAGTGAACTGAAACCTGACTTTCCATTTATAGAGTTTTGAGTTAAGTCAACTCTTTTTTTAAAGGAGTCAAATAATTTTAAAAGTTGTCAGGGAAGATCAGTCCAGGAGTGCAAGAAAGAAACATAGTGGAGCTTTCCTGCTGAAACGTTTTGACCCTTGGGATGAGTATTAAGTTATTAAGATTCTTAGAAAATCCTTGGAGGTAGTGGGATGGCATGGCTGAATGGCATTGCTCTGAGCTTAGTGATTTCAACCTGTTGTGCATCCACAAGGCCAGTTGAATTGAATATGATCGTTACAATTTTTTTATATTGAATTCCACAGATTTGTCATGTTAAGTATAGCAGTACTTCCACTGAGGACCCAGCCCCCTGGGTGGAATACAACATATGCAGTGCATCAGGCCTAGATCAGCAGAAGTACTTGGTGTTACTCACCGTGCATGTGGAAAATAGCACCTGAGAGAATTTGCTGAGGGTTTTTTTTGGCATTACGTGCCACTCTCCGAACAGAGTTATTGACCATTTCAATCCAGAACTAAAGAGAAATGGGTACCTGATGGGCACAGAACACCAAGGTACTGAAAACTGGCACACGCCTAACACGGTAGCTTGGCAGAGTAAGCAGGATGAGGTTCTCAATTTCTTATATTGTAGAGTGTGTGACATGCAAAGCAGGTGCTTATTTCATTTTAGAAACATGACTAGTGGAAGGTTGCTGATCTTTACATTAATGTTTCGATTTCCACATCAATTTAAAATTTGAGTATAAGCTTGGTGTTAAATGCCTTGTGAGGTACACATTAACTAAATTTACGTTCTTAAGTGACTATTAAACAGAGAAAAAAAAGTTGCCTTGCCTGTTGTGTAGTTGTTAGCCTTTCATTTATCAATATTACAGATAACAAATATGGAAGGTGGATAAAATAGATTTTTTCCCTCTCTTTTTACTTTTTTTGTTTAATCTATCTGCAACACGTCTATTTTAATTTGGGTTAGGTTTCACATATGTATGTCTTCAGAGTCTGTATCCCTTAAACACTGAGACGTTCATTAGCGATAATAAGCAAGAAAAGAAGGAAGAGTATTATCAGCATATTGAATGAACCATGGTTTGGAATGCATCATTGGCTTTCTTAATAGTTTCATATATGCATCAAAGAGAATGGAAAAATGATAGAACCCCATGGATCTTCATTTGCCAGTGCTTTTGGCTTTGTAGAGGAATCATAACAGATGGTCTGGGCCAACTGTTGAACAAGAAAATAAAAAGCAATTCAGTAGGAACTCTGAAGAGGAAAAAAAGGCCACTTTTGTGGAGAAGAGAAACCTTGTTGCATGTTCAGGGGATCTTCCCATCAGTTGTGCAGAAGCAGCTCAATTAACCATGGAAAACTTAGTTCAGCTGATCATCTAAAGGGAATCCACTTACTTTGCTGGGATTGCCATTCAGCAAAAGAGGCTCCTTCCTGCCTGTGTGTGGGGTGACACACATTTGCGTTTTAAGGGATCTTCTGTAGACTGACTCTCTCTCAAGGGTGTGAGCTCATATCTTTTTTATTTAATAGGTACACTTTTTGATTATAAAACTGCCGTTAAAAAATCACTAGAAGTTATTTATGCAGACTATGCTAGAGGAAAAAAGTTCAGAGTAATAGAACAGAATATAATTCACATTAAGAACAGCTATTCCTTTAAGATTTTTCACTATAGCAGCTTAAAAGCAACTGCAGTTTTCAAATTTTGATATGATTATAATATGAAAAAATGTGAAACTAATTTGGATGAAAACCCCAAACTATTATTATTAATTGTGATTCATTAACTTCTATTACAGTTTGATATTGATACTATTTTGTTGACTTGACATGCACAAAGGAATTCCTTGTTTAATAATAAACATGGACAAAGATGTTGTGGTAATGCATCATGATCAGGTTTCCAGGTGGTTAATTTTAGCTGCTTTCAGTGCAGTTAATTTCAAGGTCAACTTGATTTTCCTAAGGACCTGGTAGGTTAGCAGGAACTTGTTCTGTTCTCATGGCATGTGTACTTAGTGTGCACATCTTCCTGCAGGTGTGTACTACATCCAAGTAAAAGCATCATTCAAGGCATTGCAAATGTAAACCTTGGCTTTTTACTGCTGGACTAGTTAGGGTCATAATTTTTAGGTTTTGGTGGTAGTAAGTGCTAGTGTGAGTAGATCCACAAGTGAAAATCATTATAAAATAAAGTACTCTATATAATTAATTCAGGAGTGTGTGACTCATTAGAGTTCCAGGGAAAGGCATTACCAGTCCTTGGAGTACCTCTAGAATGGATGCAACTGAGGACATACACTTAGTCTTAAAGATTCTGTGCACGCACAGAAATAAAAGCAATACTATGAATGGCCATACCTACTCAAGAAAGGTGTTCCTACAGTAGAAATGCTGTTTCAATTATGGAACAGATAAATCAGGACGTGGGAGTGGTTTTTAGAATTTTTTTCTATTTTAAACTTACTTTCGTCTTGGGCCTTCCTTTGTGCTAGTACGCAGAGGATGTGAAGAAACTAGCAGTTATTGAGAAGCAAATTAAAATGGGTTTGGGCCCTCAAGTGAAAAAAAGCCAGTGTCTGTAAGTGTTGAGGATGATGATTTGTTCTTGCTGTGGTAAGTACTGGTACAACAGTGACAGCTTTCAAAAGCGTGTCCTACGCAACCCACAACAAAACATTGGAGAAATGGCCTTCTATGAAAAGCATCCAAGCAGAATACTGCTAGCTGTTGGGAAGACTGCTGTCATGATTTTGTGTCTCGATATCGTCTGGTAACTTGATTGCCTCTTACATTATTTAAATTCAGGTATTATTCAGGCCTGTGTAGTGTACTTTCTACTCCTGCAAGACAACATGTCAGATTCTTTTGAATACTGCTGAAGGGAAGATGCTCCTCTGGTTACTGCGAATCAGGGCATATGTGGGGAAGTCCACAGCTGGTGTCTTATCTGTTCCACCCGTGGCATGGTGAACAGCGTCTGTTCGATGGCCTATGCCTGCTGTGATTAATGGCTTTTGCAGGCAGCAATAGCATGACTTTGACATGATTCCTGCCAATTTCCCTGCTCCCCACAGGATCGCTTGGAGCAGCAGGGAGCTGCCAGGAGGCTTGTTCACTGCATCGGCTGCTGCTTGGAAAAGCTGTTAGCAGCAGCAGCAGCATGTAATCCAGATCCCTCTCTGTGCAGACTCAAGACAACATTGCATTGGTTTACTTTCAATTATATTTGGATTATGATCTTTGCAAGCATGAAAAATAAACCCAAATTTTTCCAAACAAAATCTTCAGTTTTGAAACAGGCCTTAAAGTTTTCTTTTCCACCTTCTCCTCTACGTTTGTCAGTAAAGAATTTCTTTCTTTATGCTGATAGATGGAATAGGTTTGTAAGTCATTTGAAAATTATGTGTACTCCTTCAGGATGTTTGATCTGCATCCCCTCTCAGTAAAAGGGGAAGGATATTTTTAGCTTGGCAAAAGGCTTTGTCCTTTTTAGATGCTGTGTAGCTTTAGAAATTGTTTTTGGTGTGCTTGGGTTATAACTGTATAACTATTTATAGCCACACTTTTTTTTGGAAGCATTAAATGATTATCAGAATAAGAGACTTCTGCCTAATTAGATGATTTTTGTAGCTTTACAAATGACAGATACTGTCCTGTGTAGTGCAAGCATGTTTTTGGGTCTTCTAATCTCAAAGCACTTAGGTTACATTCCAGTTAGGGGTTTTGTGACAGCGGTGACTTCCTTGATGGAGGTTTCATTACAGCTTTATTTAGCTTAGAATGGCTGGCTGGTGCTTCCTGCATCTTCATGAATGTCATTTCCATATGGCTAGAAATGTCATAGCAAAATTAAAAAAAAAAAAAGGCTTTCAGTTTGCTAACAAATAGCTCACTGTTTGTGCAGTGCAGGAGGCGTAACTTATAAACAGAAGCTATACTGTAGAGCAAGCAGCAGAGGGTCATCCTGAGGAATTAAAACATACAGTAGCCTCATCCAGCTTATTCACCACTCTACCATAAGAAAGTAGTGAAAGTTGGGGAATAACTTGGGAAGCAGCATTTAGCTGTGAGGAAATGTAGCGCAAGAAACTTTGTTTTACAAGTAATATAATATCTAGGAAGATTGTTGCAAAAGAATTAAGAAAAAGCCATCATTTCTATCATGCCTACTTTATAATCAGACAGTTTTTATTTGTTTCTTTCTGGACAAGGACGGTTAAAGAAGATATCAATTTATTATAAAAATGCTCTGACCATACGGGCTTTAGTAGCATTTGGCTTAGTGCTCTAATTATACCAAGAATATAGGAATATCTTTTTGTTTAGCTGATCTCAAAATGCAAAATAGTACAATATTTAACATTTTTACTATGTTATGGTATAATAACCCAAAAAGATAAGACACCACAATTTGTTATAGATCTTGTAACTGTAATATAGAAGCTTCTTGGCTAGAGTTCTCAAGAGTAAAATTAACATGCAATAATTGACCTTGTGATTTAGCTGCATATTTACAGAAATATCATGTCAGTGGTATTCAAAAGAAAATAACCCATTTAATGTATTGGTACCTCTGGTATCTTCAATGGACAATGAAGTGGATTTTGATATTAATCTTAAAAAGAGGTGAAATTCTGATTACGTCTAAGGCCTAATGTTAACTATCTCAAGTTCCTTGCAATGTTTTATGTTTTCTAATGGACAAACACATAGATATCACAAAATAGAATTATTAATATATATTAAGCAAAACAAATCAAATCCTGACCTTTCTTCATTTGTCTTTAATGGGCTTCTGAGAACGAAGGGCATGGCTGGGATGGAGCTTTGCCGTCCAAAGCTGCTCGTTATGTCGAGTTTTGTTTTTTTTTTTCTTGCTGTGTTGACAATACGCATTTAAGAACTGGTCGGATGTTTTGAAATAGCACTTCCAAACAACGCAGGAAGGAAGAGTTTCCCACGGAGCCGTGACCCACGTAGATGAGATTCTCACTGCTGAAAGGTGAAATCAAGGTGTGTGCAGGGGCAGGAGCGGCAGCGCTCGGATCTCAGAGGTCTTCTCCATCCTAGGGAATCTGCGGTTGTAGGATAGAGCATAGAATCCTTCCATTTTCTGTGGCAAGCAGGGAAGTCTGTAAGCGAACGCTTAGACGGTCGCTGTCAGCTCGTAGTAGTGAATGGCATCTAGGTAGAATTGAGGAGCCGCGGCGAGGGGAGCGGCGGGTCCCGGCGGGGCCGCAGGAGTTAAGGCGGCGCCGGGCGGGGGTTGCGCGGCGGAGCCTCCCGGCGCGGTAACGGGTAGCACCATCTGCTGGCCCAGCCGCCGCGGGAGGAGCCGGGCTTTAACGACATCTCTAATATTCACGCTGATGCATTTTGATGCTTTGTGCGTTCGTTCCTTCTTCCTGCGCTTTGTTGGGCTGCGGGCGGCGAGCGCCATGCGTGCGCGCCCAGGGCCGCGCGGGCCCCGCCGCGCGCTGAACAGGGCCCCGCGCCGCGCCGCGCACTCCTCCTGAGCGCTGCGCCCTTTGTCTGCCGCCGGAGATGTCTTCGGCGAAGAGGCCGAGGGGAAGGGTAAGCGAGAGCCCGAGCGAGCGGGAGGAGGAGGGGTTCTCGGGGCTAAAAGGCTAATGGGATTGAATAACCTTCCTTATGACTGGCTGCCGCGGGGGAGCCGCATCGCCATCTTGAGCGGGCGGCGCGGGGCGATGCGGGGCCGTGCGGGGCGCGGGGGCCGCGGGGAGAGGCCGCCCCGCGGGTGAGGGATGAGGGGGTTCGGCTCTTGGAGCGGGAGAGTTCCTCCGTTCCTCGCGCGGGGGGGGGTGGGGGGAGGGCAGCGAAAACATGTCTCCGAGCCGGGGAGCCGGCGTTGCGTTCGCAGGGAAAGTGGCTCCGCGCCGGGGAGACGCGATTGAAAACCTGGAGATGAAAACAAGCTGCCTTTGCCAAGCGAGGCGCTGACCTTGCGTTGATCGCGATAAAAGACGGAGAGCTTGCCGGTCTTTATATGACCGCAGAGCTCTGTATTTTTAGCTCGGGTTTTATCTTTTGTCTGTTTGTTAATCTTGATGTTGTTCGAGCATCTGCGCTGTTTAGCACCGAGTCTCGCGGATCCTCTCGTCTGCTTTAGCCGATCTGTGGTGCTCGTGCCTTACCGAAGGCGAAATACCGGTGCCGTTACCTTCCGGAGTGCTTTGCTTTTTCAGATTTTATGGGAGGAACGTTTGTTTGAGGTATTGGAGATGTGTCCGATGTACGAGAATGCTTGAAAGGCTACGGATCGGTGGCTGTGACTGTAGAGGTGTGGAAAGAAGGCTCAGAGAATTTGGGGAAGATACGCTTTAACTGATTTTTCAGTACATGGATTGGTCCTTTTAAAACCTGCACGTTATGTAGTTATTTGGAACAGAATTCCTTCTTTTTTTGTGTTTGCCTGAGTTCCAGTTAAATCTGCTAAAAAACACTTGCTTTTTCTTTCAAGAAGTCTTTGTATCCTTAATGTAACATGGTTTTATTTACTTTTTGTCTCTCCCTACAGCCTCCTTCCTCCAAGAAGGCTGATGGTTCAGGATCATATACTAAGTTGCAGAATACACAGGTGAGGGCGACTCCTGAAAAGAAGCCGAAGAAAAAAGCAGACTCTGAAAGTAAACAGGAGAAGGCAAATCGCATAATATCTGAAGCGATTGCAAAAGCAAAAGAGAGAGGAGAGAGAAATATTCCACGAGTGATGAGTCCTGAGAACTTCCCCAGTGTTTCAGCTGAAGGAAAAGAAGAAAAGAAAGGTAGAAAAGTTAAAGCCAAACCAAAGGACAAGGAGAGCAAAAATCCAAAAACTGGTTCCTCATCCAAAATTAAAGAGAAAACAAAAATTGGGTAAGTAGATTAAAATGTCCTCTTAGTTCTCTTCAGACTGCAAATCCTTGATTAAAATGAAAACTGCTTACTGATAATAAAATGTTCTTTTCCACTGCCTACACAAAATTCTTCCTGATTAAGTCCATGTGTGGACTCATTCAGGAACAAGAATGGTCTTTTTTTCTCTTGAGATAAAATCGTTGTAGGACTATCTTTTTCAGAGGAATTACTTTAAATTCATATCCTAAAATGTTCTGTACTTATCTTTGAAGCATAGACAAGACCAAAGAATCTTTCATCTAGTGTTGTATCAGTTCCAATTCCAAGTTAAATTTATCTGATATTATATATGCTGTCTTTATCAATTTTGGCATGTTATCTTCAATACAAGAGTGCGTGATAAACTGCACAGGGAGAAACTGGAAGCTTAATGAACTTGTTAGCAAGTGAATACTCTTAGAGTTATCACATGTATCAAAAGTAAAGTACATATTGGAAAATCTCTATTCTAAGCACTTTGTGCTTCTTTCTTTGCAGTCTTCAGTCATGTCAGTTTAATCAGCCCTTGCAAATTTTGCAAATTCAGCTGGGTCAAGCTGGGTGGACACCTTGGGATAAGGAGCTTTCAAGAGACATTAGAAGGCTCCAAGGGATTCTTTAGGTGGGACATCCGCTGACTCTAGAGCTAAACTAGTTCTCCCATATACTCCTAAAGGGAAGTGTGTCATTTCCAACATGAAGTATGTCAGTAACGGCTTGAAAGGGAAATCTTACCTGCGGTCTGATTATTTTTTTTTAAAATGCATGCTCTTTTTGCGGTAACAGAAATATTAACTGGTGTATCGCTCCAAACTTAAATGTCTCATATGCATATGTGTATTTTCATGTATGGAGCAGAAATGAATGTTCTTTTAATCAACCCATTTATCTGCATTTCTGTTTGTTTGTTGTTTTTGGTGTTTTTTTTTTTTTTCCCTAGGGAACGGTATTTTTCTTAAATGTTTGAAGTAAACAACTTCTTTGGGGAGTTATTCTGTAGTACAAAGATTAGTGCTCTAAACTTGGCTTGCTTCTTAACTTGAACTTCGATGATCTTAATTTCTTTCCCCTCCTGTTAAGGATTGGCGTATGAGTTCTGCTTAGTGCTTCCTTTTTTTTTTTTTCCTTCTTCATCTTATTTAAAGTGGGATTTTGGATGTGTACTTCCAAAGTTGATTTAATCCTCATGTTTCTGAATTTACTTATGTTCTGTAACAGACATTTCGTTCATCCGTCTAATCGGAAAACTTAATCTGTTGTTTGGCTAGTGAGGGTTTTGCAAAGCATTAGGGTAACTGCTCTTAGTGTGCTTTTTTATTTGCTCTTTTGGCTAATTAACAAAACCTGCCAAAATGTCTTTATTTACTGTGTAGTTCCTATAAAATTTTTACTGGCTTTAATCATAAAAAGTGAAGTAAACTGTTACATTTGGGTTTATACTTATGCATTCAATTTTCTGTCTTTGTGAAACACTTGGCCATGCGCATCAGTTAGGATCAGCAGTCAAGATTTCATGAAGCAGTGTCAGCTGAGAAACATGACATGACTGAAGACCGATTTTAGCCGTGATGTTTGTGCTTGATCTGAAATACACTGAAGCTGTAAAGAAACTGCCATTTGATTAAGTATGGTCAACTTTTCATAATTTTGCATTGAGCTCCCTGTTATTTACCAATTTAATCAACTAATGCCCCAGTAGCGCTCTGTTAACCTAATCATGCTGCAAGGTATAACTCTAAGTACGTGGGGCACGTACACGTACGTGAAGATTTATTAGTCGGATCGCGTTTAAGAGGAGTGAAGAGAGTCTTCTAGAGCCACATACACAATTTTTTTTAAGAAGTTCCGTGGATTTTGATGGTGAGCACTAAATCAAGTGCTTTGAGTCATCATGTTTTGTATCCATACAGCTTTATGTGCTGCTATGTTGCGTTAGCACTATTTTATATTATATAATACATAAAATATTAAATGTTTTGTAAGGAATCTACTAGAGTGGTTTTGAATAGCAGTAATGGCAAGAAGGCCTTGTTTTTTAAAAGTGATCATATTAGAATCTGTTTTCTGTGCAAATGTAGCTATTGATCTTATATAAGGATAGTATTTGCCATAGAATGGCTATACTTGGCTTTTCAGAGGAGGTTAAAAAATTTGTGGCTTTAGTAAAATTTGTCTTATCTAGAGAAGAATAGAATTAAATAACTAATAGGGTTTTTAGGAGGCTCTACAGCTTTTCTAAAGGTTTATTCCTGTCTTACATTCTTAGGAAAGTATTTCTTACGGATCTAAGCACATCCTAGAAAATATTGTTATATCAATATAGGATTGGGGTTTTAAATGTGTGGGTTGCTACACTGACTTTTCTCATTTATCTTAAAATAAAACAAATTCTGACTGCATCTTGGGAGAAGAATTTACCATGCTGAGATAATGTGTTTAGAAAACAAGTGCTTTATTGGGCAACTTCAGTTCTAGGAAAACTTTTGTTTTTCTCTTGGAAATGGGGATTTTTGAGATCTGTTTAACGGTGGGAGAGAAGACCTAGATGATTTTTTTTTTTCTTTTTTTGGCTCAATAAGGAGAAAACAACAAAAAAGAAACATTGTATATATGACATTGTTTGCATTTAAGCAGGAAGGAAAGTCTGAAGACAGTAAATGTGATTAAAATCAACTCATTTTCAGTTGTTGTAAAGTGTTATCAACCGTAGTTCTTCTACAAGCAGTAAAGTAGTGAATGAAAACTTAGAGTTAGTGAAGGTCTACAGTAGAACAGTAAGGTAAGTATAGGCTTTTAACAGTAGTGAGGAATATGTTTGGATGCATCCGTCTTGCCTATTTTTAGAAGGAGTTCCACTATGATATGTCCTACCCAGGTGAAAATGTTTTGTTTCATTCAGTGTTTTCTATAAGAAACATATTTAACTTATAGTAACTGCTAAATATGCTGTTTCAGTTTGGATTCTGAGAGCCAGACCAGTGTGGGAGGTGGTTTGGAGTTCTATCTTTTTCAAAAGATATGAAGTCAGGCTCATGTTGCAGGTGACTCCTGTCAGATTTGCACACTCAGGGCAGAAACTACTAACAATTAGAATGATTTTTTTTTTAATGTTTTTTTTTTTTTTGAGAGAGGTGTTTGGAGAGTGGTTTTAGTCTGATCTTTCACATCTCTGCCAGCATCAAACATAGCCTATCCAATATGAGCACAATTCTGTCTTCTCCAGTCCAGCAGTCAAACAGCAAACTTGTACTTAGACTATGATCATAAACTTTGCTGGCATCTTACAGCAGTCCTGTCTGTGCAGCGTATCTTGTGTGGCAGGTACTGTATTGCTCTTGAGGAGGATTTGCGGAGTTACACAGTTGCCCATCTGTGAAAATTACATTATTTGTGTCACTACAGTACAGAAAAAAATTAAAACATGATTCTTTGCAATTCATCATTGTGACTTAATTACTAGCAGTTACTTTATAGACAGGCTGTTGAAGTTCAAGAAATCCTGTCTGTTAAATCAGCCAAATGTTCTACTGGGTTCGGTAAAGTTTCTGTGCCATAAGCATTGGTTAAGATTAATGACTGATTTAATTTATTACCAAGAACATTTTAAGTATTTGTTAGAAGTTATTAAAAGAATGGGTTATAATATATTTAGAATTATGAAATTAAGTAAGCAGTTTGCTTTATGCATTGATTACTGATCAGATTCATTCTTTGAAACTAACTTGCTTTACAGTTTTTCTGAGAACTGCAAAACCAGTGTTCATCTCCTGGATATTTACCAAGGCTTATTGGTGGTTGGAAATCTCTTTAAATCCTTAATATTTTTGCATAGAACTTGTTTCCGTTTATAAGCTCTTTCTAACTGATTATAATTCTTCTTGCATTCAAGGTGATGCATATTTGAATTAAAAAATCTGTTTCTTACCACCTATATGAAAGACAGAAGAATTTTGAATTTGTGAATCTTGTGTTGTTTTTGAAAAAGTAGATTGGCATTTAGGTTTTACAGCTCTTGATATATTCCCACCTACGCAAACATAAAATTAAATATCATGGCCCTGATGAAAAGCACCAGCTCTGCATTGGTGATGTAAAGGACAATACCAGTAGGCGACATTTAGGAATTTATTTATCACTGCATGGTTTAAATAAATAGAGCCCCCAAATCCTAAGAATTTCATTTACAGAAGTTCAATTCAGGACTGTAGTCCTTAAGTTCAGAACTATTTCCTGTTGTCTGAAATGGCTGTATTGTTTCATATGTTAAAAAACCAGTGTTTGTTTGGGTTTTTTTATTCCTAACCCTTAAATTGTAAATTCAGTAATGAATCCATTGAGTCTTTTGTGATCCTGTTCACTAATCAAGTGATTAGATGTCCTAGTTTCTTTGAAGGAGGTCTCAGATGTACTGTTTACAATACAGCGAATTTTTAGGATGCAAGACTTTGACAGAACATCTTGATTGCTTGTTGATATGATAGTTAAGATGGTTTGAAGCCTTTGTAAAGTCATTTAGCAATGGGAGATGTGGGTAGGGGTGTGGAAAGGAAAGTGATTGGCCTGTTACGCTGACCCTGTATCATTTCAGTTTCAATGCAAGAACTTGAAGTGAATTTCCTAGAAGCAGACATTTTGTTTTGGCTGAGTCAGGCAAATGCTTGCTAATATATCTGTGCTCGTAGGGAGGAGATCTCGCTGAATCCTTTTGTACTGTCAGGTCATGGACAACTTCTGTCATGATTAGAAATGGCACACAAATTCCAATTTTGATCATCCTTCTGAGATGTATTTGCATGCAATGAGCTGTGACTCCTTGGTGAAGTTTGCTCTGCTCCTGCATTCTGCTTTTGATGGCTCAAGTTTCAGGTTTTGATGTCTCATTCATGAATGCAAAATAGTGTGGTCTTATCGAATAAGTAACTAAACGCTTTGTTCTCTTGCGTTTTTGTTCCAGTGTTGTATGAGCTTGAAACAGCTGTTGGTTCCAATGAGACTGTAGTAGTGTTTTTAAAATCTGTGCATAGTTCAGAAGGTGTTCATTTGAAACGTAACTAAGGAAAGAGACAGTGGCTAATATTAGTGTGTTAGTATTATTTGTTAAACTTATGTTGAAGGGATAAGAGCAACTGGCTATATACCACCATTATAACTCTGGTTCCAAGAGGATACATGATCTTTTCCGGGAAATGTCTGTTTTGTATTTTGCTAATAGATAATACTTTTAGCTAAGTTTTTAGTGACTAAGAAACACTAATACTGCTGATAATGTGGCAGTTTTATGGCTAGTAATATAATGAAATCCTTTGATTACAAATTAGAGTATTTTTGAAGTGGTTTTGGACAGTAGTAATTTGTTACTTTGTTTATCTGTTTTGGGAAAACTGGAGTAGAATGGTGTATTAAAAGCACGGATCAAAGCCAGTAGTACTGTTCTGAAATCCCTAATTGTTACTGGCTGTTTCTCTTTTCTTTCCTCTTTAGTACTTCATATTCTCTATTTGGAAAACTGTTCTTTATAATATTCACAGAGAATCACACAGTCCTTTAGGTTGGAAAAGACCTTTAAGATCATCAAGCCCAACCGTAAACCTAACACTGCCAAGTCCACTACTGAGCCATGTCCCTGTGCACCACATCTGTGAATCTTTTAAACACCTCCAGGGATGGTGACTCAGCTGCTTCCCTGGGCAGCCTCTTCCAGGGCTTGACAAGCCTTTCAGTGAAGTAATATTTCCTAATACCCAACCTAAGCCTTCGCTGGTGCAACTTGGGGCCATTTACTGTCATTCTTTCCCTTGTTTCTTGGGCAAAGAGACCAACACTCACCTCACTACAACCTTCCTTCAGGTAGTTGTAGAGCGATGAAATCTCCCCTCAGCTTCCTTTTCTCCAGAGCCAAAGGCTCTCAGCCGCTCCTCATGAGACTTGTGCTCCAACCCTTCACCTGCTCCATTCCCCTTCCCTGGACATGCTCCAGCCCTCCAATGTCTTTCTTGTAGTGAGGGGGCCAAAACGGAACAGATGATTTGAGGTGTGGCATCACCAGTACTGAGTACAGGGGGACGATCAATTCCCTACTCCTGCTGGCTGCGCCATTGCAGATACAAGCCAGGATGCTTTGGGCTGTCTTGGCCACCTGGGCCACTGTTGGTCCCTGTTCAGCTGGCTGTCAACCAGCACCCCTGGTTCCTTTGTGCTGGGCAGCTTTCCACCCAGTCTTCCCGTGTGGGTTGCATGGCATTGTTGTGGCCGAAGTGCAGGACCTTACCCTGAGCCTTGTGGGACTCCATACAGTTGGCCTTTGTCCCATTGATCCATATCCCTCTGTAGAACCTTTCTATCCTCATGCTGATCAACACTCCTGCTTATTAAAGCTGTTCAAAGTGTTGATGACTCTTCAGTCACATTCTGAGCTATCAAACAGAAGGAGGATGGAACAGATTCTTCCTGGTTCCTAATTTATGAGGAAGAAGTTGTAATGTGTCTCAAATAGTGGTTTCTGGTGGTCTTGCTCATACTTTTAAGTCTTCCAATTTTGTTTGCTCCATGTTAGGAGTTTAGTGCTAAGGATCAGAAGTAATTATAATGACTTCTGAGATGGCTTCTTATTAAACATTTGTATTGGTATAAGTTTCTCAATGACTTTATTTTGTGGTTATAGAAAAAGGGAATATATGTTGAAGCAACCTACATTTTCTAATTGTTAAGGTATTTCTAGATGTTATGTAATAAGATAAATTTTAAATTTAAAAAGGCACGAGAAAGTGAAATTGGGATGATTTTTAGTGGTATTACTTATTCTGTGTATACAATGTGCTGTTTCCTTTTCATAGAAACAGAAAAGTTTCTGCTCAGAACAGTTTGTTTCGGGGTGGAAAAAAGGATTTTAGCCAAGGATCTTTATGCTTTCATGCAGAAATTTATAAACTGGCAAGAGAACTTGCTCTCTCACTGAAAAAATTCACAGAATTGATCCAGTTTACAAGCTTCTGAGAATCATTGTTTTCACATAGCAGATTTTTTTAGAAGTTTTTGGCCAAAATATGAGCAGATTGCATTTTTACTAATAGAAATGTGTGACTTTAGCACCATTCTGGTGTTCAGCAACTTCTGATAGCAAGAAGCATTGTGTTTCTGGGCGCTGGATCAGAAAAAAGTGAAACCATGCATTTTTTTTCTCTCATTCGCACCATATCTGTATAGAGTAGGAAACATTCTGATCTGCAACATGTAGAGAAGATGTTGAGAAAAATTCGGGGAGATGCTTGTGAAAAGAAGTACCAGGGTAAAGAAATCAAGATTAAGATAAGATGCAAAAGCTGTTAGAGAAATGGAATATTATGTATAAGAGTGTAGGGGCACACAAGGGGGACTGTACAGCTGCAGAGGAGAGGAAAACAAGTGCAAAGAGAGATGTAATTAAAGCAGTCTAATCACAAAAATAAGCCCATGTTCTGAAACAGAAGGTCCTTAAAATCCTCTGCTATTCAGTGCATACTGCTACAACCCATGGTAAAATAACCATGGCCTTTCTTAATATTGTGCTGCTTGAATCCGGAAGGAGCCTGAGCCTAAAATACTAGGCAGTAGTGTGTGAAATGAGGATGAACTATGTTTTTGTGGATACAAACACAGTAGCATGCACTTAAGAAGTGTTTCAACCCACCATTTCACAAAAGAGGATCAGAATTTGGAGTAGACTGCCCAGGGAGGTGTCAGCTTTGGAGATAAACAGAACTTGACTGGACTGAGCAAGATACAAGAGCTCTGAAGCTGGCTCTGAGTAGGGACGAGATGTCCTTCAGAGACCCCTTCCAGCTTGACTTATATCTCAGCACTTATTTGATAAAAGAACATATAGAGTTCCTTTTTCTTTGTTGGTAGTAGTCTTGTAGTTTTGTTTTTCACTTAAATCAAAATGTGTATCTTGCTTATAATCAGCTCTACTTGCCATACCTGCATCAGGCCTTTAATGCCTTTGCTTCAAATCAAAGAGGAGACTTGGGCTCTTATTTATTGGTGAAATAAATAACCATGTACCAGCTATATCATGTGAGTTTACTGGATTGAGTACTCTCTGTGTCCACTTTTTTAAGTGAAAAAATCAACAAGGGACAGGGACGGAGCAACACAACTTGTTGCACTTAACACAGGGGCAAAGTTTAAAATAGTGCATACCTAGGTGACACCTGGTATCTGCTCTCCAGCAATGGCCAAAAGCAGATGAAATGGGAATAATTTAAGAGCAGGGAAAACATGCATGATACTTAAATTTTTCCCAAACTCTAGACATGCAGATCAGGAACTTTGTGGGATAGGTACTGTTTCATTCATTTACTCACCTTCCAAGAAAATCTCGCTCATAAGTTTATGAGGTTTCCCTTTGAATCTATGTTAAGCTTCAACATCCACAACTCCGTCCAGTAGCAAGCTCAGAAGTTCAATAACACCGTGCCTTGTCTGCATCACTTTGGAATATTAGCTAATTTGACATATTAGCTGACAAGTGCTAATGTAACTCTAAATTCTTTGAAACGAAGCGAGATTAAAAAAAAGGAAAAGGTGGTTTATCCAAGTCCATCACCAGAAAGAGTAATATTGGGCAAACACCCAAAAATCTAGTAGTCTTGGGGAAGAAATGAAGAAGAGAGTCTTAATCAGAGTTTGAAAAGTGAGGAGGAAAACCCCCCCAAACTACTCTTGAAAACAGTAGGAAAACCGTTGCATTAGTTGTTGAAATTATTTCCTGTAATTATGAAATGTTTTCGAAGTAACAATTAAACTGAGAACACCTAAAAAAAGTAAGGACTCGAGGACTAGAATTTACCCTTGAACAAGCAGATCTGTGAGCAAGCAGCTCTGCGATTATGCCTACTGCACCTTAATTTCAATGTGCATTTGCCAGTACAATTCATTTCATACTAGAAATGAAAAATGGGAGTGGAAAACGTTTTCTTTTTTTTTTTTTTTTGTCTTTTTAACATTTCCACTGAACCTACGTAGCAGTTAAGCAATGAAAACGTTCATTGCTTCTTAAAATATGTCTAAAATCTTTTGCAAGCCCTGTTGCTTAAACTATCCATATTGTTCTGGTGATTTAAGTTTTTTGTTTCTGTGTGGACTGTTAGTTTGGACTAGTAAGTATGCGATAATTCTCTTCTCTGAACACTTGCAAAGAGAAGAAAGTGATAAACAAGTGTTTCAAGCAAGTCCTACTTTCTCATCAGTGGGTTTTCATGTGGCCAAGATATTTGATCCTACTTTGATTTTCAATAACTTGTAATGTCTGCATGAAGACTAAAATGCTGTGTTTCATTTGTGCTGTAAATGGAAGAAGAGACTGATATGGTGGAACAGTTAACTCATTATCTGTTACATAGATCTGGTGTTTAGGTGATGTATAAAATACTTACTTCAGGACAGCTCTTTATCTGTGATTTTGTTGCTTCGTTTGTCATCATTCTACAATTATGCCACTGAAAACATATTTCAAGAGGAGTATTGGGCACATTTCAAATATGAAAAAGTAAATATTTTGATACCCTTAGTTAAAAACAAATCAGATGACTTGGTATCATGATTTACAGCATAACCTTGAAATGTGAAAAAAGAAATAACTACTGTTTTTTCATTGGAGTTTAACTAATTGATTTGGCATGCTGTTGGTTCTTGATATATTTTGAGAGGTTATAAGATTTCTTACAGATAAAACAATTGAGTTTTGATTACTGTTTCTTTTTTTTTACTCTTTTTCCTTTTTTAAGGGCCAGAAAGGTTCGTGCAGTTCCCGCATTTTTTTTTCCATTGAGTGACTTATTTAAACATACAAGTTTTGCATGTCAAGCAGCTTTGAATGCTTTTAAGTTGTTGTCCATAGCTGATTTCTTTTATTAAAAATAAAATGTATTTTGCACTGCAAAACAGTTTATGGTAAATAATTCACTGTCATCATCTACAGATGGTATTTATCCTAACTTTGTATCATTTACCATTGTCAGTTTAAATTTTGTATCTTCTTATTTATAGATTTAAAATATGTATGATACAGAGGAATTGAGATAGTAAGGTAACTGCTTGCCTGCAGAGAAACTCAGTAGTAGAAAACAGTGTCTGCTGGGAAGTCGTAGCTCTTTGTTTTGAGACATTTTTCAGACGGTGGTGCTTCTGACTTTTACCCTAAGAAGAATATGGGAATTGCTAGTGCATGTGGTGTTATTTTAACTAGACTGGTATATGGCATTCACTTAGATGTTGGGTTTTTTTCTTAACAGAAAGCTAATCATCACACTGGGTAAGAAGCAGAAAAGAAAAATTGAATCTTCTGATGAATTATCAGATGCTAAGCAGACTCCACAGCGGCCGTTGAGAGATGAAGACTCACAGGTAAGTAGACAGAATTTTTCCCTTTCGAATTTGCATGTGGTGTTATTTCTACAGACCTCTTTTCCCCATCTCCAAAAAGTTATGCTACTTTTGACACAGTGACAGTTACTCTCTCACTGCTGTCTTTCTCTCATAAGTAGAACCTATCTATCTACTACTTTTCTTAGTGGAAAAATAGAAAATCGTGTGTGTTAAGAGTCCCCTGTCTGTAATGGGACATCAGTGCTCTGCTTTTGTCTGGTGCATTTCAGTATGGAAGGCCATAGATTTGAGATCTACCTGTTGAGCTGGCAGTTAGACCTGATCCTTACTTGGGCTGACTTTGTGGGGAAGATGTAGAGATCACCTAATAGAACAGACATCTATCAGTGAAACCAGCTCCTTTAATCTTTAAAAGGCTTGTTCCAAACTTAACTCTTTGTGCTGAACTCCGCTTCTGTAGAAACTGAAAGAATTGGGTTTCTTGCAGTGTTGGATCTGAGGGGAGCAATGATCAATATACTGATAGCCAATGGTTGTGTGTGGAATATTTCTGAAGCAAGCGCCAGGTGAAGAATCAAAGTGGTGGAGTCATTCTCTTGAGGAATATCTATCTCCCTTGTAACTTTCTGCAGTTTTTTCTAGAGTGTGCTGGTTAAAATAGTAACATAGCTAATTATTTACAAGACTTGCACACAAACAAGTAGGGACTGTTGGTAGGAGATTACATCCTAGTTGTGTGTATGTTAGTGACAGATTTGTAACTTTCTTGCTTTAGGGTAAACTCCTTTAAAACTAAGTTTATAAACTAGAAATGCACAGGTTTTTATCCTGTGGTATTTTCATCCACAGAGATGAAAACAGTGTTCAAAATAAGGTGGTGCTGAGAAAAAATTAATTGCATTATTTGATGACAATGTCAGAAAACAATTATGAGATACTGAGTTGACCTTTAGTTAATGCTGGGCAGGGGGTGGATCAGAAACCATTTTCCAGAACAACATTTTGTTAACTTCAGTGATAGCTTGTCTTGGCTAAAGGTTACCTGAAGGAAACATGAAATTATTTATTTCTTGGGGAGTTTGTTTTCGTTGCTTTACTTCATTAATTCATTCTGTCTTTAGTTTTCCAACATTTCCTTGGTTTTCTTTTCGTGTTGCACATGGCTGTCTATTTTTAAGCCCTGGAGGGCAATTCTAGTTGTTTTTTGGGATGATGTTTTTTTTCTCCCATAATGGGTTTGGTATACTTAGTTTCACAGTAAGTGTCTTCCTTAAATACGTTCATTAATTTTTTGGAAAAATGTGTGGTACTACTTTTTGTGCCTTAGAACATTTGTTTATGACCATGCTTCTCTACTCAGGGAAATGCATAGTTTTTTTTCAAACAACTTGACTTACATATTAATATGTTGAAGAACATATGTCTGTTTATGTTTTGTTAATCACTTCATACTTTAAGAAAAGATAGTGAGAAGGATTGAAAAGGCCAGTTAATGCCTCATTAAGTTTTGAAAAACGCAACAAATACTTCATTAGTAAAACTTGAACCTGATTCTTAATTCGTCTTTTTCTAATTCATGCTTCGTTGTGCATTGCTCCTATTAGTGTGTTTTTGTCAGCGAACTATTGTTGGTTCAGTGATAATGTGACATTTTATGTTGCGTTAAGGTGTCTGTTTAAACCTGATGTTTCTTTTTGTGCTAACACCCACCCTTCTCCCCTCGCTTTTTATTGAGGAATAGCTAATCTGGCTGTGCTGTTGTGGAAAACAGTAGTTTCTTACATGCACTGTCCCACCTTTTCCAGAAGACTTGTGATGCCCATTCTCTGATTTTTACTGTATATATCCTGTTACTACTCTGTCTTACTAAAATTGTGGTAATAGAGTTGTTACAGCTTAGGGAGGTGTTTTACCAGACAGCACAGACCAAGAGCTGAATTTAACAGTCAAGAAAAAAGTCCCTATGCTGCAATCTTTCTGTTACTTAATATCTGTTCAGCAGAAGCCAGTATGACCACAGGATTCTGGTTTTTGTTCTATTCACAACTTGTTCCTCTCACAGCGTATTGCAACCAGCAGTGGCTTTTCCTAAACAAAAATATGCTTTGCTGTGTAGCTTATTATAATTATTAGGTTGGTGCAAAAATAATTGCCGTTTTTGTCATTGTTAATTGTGATGCTTATTTTGCATTAAGCTTTTATTTAACTGTGTTCATGTAGTGCACCATTTTGAAGTGCAAAATTCGTTCTACTTTTCTATGCTAATGGTTTTGTTTTCACTGTTTATTCTTTTTTTTTTATATTACGCTGTCAAATTAAAGATGGAAAACAAGAAAATTCGAGTGATTTTGTTCTATGAGTTCAAAGGGGGATGTAAAGCAGTGGAAAACTGCTATCAGTATCAATCAAGCATTTGGCCAGGGGACTATCAACAAACGTGAAACTCGACATTGGTTCCAAAAATTTTGTGATGGAAATGAGAGCCTTGAAGATGAGGAGGATCATGGGTGTCCTTCTGCAATAGACAGTAATGAATTGAGGGCCATTACTGAAGCTGAGCCACACAAAGCAGCTCGAAGAACTAAGCATTGACCACCTAACAGTTGTTTGACATTTGCATCAAATTGGAAAATCAAAACAGCTCAACAAATGGGTGCTGTACAAAAGGCTAAAACCATCACAGCAGAGAAGTATTGCCAGGAAATGGACAAAATGGACCAAGAATGGGAGCCTTTACGTCCAACAATGGTCAGATGAAAGGGACCAGTGCTTCTTCATGGCAATGCCCAACTGCATGTCTTGCAAATGACTCTGCAGAAACTGCACAAACCTGGCTACAAAACTCTGCCTCTCCCAGCAATTACCACATTTTCAAGCATCTTGACAATTTCCTGCGAAAGAAGGTTTTCCTCAAGCAAGCAGCAGCTCAAAACGTCTTTGAAGAATGCATCAGTTCCAGGACTCCAGAATTCTATGCTACCAGAGTAGACTTGTTTCTTGTTGGCAAAAACGCATAGATTCTAATGGTTCTTACTTCAATTAATAAATTTTATTCTAAGCTGAGATATACTGCTTTAAAGTTGATAGTTAAAAGATGGCAATTATTTTTGCACCAACCTAATAATTTATTTTATAGAGACTGCTGATTTTATTTTTGTGATGATTAGGATATGCAATATCCTAATAATCTAAGTATTTGAAACTTATACAGTGAGAACAAATAATTTTCTTAGTGTGAACTCTGTTTCTGCAACTGGAGCTTGTTGTCCTCAGATTCTTGCAGAAACAAGAGTGGACGGTTAGAAAGAGAGAAAACAAAGTAAGCAAAACACTGCTGTTAAACAAGCTTGATTAAGATGGAGGAGAAAACAAATACATTAACGAAGCAACAGACTCTTATTAGCCATCAAATCAGGTTTTATCAGCAATTCAATCAATATCATCTAATGAAAATCTTCATTTTTTTTTTTATAACCCTGTTGTTTAATAGAGAGGATTCAGCATGTTTTCTGTCTTTCAGTGAGGTTCTTGAATTGCACAGTAACGCGCTGCTGTTACACTGAATATTAAGTTGGTGTTGAAATACTGATGGTTATGGGAGATCTATTATATATCAGCTTCGTTCCCATACCCTGAAAATGGTGTTCCATGTTTGCTTTTTCAAGCTCTAAAAATGAAAGTATCAAATGTTTAAATGAAAAAGAAAAAAAAATAGAATTGATCAAAAATAATATATGGATACTCCAGTCCGTCTGTGATTCACATGCTTTATGTTTTCTATCAAATGTTGACCTTCATTTTTTGATGTAGCTGAAGTATTGCTTAGAATATCTCAAAACTTCTAATTCATGTTACAGGAAGTTTTTTGTAAAAACTTTTTTTTGTTGTCCTGCCTGCAGAAGAGAAGGTCAAATCGTCAAGTTAAAAGGAAAAAATATGCTGAAGAAGGAGAAGGAAAACAATCAGAAGAAGATGCTAAAGTTTCTGTGAAAACCAAAAAGAATTCTGCCCCTTTACCTGCTGAACAGCCTTTACAGTTGTTTGTGGTAAGTAAAAACTGGCTTGGTCTGTAATGGGAACTTTGCAGTTGTTTCAAGAACTTCAATGAATAGAGCCCATAGCTTGGAAGGAATACGTTATTATTACTAAGCCACTGTTTATTTAATGTGGCATCTTCCTGAGATCTTGAGCACTGGAAGAAATTACTTACTATGTTTTTTTCTGTTATGAACATTTGTTGACTTAACTGAGGTTAGGGGTAAGTATAAAGATAAAACTAAGGACAGGTACATCTTAAATAATGTTTTATGCTGTGTACACATCTGGAAAAGCTGTATGCTCATATATTCTGCAAGTCCTAAGACTTGCAGAAGTACAGAATTGAATCTGTGGACATCTCTGCTTACTGAGATTTTTAAAAAGGATACTCCTCCCTGTTTCCCCTGCTTCAGGTTTCCACTTCCCTTGTGCTGGCTCTGGTAGTCACTCAGTGTTGAGCCATTTTAGGTAACTTAAGTGGCAGGAAAGAAACTGTTTAAAAAGTGTTAGTGAAATGCTTGTAGGAGTGCTAAGGTTGTAAAGGAGAAAGAGGGATAGTATGATGGGGAGAAAAATCAGACAAGAGGGAAGATAACTTCTTGTTTGAAGCAACCTCTAAATTTGGTGCGCTGTCTCTGGAAGTACAGCTTCAGTCTTGGCACCGCTAAGTAATCACTTATCTGTGTCACACAATACCTGCTGGAATTCCCAGGCATGACCTTCTCCGTATCTATATAATGAATTTCTATGTGCGTCTACTGCATCAGATCAGCTCAACAGGGCATTCACAGTGAGTCTGTGTCTGGAAAGATTCTGTCGTAGAATCACCGTTGCCTGCGCTGTAAGTGTGTCTGGCAGGTGAGCATCGGATCTGGTGCTCTTTGGAAGTGCCAGACTTGGTGTATTTTCACATCTGTTTCTGGATATAAACCTGGATTTTAAATTTTACTCAAAGACTCTTAAGGAGAATGCTGCTGGTAGGGGTCAAATTTGCCTTTATTGTTGATCTTTCAACAAGACACTTGTGTTGGAAAGTTTTAAGCCTGATGAGTTTCAAGTGAGGACGTTTACTGATATTTATAATGTCATTTTTTTCCCTGCACTTATAGGAAAATCCAAGTGAAGAAGATGCAGCAATTGTAGACAAAATCTTATCCTCCAGGGTAATAAAGAAAGAGGTAAGTGATGGTCATGGCATAAAGTTGCTCATTTGAAAAAAGGATTTTGTATCCATCATTTTACATTTCCCTTAAATTTCCTTTCCTAGGTATCTGCTGGGATGACAGTAGAAACGGAAGAGTTTTTTGTAAAATACAAGAACTAGTAAGTATTAAAAAAGTGGCTTCACTGCAGGATATGACTGAATTAATTACCAGAGTCCTGTACTAAAGGTTTTTTTTTTATTGTTTGAAGACTATTTATAACCAGATTTTGTCATCGTTTGAGATTTGTTCTTCACAAATTTAGTCTTGAAATTCACTCACCAATAAGCTGACAGCCATTATTGCCAAAGGAATGGAACTTTTAGAGAAGATACATATATTTATTAAATTCAGCAGGGGCTGCATGTGTGAGGCTAATTTTAATTTCATTAATTTAAATCGGAGCTATTTTGTGAACATAGATTACACTTACAGTTTCATACATTTAGGAGAGGTTGGTGTAGGAGTCAGTCTTACTGTTTGAAAAAAGAAAAAGAAAATCTTCTGGTGAAGAGCAATGATTTTACATCAGAAACAGGAAATAAAAAAGAACGAAGAAAATTCTTTTCAATTTATTCCTATTTTAAATGTTGCGTGTGTCTTTCTGTCCCAAGTCAGTTTTTCATGTCGAAAAGGCAAGCACTTTTTAAATTTTACGTGTGGATAATTTCATTAGGTTCTTGCTAATAAGTGTAACTTTTTTAATCTCTGTATTCACATGTTTCTGGAGACCATGTAGCTCTTGTTTTCTGAAAGTGTATAGTCTGTCTTCTTATCTGAGAATGCCCTTCAATAGCTCTGCTTTATTTCTACTGTATCTTTAGGGAGCTTAGGGAGTGGTGGTAATGTATTAAAAAGTGGGTATGAGGAAGAAACGTATGTACTTCTGTGAAGGCTCACTGGGGGACATTTCACTGGTGTAGGGACTGCTGCTCATGTTCCCTCCTTCCTTTGACTCTACTCCTTCCTGCTTTTCTCCCAGCCCAATCTTGTGCCACGTTCCTTTTTGGCATGGGCTCTGGTGCTCCTGATGGATGTTTTACATGCGTTCAGTCGTATAATTCAGCAGTACCTGTCAAGATGAGTTCACATGAAGTACATGAAAAAGTTAGATCCAATGTGTTAAGTACTTTATATCCCTGGTCACTTTCTGGCAAAGCTGTGTGAGTGGTAGCCCAAAGACATTGCCTTAGCTAGGTGCTGCAATAGGATTATTTGGAGGAATAAATCTTAGTCTTTACAGTGAATTCTGTCTTGAATGGTAAAATGTTATTTTTTGAGTGAAATCTTGGTTTATAAAATAGATTATTTTAACTGTTTATTCAGAATAGATAGTAAGCTCTTGCTTTGACTAATATGTTAATGTTCATCTGTGTAATTTTAGCTCTTATCTCCACTGTGAGTGGGCCACAGAACAACAGCTTTTAAAGGATAAAAGAATCCAGCAGAAAATAAAACGATTCAAACTAAGGCAAGCACAAAGAGCTCACTTTTTTGCAGATGTGAGTATGAAGTATACAATTAAGTAAGCTTGTTTTTTCTTGTGAAATCATGATTAGTAGTCTGCTTTTAAATTGAAAAGCCAAATATTGAAGTAGAACTCAGTCGCCAGGGTTGGGTTTTTTGTTGCAGCAAGGAGTTGTTTGTTAGACATAATTTTAAGAGTAAGTCTTCTGGAGTCACTGAAGTAGCCTAACTTGCATGGTATGAAATTGGGTTTGGATATCTACTTAGAAGTGGTAACGAGGGAAAGGTTATGTTACTATGGCTAAATGCTTTACAGTATGACTTTCCCAAGACTTCATTTCTAAATGACTGCATTTTCTATTCTAATGTCTGATCCCTCTTCAGTGCTGGTCAGAAAAAAAAAATAGTTAAAAAAAAATTATTTTAAGGTGTGTGCAAAAGCCTCAGTAGATTACAAAGGCTAAATTCATTTTGTGTACAATGAGACTAAGTCTTAGCATATACCAGACTTTTTTACCTCTCTACTGATTTAATCAACTTATATCGCAGATGGAAGAAGAACCTTTTAATCCCGACTATGTTGAAGTAGACCGGGTATTAGAAGTATCTCTTTGTGAAGATAAGGACACTGGTGAGGTAAATATGTCTTAAAGCAAGTCAAGAAGATACACCTCCATGGACTGTTTGATAGTGGTAGTTTTGGCAGATTTCAGAGTAATGGCTTAATGATTCTAAGCCTCTGTAGTATTTTTTATGAAACATGACAGTCCTGTCATTTCCTCTGCTAGTCATATATTTTGAAATGGAAATCAAGTGCAATGGCTTATATTTTTTTAGTATTAATAGGTCATAGTAGATCAAGCTTAGGTATTTACTGATGTAAATGTGAGGTTTGACAGTTGCCTGTGAGTTGTGACAGAAGTCTGCTCACGTGTCTGCTCCTGTTTCTCTGATAGTGAGGAATCACTGCTGGAAGAAGCATGAGAAGTCAAGGCAGTGGTGATATCCTCTTCCTCTCTAACTCTGTCCCTAGGCTTTAGGCAGCCAGTGATTGAGAGGTGTTTTGATAGTCCCTAGTGGACCTTTTCCCTCTTTATTATCAAAACTCTTTTTTAACTTTAAGAACCTCTTCTGGAAAGCTATTAGAGAACAAAACCATGAGCACAAAGACTGGCAAAGTTATTGATGAGGGTGTTGGAATAGCTGTGATATTTATTCTGTTCTTCTAGATAGCAAAATGAGCAGACTCTTACCCAGAGATTTCTGCATTAATCTTCCAAAAGCAGGGTTGAGGGTTAAAATTGCTTTTCGTTGTATGTAACATAGTTGTCTGTTATTATACTTTTAGAAAAAATATATGGTTGCCATAAGGCTTTAGCTCAGCTTCTTGAAAGATGACTTTTTATCAAAATAAATCTAACTAAAATAATCTGCTTTGGTTGCATCTTTGGAGATTTTTCCTTTTTATATATGTGACCCACCAGACCTATAAAGCTATATATTCTTTTGAGAAGACCTCGGTGTTTGGCACTTCCTCAAGCTCTTTGATCTAGGCTTATGTAGCCTGACCGGGGAATGGAGGAAGTGTCCTGGGTAGCACCTCTGTGGTTAATATCTGTGGTCAATTGGTCAGTGTCTCATTCCCCTTCTCCCCCCGCTCCACCATATTTCCCCAAACATCACAAATGTAGGTTATCTTTCTTTAAACTTGTGGATTGGTGGGATGGATAAGTACTCCAGGGGTCTATAACAAGTGGCAGAGTGTGAGAAGCCAAGGATAGTAGATAACAAGATAACCTCTTTAAAAACCTATCTGAAATGTGGTTTTGTTTCCAACTCTCGTGAACGTTAGCTGCTCAAATAGTAAGGCATATTAACAGTCTGTGTACTAAATTAAAAGCTGATAACATTCAGAATTTTCTTCTGCAGCCTGTTATTTACTATTTAGTAAAATGGTGTTCGTTGCCATACGAAGACAGTACGTGGGAGCTGAAAGAAGATGTAGATCAAGCGAAAATAGAAGAATTTGAACAATTACAAGCTTCCAGGCCTGACTCAAGGAGATTGGTAAAATTATTCTTAGTTTATTTGTATGTCTTGGCAAATTGGATTTTATTTTGTGTTGAAACGTAAAGCTTATTGACATTCTCTGTAAAGGAAGACTTTTTATACAATGAGGGATGTGAAATAGTGGCAGAGGTTGCCCAGGGACGTAGAGGAGGTCCCATCCCTGGAAACATACAAAGTCAGGCTGAGCAACCTGATCTGGTTGAAGATCTCTCTGCTCCTTCTGGGGGATTGGACTAGATGACCTGCAAAGGTCCCTTCCAACCCAAAGCATTCTATGATTCAATGATCTGTGAACCTTGTTACCTAAGAATAATAGTATTTTGAAGTACATATAGATAAATATTCTTATCTATTATGTTACTCAGTTAAAAAAAATAAGGTAAAATCTTTGTTTAGGAAAAAATATGAAGTGCTGTAATTTTCAGAGCTTTTAACTGAGTGACACACAACAAATTTACACTGGTTGTTACAGAACCTAAACACCATTAAGATGAAGGGAAAAAGGAATAAAGTATAAGCATCCTTTTATAGAGAACAGAGTTAAATCTTGTGCTTCAAAACTGAAGGAAATTGGCAAAGAGAGTTCTGTCAAGCAGCTGCTGTAATTACTTCCTGCTTTTATTTTTCTTGTCATAAAGGGCTAGCTGAAAGGAAGACAAATATGTGTGATAAGGAAATGTGTTTTATCTTTGGATTGTCAATTTTTTGTCTGCTAGAGCAAGAGAAAACAAAGTAGTTCTGTTTAAAGTTCTGTATGTCATCATCAGAGCAATATGTGTCCTGTGTGGTGTAGTATGCCACTTGTTTTAACTTTAGTATTTTACATAACTGAATATACATTTTAATTTGCAGGCTTTGAGTTTTATTTTAATGATTTTTCCATGTGCAGATAATGACGGTTGTCACGATTAACATCTTCATATTATATTTAGTTCATTTTTCTGATATTTATTTAAAATCCTGCCATTTTGGCATGTGGGAAGAAGGGCTTTTATACATCTCTTACCGTATTTGGCTTTGAGAGAGAGAGATGATTAAAGTGCAGCCTAACAACTGACAGTCATCTTAGCATCAGCAACAAGTATTTTTTGCACCACTAAGTAAAAGGAAGTATTTGCTGCCTGCAGCCCTGCAAGCAGGAGCGTGGCTGCCTCTGGTGTGGGGGAGTAGACAGATGGCTGCTGGTGGGTGAGGGGACAGCTACTGCTGCACTGAGCCCTGGTGTCAGGTGATGCTGACGTTGTCAGTAAAGAGAGAGAAAATTCAAATCTAAAGTTCAGAGCTGTCAGATAAGGCCACGTGAGTCTGAAGTGAATGTAAGCTTTTATAAATACTGAGAAATGTTTAAAAACCAAATTTACAGCTGATCAGAGAACCACTTAGTAAAAATATTGTGCATGAGTATGTGAGTTTGTTCACGCTGGGATGCAGATGCTATCTGAAGGGTCTTTTCTGGTGGAATCCTACCTAGTATCAGTCAAAAGCTTCAAGATTTCTTTACTGAGTTGCCTGCTAAGCTAGTAATCAGCCTGTTGAGTCTCCAGGCTTGTAAACTTGTGTGCATTTGTGTGCTTATGTATATATTGTTCATATATGCTTAGCTTCTCAGCTTTCCTTGAGCTTCCTAGGGACATTAAGAAGATACACCTTGGTACTGTTACAGTCTGTTCTGTCATGTCTTTTGTATTGTGATCCTGTGTGTGCTGATACTGTCTTTCATCTGTTCCCTTGCTGAAATCCATTCAGGGAGCGAAACCACTCACAAGTCTGCTTTTTTTATTCCTGCTTTTGACTTCTGGAATTGGCTGTCAGGTCTAATGATGCGCAGTGACCAGGGCAGATGCTGAAGGGAAAGGAAGAGATAACAGTACCTCATTGTTGGTTGTCCAGACTGCTTCAGGAGGGTGCCTTCAGAATCCGAAGTTATTCAGATTTTGGGGATATTGGTAGTCCCTGATAGTCAGTTGGCTCTGGTTGTAGGACAGTTGTTCTTAAGAGCTTCCAAGGTGAAACTGCATAGGTTCATAAAGTTTCTCATGTAAATGAATTAGTGTTTCAAGTTATAAGCTATTTGTATGTGTAGTTCTAGATGTCAGTTGCTTTATATTGTTGTAATATAATCTAAAATTAGTTTTTAAAGTATTAATTTATATAGGCAAATAAATACAAATTTTAGGTTTCTGTAGACTAGTTATTGGTAAATAATGCTAACAATGATACACTCTCAATTTTAATGTAATTACGTTCTAGATCTGAAGTTGTTATACTTGAGGAGATAGCGGTTTAAAATGTTTTGGCAAAAAAAAAAAGCTTGTGTGAACTTGCACATGTATTAATTTTTCCCTTAAAGGACCGACCACCTCCAAACTCCTGGAAGAAGATAGAACAGTCCAGGGAATATAAAAATGGCAATCAGCTCAGGGAATATCAACTGGAAGGACTTAACTGGCTCCTATTCAACTGGTACAATAGGTATGTGCATCAAGTGCTTTCTCATGTAAATTTTAAACTGTATGAAGTTAAATCGCTGTTACTGGGGTGAATACTGTTTTAACTTTAATTTATTTTAGCTTCTCTGCTTGTGCTGAAAGGGTGTAGGTGGAAAAAAAATTCTCTTCCTTTGGTTGTATCTGTATGTGTTTATGAACAAGGGTAACAAACCCAAAACTTTAAAAGATTAAAACTAATGTAACTGAAAATAAATTTCCAGTGGCTATGAGAGAATTCAAAAGTAACTGCCAGTGAAGTACAAGCTTTCCAGATTTTTGGAAAACGCTTGAATCCTTCAAAATGATTTCTAGAAGTAGTACATATTTAAAATAAGGTTACCTCCCTTCAAAAATACGGCTAGTAAATAAATGTTTTCTATATTGTAGCTAAAGTTAACACAGCAATAGCATTACTGAACAGAAGCTACAGGGAGTAATTTATAAGATTTTTTCCAGAGCGCTGTGTTTTCTCTGTTTCTCACATGGATTTCTGTTCATGAACCTTTCTGCTTGCTTTATTTCCAAAACTTCATTTGCCTGTCCCTTATAGAGATTATGTCAGCGAGCAACCCATTTGACCACTCCATTTCATGATCTGCAAAAAACCAAAAAAATTGTTTTAATTATCAGCCAAACACAGCAGACTAGTGTATCTGTGCAATCAGAGTGAGGGGACAGAATGTCTGGCTGAGAGTGAACACCTAGTGGTGGTAGTAATTTGGTTATATGCATCTCTCTGTTTGGAAACAAGAGGGGAAATATGTCTTTGGTGCTGAAATGCACTCCTGTTATGTGAGCGTAGCTGGGATGCTTTCCATCTTTGAATTCTGTGAAATCATCGTTGATATCTAACAGCTTTGTCAAGGTGAATGTAGGAAATCTAATTCATTTGAATTCTTTTAATTTGGGCAGACATAGTCTTAAAAGAATACTTTTGGAATATCTTTATAGGAGGACCTCATGGAACGTTCCTTTCTCAAGTTTTGCCAGTGCAAAACATGACTGAAAGCTTGTGGGTTTGTGTTCCAAATGTATTCTTTCACCATAACCAGAGAACATCTTTTACTATGCCTCAGTTTTGACTGTTGTTTTACACTGGTGTATTTCAACTTTGTTTAATGCTAGTAACTTTGTTTAATGCTAATAACAAATACATATGTTGTATTTTCAGGCGAAATTGCATTTTAGCGGATGAAATGGGTCTCGGCAAAACCATTCAGTCAATTACATTCCTCTATGAAATCCTCCTTGCTGGTATAAGAGGGCCTTTTCTGATCATAGCTCCGCTTTCCACTATAGCAAACTGGGAAAGAGAATTTCGCACATGGACTGACATTAATGTTGTAGTGTATCATGGAAGTATGATCAGCAGGCAGATGATTCAGCAGTATGAAATGTACTTCAGGGACTCACAGGTATTATAATATCACTTGTATGCAATAACTTAGCCCAACTCTGTTTCAGATAGTAGTAATGAAAAGTATACTTCACATGGTCTGTACATATGTCTTGGTGAAAGTCATTTTACATCCCACGATGTATTTTTTTAGTCTTTTTACGTACCAGAATCTTTAACATATGCTTACTGAATAAATTTTGTAAAAGTGGTTGCAGCAAGATGTATGTTGTTTCAGTACGCTGAGTAATTTGCAATTTAATATCAGTGATGCTGTTGTGCGTAGAGACGAAAGTGTACACAGATGGTTGCAGTTGGGTCCTGAATTTGAAGAGCAGTGAGAACAAAAATACAGCTGATAAAGCTCGAAGTTACCTTTATGTAGCTGTTGATTGCCTTTTCTGAGGGTGTGTAAACTGGCTTTGTCTGTGTTCAATTTGCTTTTGTCTGAAATTCTTCCAACTGTTCTAAAAGGGGTGGGTTTTGCCTTTTCTACATCTTCCGCATAAATAATTTTTAAATCTATCGTGGTATTTCTACAAAACTGATAGGTCTGAAAACCTGTTCTTTTAAGTAGTGCTAAATATTAAAGTGACGTCTTGTTTCTCTAGTGAGTTATTGTGTGCTGCCTTATGGAAGGTCTCTTACGTATTCTCTTTGTCAGACCACCCAAGTAGAGCGATCTAGATAAAAAAGCATTCATTTAGTTCTTAGGTGATATTTTTGTTACTTACTGTATAAGTGCTAAATATGTTACCATCATATATTTTGATTGATTGGATGCAGGGTTTTTCCTGTCAATCTTTCAGATTCTCCAAAGGTTAAAAATGTGACATTATCTACATATACCTTTTGAAACAGATTGATTAGGTGGTTGTACTGTATTTTTAAATTGGTTGAAATTTTACTGTTCTTTAGACAATATTGGATTTGTGGCTATGGGCAATTATTCACTAGTATTAATTACAGTGTTAGAGGTGTAGTAAATTTATGTGTGAGATGAAAAAAGCAATTTATAATGTCAAGTGTGATGTCTGGCTCTTGATAAAATTTCAGCAACAAAATCTTCAAAATGAGTAGAATAGAGGTAATGTAACAAATTTTGTGTGTTGATGAATCCCCAGGGACGTATTGTTCGAGGTACCTACAGATTCCAAGCCATTATCACAACTTTTGAAATGATTCTTGGTGGCTGTCCAGAGCTAAATGCAATCGAATGGCGGTGCGTTATTATTGATGAAGCTCACAGACTGAAGAACAAAAATTGCAAACTCCTGGAAGGACTGAAGTTAATGAATCTTGTGAGTAACTGTATTGCACTTCTGGGATTGGGTTCTGATTAAGTACAGTAAGATATTAAATCAGAAATTTGTTTTAACTGCCCATAAAGACTTCTCAAGAGATCTTTCTCAGGAGATGCCTATTCTTCCCTTCAGATATGTTTTTGATAGC
Source organism: Cuculus canorus (assembly GCF_017976375.1). Classification (NCBI taxonomy): domain Eukaryota; kingdom Metazoa; phylum Chordata; class Aves; order Cuculiformes; family Cuculidae; genus Cuculus; species Cuculus canorus. The sequence continues at coordinate 13,539,552 of NC_071413.1, forward strand.
TGATGCTGGCATGTTTTTGATTAAATAAATGTGATGTGTTCTAACAATCAGTAGAATCTATTTCTGATTATACTGTTCTACAGTTTGTTTTGATTATGATGAAGATATTTAAAACTTACTTTCTAATAATTTTTGTGCAGTAATTGATGTTTAGAAACTAGAAAGTATTTCAAATAAGTTACTGAGTAAAAGCAAGCAAGTCATGACACTGCCAAGTAGTAGAGTTTAAAACAGAATTGTTGTCCCGTCCTATAGCTACAGTTTCATTTGATATAGTGCAAGATTTTAAAAAGTAGATTCTATTATGGCTGTTGAAGCTTTGGTGCATTACTACAAGATGCAGTGTGACTTATTTTGCTCTGGGTTTTTGACTTCATTATTATTTTTATACGCTTGTTGCTACATGTTCTCAGGAGGTATCTTGTTTTGTTTTCTGATACATGCTCAGTGTATTATAAGCGTGTGAGTATTACAGGCAGAAGTTGAAACATTCACTTATTTCTTCGTTACAGTTGCAGAAAGACAGAATTTAAATAAAAGCCAGTTGTTCCATTGTTGTTCCTTTATAAATATTTTTATCTGTATTACTTGTGTACTTAGCGACATGCAGAACTGATATTTTCAGGTTATGACACTTAGATTTCACACAAGTTTTTGCAGTTGTGTGCATGCAAGATCATGTGGGTTTTGTTTCGTTACAGGAGCATAAAGTGCTGTTAACGGGTACCCCACTACAGAACACTGTAGAAGAATTATTTAGCCTCCTTCATTTTCTTGAACCATTGCGTTTTCCTGCTGAATCTACATTCATGCAAGAATTTGGAGACCTTAAAACAGAGGAACAGGTATTGCATGTTGAATAAGTTTGTTTTGAGCTTCAGTGCGTAAGAGTGACCTTCCTTGAAGGGAAAACTTTTGGGTTAGATAACTGCAATTGCTCCCTATCTTCTCCAGCTCTCCCCACTTATTACCTCTTGGGGCTTTTGTCATGCACTTTCTCTAAACCGTGCAGGCATTAGAAATCAGTTAAGGGCGATACTTAAGGAATTATTTTTACTTTATTTTGTTGCTTTGTAAATTTGGCAAGCAAATAGTGAGAATAATAAGAAATTAATTTTTCTGGCTTTGTAGGCAGAATGGTTGCAGAAAAGTGCTGAAAAAGGTACTCGTGTTTGGATTTGGAGTTCATAAAAAATACTTTAGTAGTTTGGGGCTAAAAGTAAGGTTATGTCCCATCTGGGAAATATTTTATGTAAGACTGGGAAAAAAACCTAGTGATACGGAATTTAATAATTTTTAATTGAACTATGCTATTACTTTTTCTTGTTCTGACAAACTGTTGTTTCATTTAGGTTCAGAAACTACAAGCTATCCTGAAACCCATGATGCTCAGAAGATTGAAGGAAGATGTAGAAAAAAAGTTGGCTCCAAAGGAGGAAACTATAATTGAAGTAGAGCTAACTAATATTCAGAAGAAGTATTACCGAGCGATTTTGGAGAAAAATTTTGCTTTCTTATCCAAAGGAGCAGGGCAAGCAAATGTGCCCAATCTGGTTAACACCATGATGGAACTCAGAAAGTGTTGTAATCACCCTTATCTCATCAAAGGTAAATATGCGATAAAGGCTGGGGTTTGGATTTTTTTAAAAACACTTATTACTTGTATTTAAAATATATAAGAATTTTTGTTGTAACTCTTGGTTGTTTTCATCAGAGTTTCTGAGGATTGGATTAGGTGGAAGCATTTTTTTCATAGATGTAAGGCAAAGTTGTGAGGCAGTTGTGTATTTGAGGCCTGGAACTTGAACATTGTTTTGTAGGATTTCACAGAAGATTTAGAAGCAATTACCCTCGTGGAAATGTTACATCTCTTTTAGAACAGTACAAAAGAACACTGCTAGAGCTAACTTTTAAAATTAATCCTTCCTGCAAACAAAATAGTCTGTGTCAGTCCTCTTTGGTTTTGTTACTGATTTGTAACTTATTTGAAGTTTTTCACTGCTTGCAAGAAAACATTCTTTAAGCTCTGCTACGTAACTTTAGAAAAGGCCTTCAAAGTACTGTTATTAAGAATTCCATCCAGTTTAAAATACCACATAGACAAAAGGACTTGTGGTATTTCAGTTAGTGTTTTTACACAGCACAAGAATAAGTTGTATTTTGGGTTTTGCAATTTGGTGGCAGAATTTACCTCATTCTAGGTGTGTTTTCTGTGGTGGTCTGTTTTAAAGCTCAGGGCTTTTTTCAAAGTCCATAGAAATAAATGTTCTTGCTAGACTTAGCTTCCATACAGAGTTTTATTCTGTTTCCAGCAGCATCTAATTGGGGAGAGTACAAGCAGTGATGTTGGTAACATAGCCTTGTATATATAGAGACGTATTTGTTTAAATGCACTTATAGATACAGAAATATATTCTTTGATAGGTGCTGAAGAGAAAATCCTTGGAGAGTTTAAAGAAACTTATAGCCCAAGTGCTCCTGACTTCCACCTGCAAGCAATGATCCAGTCTGCTGGTAAATTGGTTCTTATTGATAAACTCCTTCCAAAAATGAAAGCAGGAGGCCACAAGGTCCTTATTTTCTCTCAAATGGTGCGCTGCCTTGATATTTTGGAGGATTATCTTATACATAAAAGGTAAGATACTGCATATTCTGTCTCCTATAGTGTGTTGCTCTCTGTGAGCACCTTTGAACCTTACTGCAGGATTGATGATTACAGCATACCAAACACAGGAGTTTTGTTTTGCTGATGGCTGTGTAACTTTGTTTTCTGTGGTGTGTTATTATTTACTCACCAACAAATGAAAAACTTCAGAGACCAACTAAAGAGAGTTTGTTGAGTGTATCACCTGCCTTCAGTTTGTTGCTTTTTCTGTTAAACATTCTTGTCTGTATGTACAGTTTCTACCTTGTCTGTCAGAAACCAAGTTCAAGCTCAGTGTCACCCATCCAAACCCCAGGAAACATAGAATATGTTCTTTATTTACGTTATGTTCAGCTTGAACCAGACAGGGGCAGTGCAGCTCCCTTCTCCCAACAGAGAATAAAAGTACAAAACGGTAAACAACTGGAGGTTTATTTTTTATGAATGTAAAAATAAAAGTGTGCTTCCTATCTTTCCTATAGTATTAGAGCTTTGAATTTTGCAGCAGAACTGGACTGCCAGCCGAAAGCAGCTTCTTAGGTCAGATTTTGCTGTCACTTACAATAGCACCCTTTGATTATACTGTTGACTCCATAAAAACTAGGAGCTTGTTTAAGCACGTGGCTAAATACAATGCATAAAGCCTTAGCACATAAAACCTGACCTTAAACTTGGTTACAATCAGTAGTTGCTGTATTGGCCTGAAAAACTATAAAAAGATAGTTGTAGTTATTTTTACAGTCCATATACTGGAATGTATGTACTGCTTTAAGTGTAGGTTTATTAGTGAACCACATAGTAATACAGAGTTAGCATCAAAAAATGAAAAAGTGAAAACTTCAAGCCGTTCTGCAGTGGATATTTAAAATTGTCTGTGGATTGTGTTAGTGCCTCTTTTAGTGATAATTTTATTTAACTTGTATGCTTTTGCGGTTTTATTTCAAGATGCTATTAGAACTGAGAGCTCAACAGTGCCATGATGATGTAGCATCTAGACTAGTGTCGTGACTACAGGGAGATTCTTTTGAACTCCATAAAGACTGGAACTTGTTCTATGCTATGTTGGATTGGACATGTTAGAGTGCACACATGATTAGACTTAACGCTTAACAGAATTCATAACTGTAGGAGATGACAACCTGCCAAAATGGATGTGGTCCTGTGGATTATCTCCTGTGCCATTTTATAGCTGATTAGAAGAAAAATGTTTGCAAAGCTTTATGACTGGTAGATGCACATTCAGCACCTTACTCTGTTTACAATGTACAGAAGCATCTGCTCCCTTTTTAAGCATTTCACTTGGTTTCATAGGAGTCTTTGTATTTGTCAAAGGTGTCAGAAATGACAGTTCTGCTTCAGACTTTTAAATCTGCTGGGTTTAGTTCAGAAAGCCTTAGATTCATTGATACCTTGATAGAATGATAGAATCATAGAATCGCTAGGTTGGAAGGGACCCACTGGGTCATCAAGTCCAACCATTCCTAACACTCCTTAAACCATGCCCCTCAGCACCTCGTCCACCCATCCCTTAAACACCTCCAGGGAAGGTGACTCAACCCCCTCCCTGGGCAGCCTGTTCCAGTGCCCAATGACCCTTTCTGTGAAAAATTTTTTCCTGATGTCAACCCTGAACCTCCCCTGGCAGAGCTTGAGGCCATTTCCCCTTGTCCTGTCCTCTGTCACTTGGGAGAAGAGGCCAGCTCCCTCCTCTCCACAACTTCCTTTCAGGTAGTTGTAGAGAGCAATAAGGTCTCCCCTCAGCCTCCTCTTCTCCAGGCTAAACAACCCCAGCTCTCTCAGCCACTCTTCATAAGACTTGTTCTCCAGCCCCTCACCAGCTTTGTTGCTCTTCTCTGGGCATGCTCCAGAACCTCAACATCTTTCTTGTGGTGAGGGGCCCAGAACTGAACACAGTACTCAAGGTGCGGTCTCACCCCTGCTGCGTGCAGAGGGAGAATAACCTCCCTGGACCTGCTGGTCACACCGTTTCTGCTACAAGCCAAGATGCCATTGGCCTTCTTGGCCACCTGGGCACACTGCTGGCTCATGTTCAGTCGCTGTCAACCAACACCCCCAGGTCCTTCTCCTCCAGGCAGCTTTCTAGCCAGACTTCTCCTAGTCTGTAGCACTGCATAGAGTTGTTATGCCCCAAGTGCGGGACCCAGCGTTTGGCCTTGTTAAACCTCATGCCATTGGTCTCAGCCCATCAGTCCAGCCTGTTCAGACCCCTTTGCAGAGCCTCCCTACCCTCCAGCAGATCCACGTTTCCACCCAGCTGATTATCATCTGCAAACTTGGTGAGGGTGCACTCAATGCCTTCATCCAGGTCGTTGATAAAAGACATTGAACAGGGCTGGACTCAGTACTGAGCCCTGAGGAACCCCAATTGTAACTGGCCTCCAGCTGGAGTAAACTCCATTTACCACCACTCTCTGGGCTTGGCCATCCAACCAGTTTTCAACCCAGGAGAGTGTGCGCCTGTCCAGGCCAGAGGCTGACAGTTTCTGAAGCAGAACGCTGTGAGAAACAGTGTCAAAGGCTTTAAAGTCCAAGAAGACTACATCCACAGCCTTTCCCCCGTCCAGTCACTTTGTCATAGAAGGCGATCAGGTTAGTTTGGCAAGATCTGCCTTTCGTGAACCCATGTTGACTGGGCCTGATCACCCGGTTCTTTTGCATGTGCTTCATGATAGCACTCAAGATCACCTGTTCCATGACTTTCCCCAGCACTGAAGTCAGACTGACAGGTCTGTAGTTCCCTGGATCCTCCCTGCAACCCTTCTTGTAGATGGGCACATTAGCCAGGTAATGATAAAGACTGTTAGAAGTGCTGTTGCATCATTTTTGTTCTATTTTCTTAATCGTGACAGAATCAATACACCATTTGTCCAGTGATAGCTCACCAAGTACTGCTTTCTGCTGATTACTTGGTTACCCCTGATGCGTTCAGATAATTTGATATATATAATACTTAAGTACGCTCTCCTGCTTCGGTGACCCTAGGCAGGGATCCAAGAATAGTAACGTGCAAAACTTGTGAGTGTCCACATGGGACTTCAGGTTATGGTATGTTTTAATGCAACTAAGTATTATGGCAGTACACGTTTCTTGGGATGTGTAATCAGGTATTTCATTTAATGGTCAAAGTTCAGGAGAACTGGTCTTAAAAAGCTTCATGTTACAACTTGCTTATGTTTATTAGTACTACAGATATGTAAGTAGTTGTTGTGATGCTTGGGTATGTTACCCACTGATAGGCAAAGTTAGTTTATATCGCTTTTTTCCCCTTTAAAGAATGTGCAAGCAGGAGATCCATTCTAATATCCTATAAATTATGAAAAATTGTGTAATGATTTGGATGTGTGTGTGTCTGTGGTGATTTCCAGATACCTGTATGAACGAATTGATGGGCGCGTACGAGGGAATCTCAGACAAGCTGCCATAGACCGGTTCAGCAAACCAGATTCCGATCGCTTTGTCTTCCTTCTGTGCACCAGAGCTGGTGGTTTGGGCATTAATTTGACTGCAGCAGATACATGCATAATTTTTGATTCTGACTGGAATCCTCAAAATGATCTGCAGGTAACTTCTTTGAGCATAATAGCGAGACCTTGGAAGTCAAGCCTGGTTGGTGTAAATTTTGTCACTTGCAATATTGTCTATTTTGAACGTAGGTAGTTTTTAAAATCTTCAGGGTTATTTTAAGGTATATTTTTAATGGTTTTGGGTGAATGCTTGCTTGTTGGATTGGAGAGGTCATCCGGGTTTGGCTGAGTTCTAACTTTGTCTTTCAGATGGATTATTCTCTAAATGCACAATGCAGGTAAACTGAGTTTATAGAACTTAAGATTTTGATGACAAGATATGGGGAGGTTTTTGCATATGCTGACTAACAGTTTATGGAAATGGAGCTGTTCAGCTAAAATGTAATATATATAAAAGCATTAATATGTATCAAGAAACAGTGAATTAGTCCAATCTAGGAATTGGTTGCTGAAATTGAATCCATTCTCAAATCACAGCTCCTTTACCGTATGGAGTATTTGGAGATGAGATAATTTATGACATAGCATTCCTTTTTATCTGGTATTACTGAAAGAGAAATACCACTTCACAGAATTCAGCAGATGATTCATTTTACTGATTACAGTGATTTTAGAAGACTGTTCTCAATGTGGAAAATGTCTGAAAGCTTCCACTTAAGTAAATGTGAATCGACTTTCTTCAGAGTTCCTGTTTTTGGTTTTCATATTTTACTACAGCAGAAATGATTTCTGAAAAGAATCACACCTCATTTCTAGGTAGTCTAAATTCTTTTTGCTGTTGTCCCTTCCTTCAAAAGGCTCAAGCCCGTTGTCACAGGATTGGTCAGAACAAAGCAGTGAAGGTCTACAGACTGATAACGCGTAACTCCTATGAAAGGGAGATGTTTGACAGAGCAAGTCTGAAGCTGGGACTGGATAAAGCTGTCTTGCAGAGTATGAGTGGAAGAGAAAACAGTGTTGGTGGTGTATGTAGACTTACTTTTTGGAATATCTTTCCTTTTGCTTTTGTAATCATGTGAGAACTGTTTTAAATGATAGCAGCTACCCCTTTTTTCTGTTCTTTTCACTTGCATTGTGTGTTCTGATGTGGACTAACAATGTAGTTGTCATGATTTTAAATGTAGGCTGTTATTCTGATAAACCTTTCACTATTTCTTGCCTCTTAAGGTTCAATGTAGACAATATCAAAGTTAAAATAAGGGGGAAAGTTTCCCTTTGTTTCTTTGTATCTTCTCATATTAATATAATGTTTTACTTTAATATAAGATATTTGTATTTAATATTAGCGGGTGATTTTTTTTAAACTTGTGTTCATCACAGTGTTGAGAATAGCCAAAAAGAAAAGTTGCATATCTGTACTGTAACCACATAACAAATTATTTCAATTGTCAACTAGACTTTTCCATTGTTTTTTAATAATGTAGATTTTAAGTTTATAAATTATAAGGCCCAGTTAGGTTGCGGAAACTTTGGAAAAGGAAAGAGAAATAGAGAAAAGACTCCAGGGGATTTTTGTTTCTAGACTAACACCTATTTTATTTGCTCAGATTCAGCAACTCTCCAAAAAAGAAATAGAAGACTTGCTTCGAAGAGGAGCATATGGTGCCATTATGGATGAAGAAGATGAAGGCTCTAAATTCTGTGAGGAGGACATTGACCAAATTTTGCAGCGTCGTACTAAAACTATCACAATTGAATCGGAAGGAAGAGGCTCCACGTTTGCCAAGGTGCAAAAAGCTGCAAGTTGTTCTTTGACCGTATAGAGATATAAAAATAATTGACTGTTGTAAATCTCATGCTTTTTTAAAGTTATATTTACTTTTCTTTAATGTGGGTGTATGCTAGGTATGTTTTTGGGGTTCTTAAATCTATGTGTTCATATTAACATATGCACGTAGCAAAATCAGATGTGCATGTACAGATAGGAGCATGTTTGGGTAAAGGTAAGTAATAGGTGTGTGCTGCTTGTGAACAGGCTGGGACTTGTGTGAGATATAATGTACTGCAGTAACCAAGACTATTAATGCAGTTCTGTTTATAGATCCATTTGTATTTGGGCATCTTAAAAGCAGGGGAAAATGTATATAAAACAGTAGTAAGATTTAAAATTGTCAGGCTTATTCTAAAGATACCTATATGTAGGATATATTTTTAACCCTGAGCTTATTTGTTAAGAGTTTGAAAAGCAAAATAAGAGAGCTCCTAAAATAGCAGGGCATGGAGAATATACATATGTACATGAGGGGGGCTGAGAATGTATGATCTTCTGAGTAATAGTCTACAATACAATTGGACCGACACTTGCAAAATTTTGGAGAGTGAGAGAAAACCTGTAATGTCACAGCATCTGAAAACCTATGCTGGAAAATTGGATGAACAAAAAGTAAGTTTCAACTCTTTAATGTCCAAAGCATGTGCAAATATGAATCTGAACAAATACACATTTAAGTAATTTAAAAAATGCATGAATAATCAAACAGTAAAACTGAGCTTAGAACACAGGTACTTCAAGAATGCAGTTATGAGAATTGGAAAAAAAAAAGAATGTAAGACTATAAATGTGTATTATTTATAAATATATATTTAGTTAGGCTGTCTTAAATCTTGCTGATTGTGGCTTAAATAAGAAATAGGCTTCTAAAGAAAAGATAGGAAAACAATTAGGGAACATCATCACCACTGTCTTTCTATCAGAAGAGTTAGAAATTTTTCCATGTATTTACTCTTATTCCAAAAGCAGCGTGTCAGGGGTTTTGAAATGCCTTCTGAAATTAAGCTTGTTCCATGCTCTCAGGCTTTGATTGTTGGTGGTTTAAACACTCCTTTGAAATTTCCCTCAAGCAAGTACTCTTGCACGAGATGAAATCCCCAGATGCTGATAAGCGTCTTCAAAAGATTCTATTTTCTTCCATTGAAGTAATTCAGATTTGGACTTGGAAGCAGAAGAATCTTCCTACTTACTGTTGTTCTCTCCTGATGCTGCATAGAAGTTTGTTTTTTTTTTGATATATTATTGATCAGATTTTAGAAAATTGAGAAGAACTTTTTGAGTTGCTTTTCAAAAGCCATAACAGCTCCTTGGTATGTTTGGTGAAAAAAAGTTGCATGGTCTTCATGGCACTGAGGCATTCAAACTGCTAACTTTAGATGTATTATGTTGGTAAGATTTAATTTTATTTATTACAGGCTAGTTTTGTTGCATCTGGAAACAGGACAGATATTTCACTAGATGATCCCAACTTCTGGCAGAAATGGGCCAAAAAAGCAGAAATAGATATAGATGCTATCAGTGGTAGAGTAAGTACTTCTCTTTTTTTAATGGATGTTTTTTTAAGTCTCTGCTTGCTGTTGTATTCTGAAATAGCAGGTGTAGGATTGCTGGGTTTTTTTTGATTAATATTTCAATAAGTAAGACTTCCTGCGCTGGTCAGTTTGTGCGTGGGTTATCAATGTGGTGGTACCTTCAGTATTTACTAGCTCCTTGCTGTGTGCAAACAGTTTGAAAGTTGATTTTTGTCAAAGATCAGGAGATGGTTGAAAGTGTGTAATTGTTCTGATTGCCCCATTTCGCTGTCTGTAAATCCTGGGCTGGAATCTGCAAATGAGCTGACTATGAATTTTATATATTTTATAATACTGCAAGTTGTATCCTGTACTTGAAGATGTTCCCGTGTAGTCAGTTCTGAAAAAGTTTCATTGTCCCTTTTTACTCACAGGGTCTGCAGTGTAGTCTGTAAGTATTCAGCTCAGAGGAGGTATTTAGTGTTTTTTATAACTAATGTACTGGCATCATGGTGTGAAACCTGGATTTTGTTGCCTTAAATACCACAAAGGTTTTAGTTACGCTGTGGGTATTCACTGTGGTGTCTTTACATAATACGTATAAATGACTTCAGATAGAAACTGTTGTTTCTGAAGTAAAGCCACTTACATAAGAAGAACTTATCAGTTGTTGCACTAATAAGGTTTGTTTGCAATTTTGCAGAACAGCCTGGTTATTGATACCCCAAGAATTAGGAAACAAACACGGCCCTTTAGTGCTACAAAAGATGAGCTGGCAGAGTTGTCTGAAGTGGAGAGCGAAGGTGATGATAAACCCAAACTCCGCAGGCCTTGTGACCGTTCCAATGGATATGGAAGAACAGAGTGCTTTCGGGTGGAAAAAAACTTACTGGTCTATGGGTATTGTATACATCCTTTTTTATTCTAGGGCGTTTAAAAAAAACAGTATTTTTTGTTGTACTAAATTGTCTTTATTGAATAACTTTCAGTTACATTGGCAATAACCTCGTGCATGTGTTTATAGGATTTAGTTAGACTATGAATTTATCATGCAGTCTGTTTTAAGTCTTTCTGATAACTTGCAATTGAAGAAACATTAGAGAGGTCAAAACCTTTCTTCAAAGGAGATTATACCTTTAGTGTGGGCACTACAGTAGTTGCTCTAAAAATTGTTACAGTAAGTAGTCCAGGCAGGCTCAAAACTCTGTAAATAAATACCTGATATAAAGACTTGGTAGGTGACTTGATGCTTATACTTGCGCGTCTTGCATTTCCATGATGTGCAAATAGGAACTGAAAATATAACCAGTTATTTTAAACATACTTAAATAAGATATGTTGATTTTGAATTAAAATCTTAGATCTTCTCTCACCCACCTTAAAAGATAAATGACTGTTCACTTATCAGTGTGGGTTCCCATTAGTCTTGTGTCTTGGAAACCCCAAATGATCATCCATTGTGTTTTTGTAAACAGGAAAGTTTAACAGTAACCTAAACTGAAGGAGTAAAGCTAAGTATTTTACGGAGAAATTCCCTTTTCTAACAGAAATGTACAGGCTACCCAAGTGTTTCAATTGCAAGTGCTGATTTGTGTTTCACTTTGGACTAGGTGGGGTCGATGGAGAGAAATTTTGTCACACGGGCGCTTCAAGAGACAGCTAAATGAGCAAGACGTGGAGATAATTTGCAGAGCTCTACTAGCCTATTGTCTTGTTCACTACAGAGGGGATGAGAAAATAAAAAGTTTTATATGGGATCTCATTACCCCCACAGAGGATGGGCAAACACGAGAGTTACAGAATCACCTTGGTAAGGACTTAAATGTTTCTGCTGTGAAATAACTTCCTATGCGTATGCCTGCGGTACTAGGATAAACACAGCTAGAAATTCTCTCTGGATATGTCCTGTTTGAAATAAATGGTGTTCATTCCACATATGCAGTTCAGTTCATGGGAAAAGAAGTGTCATTTGTGCTTTGCTTTGTATTTGATGGCTTACCCAAACGGATTGCCATATTCTATGTAAGCTTTCTTTTCCTTTCAAAACATAAGAACTGGTTCTGTTTAACAGTAGGTGACAACACACTCCTCTCTTTTCCCTCCTGTCCTGCTTTGTCTTTAGCTGGTGAAACGCACTACAGAGATGCTCAAAGAGATAAAAGAGAAAAAGACACTCATATCCCGAGGCTGTGATGCTACTGTTTATATTTTTCTGCACTGCAGGTCACAGTACTGGTGTAGGATATAAGTAACTTAAGAACTATAAGCATCATGGGGATCTATGCTTACCTGTTGCTGTATTATATTTTGAATTACACAGGCTTATCGGCCCCTGTGCCTAGAGGAAGAAAAGGAAAAAAAGTCAAGACCCAAGCTAGCACTTTTGATATACACAAAGCAGAATGGCTTCGAAAGTATAATCCAGAACATCTGTTACAAGATGAAGGATACAAAAAGCACATAAAACACCATTGCAATAAGTAAGCAGTAGCTGAAGTATGACTGTCTTTCAATTTTAATGTGAAGATTCTTTTTTCTTCTAATTCTTCATTGTCTTACAAGACTTCAGAATAGTTAATGTCGCTATGGAGAAACTAGTTTTAATGTCATCAGCTTGATTAGAATAAGTAAGTTGCAGTGTATTAGGAGGTGAACCTAATATTTCACGTGCAAAATAATTCTTTGATCATTTTTAAAGAAACTCTGCGTAGAAACACAGAGATCTTGAGATCGCTGTGTCTGCGTGTCAGCGTGTCTGAGGAACGCTGTAGCAGCCAGAACTGAAAGCAGTAAAGTAGTTGACCCTTGATATTGTGCTGTTTACCTGGACTGTTTTCTGAGCTTCTGAGAAGCGGAGGTTACTAGCTTGTTCCAAGCTCATTCATAGCTATGATCAAGCTTGTTTTAGCCAAGCCATTTTTTCTGTAGCAAAATTTGTCATACTCTGCTTGAGAACTTCACACAGCTGTAGTTGAGAATGGAGATAAAGCATGGAGAAAGCCATTGGGGTCATGCAGCAAATTCAAAGTAATAAGGCATGAAAACGTGATCTGAAAGATGTTCGTTGTTAGCCCACTCAAATCTTTCTAAGGAAATATTTGACGTAAGAAAAGAGAGAGCGGTTTCTTTTTATCAGTATTTTATGAATCAAGTGAGGAGTTGTTCTGCTGCCTTTTGTCTTTTTCTAGAATTTGAAATAATTTTTACAGTGAAATGATATGTAGAAGAGGTTGCAGTAAAAAGTGTTTGGTGACCTGAATTGGAAGTTATCTCCTCTTGTACCCGAAGGAAGAACTTTTTAGGAAAATGACTTGAAATCTTTTTGCTGGGGGGGGGGGGAAAAAGTAACAAAAAACGCACAATAACAACCAGAACTCTTGCAAGCTTTTAGAGTACTAATACCTGTATTTCTTTTTTGTTTGTTTGCTTAGGGTCTTGCTTCGAGTACGAATGCTGTATTATTTAAAACAAGAAGTCATCGGTAATGAATTCCAAAAGGTGTTTGACGGAATTGATGCCAGGTGAACTATAGAGACGTTTTTTCCTGTTGATTTTAAATGTAAACCGTCAAAAGAAAACACAGAAATCTTCCTAGACTAAATAAGAGAATGTTAAAACCAAATATTTGCATCCTTAGGCTGTGAGAAAAATGTGATTTTAGTTTGTTTCCTAAACACTTTATATCCACTTGACATGCTGAAATCTTGATTCCTATTTATGATTGTAGCTATTAGAAATCTAATTGTTAAAGTCAAATAGACTGAATAAGTCAGTGAAAGATGAAAAGTATTTACTTTGCATTCTAACTGGTACGGTTTCCTTTTGATTACGTGATACATATTTCATTAACTATTTTTTAAAAACTTAAGTATTTCCATTTGGAAATCATTGAACTCACTGCTGCGAGGGCTTGTGGTGGATAAAAGGTTTTAATTTGATTTATAAAGCCGTTGCATACATTTGCGGAAGAAGTGTCCATTCCATGTTATTAAATACAAAAGCAGATAAACTGCTAGGAATTAGCGGAGTTTAGTGAGAGAGGAAGAATTTTGTAGGCTGTTTCTGCTTTCATATTCTTTCTGTGTTACTGGTTTCTGTCAAATACGAAATTCCAAGCTGTCTGGGTGTCTTGTATTGCTGTTTTTAGGGACTAACGGAATGCACAGGTGAGAAATTTTATGGTTCTGTTTCTCTGGTTATCAAAATCATTCTTAATGCTCAATTAACATTCTAAAATTTGGCTTATGGAACTGTTGGTAGGGTAACCGTCCACTTGTTAACTTGCTCTTAAATGCCAAAGTGATTAAGAGATGAAATATTTCAATCCTAAGAAGCTTTACAACCTTGAGAATAGCCTCTTAATTTGTTGCCGGTTGAGTATGGTATGTGTGTGTTTGAAGAGAGAAGATGAAAAATACCACTAAGTGCAAATGTACAAGGTGAAATTAAAGATGCATTCTTCCTCTGAATGTTATTGATGGTGTGCTGTTGGTGCTTCTCCTTAGTGAAATTGATGTTTGGGTCCCTGAGCCTGATCACTCTGAAGTGCCTGCCGAGTGGTGGGATGCAGATGCAGATAAATCCCTGTTAATTGGAGTTTTTAAACATGGTAAGTAATACAGGGGACTGTGTATGTCCTTGCCCACCCTACAGTCAATTCTTTTGTAGCTTACTCGGAATGTTGAATTTGTACCGCTTCTTTTTTAACTTTATAGGCTATGAAAAATACAACACTATCAGAGCAGACCCAGCACTGTGCTTCTTGGAGAGGGTTGGCAAGCCAGATGAAAAAGCAGTTGCTGCTGAACAGAGAGCAAATGATTATATTGATGGGTAGGAACACTTAAAAGTGGGTGTGATTTTTTGGGGGGGTCCTACAATAAAAAAGACAGTTTATATATTTTGCTTTTTTGTTGTCTTAACTGTTCTTACACTAGTTTGATGTCACTATTGTGAAGAATACTACTTTGATTTTACTCCCACAGAGTGGAAAGCAGAGTTAGGAACAGTGTGACAAAACCGTTGAAGTTTTGGGATTTCATAGGTAAAAGAAAGAGGCAGCAACTTGTTACAAGGACTGTACTTTGTGTTGCTATATCAGAAATGTTACTTAGACACTGAAGTGCAAAAACCTTTAGAGGCTGAATACTGCAGACCTGTTTAACTTTACTTCAGGTCAGTCAACTTCATGTATTAGTCTTGTGTAGCTAATCAGTGACCCCAGCAGATCAATTTGAGTGTCACTGCTGAAAGGGAGACCTGCTTTTATTCATTGCTTCATCAGTGGGCTTAGCAGCTGTGGTCATAAAGAACAACTTTAAATGAGATACTGAATTGGATGGGTGCAGGATTCAAACCAAAGCAGCTCCTCATTTCAAATCAAAAATAAATACAGCATAGCTAACAAATTTTAAATGAGTTGTGCTTAATTGAAAGAATGTACGGTATTTTAAAATTGTATTAAGATGGGTTCTCCTGTGTTGAAATTTTAACAGGGATGTGGAAGACCCAGAATACAAACCAGCACCAGCAATGTTTAAAGATGACATCGAGGTATAGTAGGCACCTATCAATAGCTCCTCTTAAAACACTTAGAATGTAACACTTCCACTTTTTTGTTGAGCAAATTATTGTGTTGTTCTGTATTTCTCTGAATTGATATTCCATGTGTGTCTACAATTTGGAGGAGGGGAGTGGGCACAAATTGTTGTATAGTTCTGTTGTATGCCTCGTTAGCCACCAAAATATACATTACTCTTGTTCTTTGTCATATTCATGAATAGGCTGCAAGGTGTAAGTTAAACCTAAATCCCTGGAGAAGGACACTTTTTTAAGTTTGCTTTTCTTTTTTGTTTTTCTACAGGATGATGTTTCATCCCCAGGTGATCTAGTGATAGCAGATGGAGGTAAATATATAAAACTTGAAAATCTGAGCCTGATTTTGAATTGTTTAATTCCCCTAACCCTTAGCTAAAATGTATTTAGATTGTCTAGTATAGAACCATAGGCACCAGCAATGATTAGGTTCTTTATTTTTCCTGTGACGTTGTTTTAATACAGATGGTCAAATGATGGAAGGAGACAAAATCTATTGGCCCACTCAGTCTGCCTTGACAACACGTCTTCGACGCCTAATAACAGCTTATCAACGAACAAGTAAAAACAGGCAGGCCCAGCAAATCCAGCCAACATTCCCAATACAAAGTAACATGATGCAGCCGCCATATGAAGAAGCTGCTCTAAATCCAAAGATGGCTGCCAAGATTGAAAGACAGCAAAGGTATGTGCCACATGGAAATATACACTTTTAATACATAGTTCTATAAAAAACAAAGGAATTTTGTATTGAAATCTATATTAAAAAGTTACTTTATATTGAAGAAAGAGTAATTGGTGGCTGTGTGAGAAAGTGAACACAATTGCAGAATTCCCTGTTTATTTTTCCTGCTGATCAAGGTGGACAAGAAGAGAAGAAGCTGACTTTTACAGAGTTGTGTCTACGTTTGGAGTGGTGTTTGATCCTGAAAGGGGACGATTTGATTGGACCAAATTTAGAGCAATGGCTAGGCTGCATAAGAAAACTGATGACAGCTTAGAGAAGTACTTGTATGCGTTTATGTCAATGTGCCGGAGAGTCTGTCGTCTCCCCTCAAAGGAAGGTGGGTGTATATATTTTTACTTTTTGTTTTATCTTTAATTTCTGTTGCCAGTGCTTGTCTTGAAAAGATGTTCCTAGATAAAAATGGGGGAAGGGAATAAGGAAACGAGTAAAATTTATAGCTTATAATGGGGAGACATATATTAACTGATTAAAGGCATCTACATCTAGTACTGAGTTGAAGTGGGGGTTTTTTTTGCCAGATTCTCATCTTTGTTTTGTTTTAACACAGAACTTGTAGATCCAAACATTTTTATCCAACCAATCACAGAGGAGCGTGCTTCTCGGACTTTGTATCGCATTGAACTCCTAAGGAAAGTGCGAGAACAGGCTCTTAGGCACCCACAGTTGTTTGAACGACTGAAACTATGCCAGCCAAACCCAGACTTGCCTGTCTGGTGGGAATGTGGGACTCATGACAGGGATTTACTTATTGGAGCTGCTAAACATGGAGTCAGCAGGACAGATTATCATATTCTTCGTGATCCTGAACTCTCGTTTATGTCTGCCCAGAGGAACTATAATCAAAATAAAGTGGCACTCTCAAGGACTTCTACTCCACTCTTGCATCAGTACCAGATGGCATTATCTGCTTCTCCTCTCACACCTCAGTCAAGATTGTCAGATGCTAAAGTGAATGCGTTTGAGGACACAAAAGCTAAAAATGAAAATCTGAAAGAGGACCCTCAGTCTTCTGAAGAGGAATCTATGTCTACAGAGGAGACACAGACGATAATGAAATCTGAACCTATGAGTCCAAAAAATGGCACACCAATACAAAATACAGACCACAAACCTAGCGTGAAGACTGAAACAGACAGGCGCATGGTGGCAGCAAGGACAGAGCCTTTAACTCCAAATCCAGCTTCCAAAAAACAGCGAGTCAGCAAAAGGGGATCTGACTCTAGCTCTGACTCAGACTCTGACTCAGATAGATCATCCTGTTCTTCCAGGTCATCGTCTTCATCCTCTTCGTCTTCCTCATCTTGTTCACACTCTCGATCAGGCTCTAGCTCTTCATCATCTTCATCTTGTTCTTCGGCATCCTCATCATCCTCGTCGTCATCTTCATCATCGTCGTCGTCGTCGTCATCATCATCTGAAGAAAGCGATAGTGATGAAGAAGAGGCACAAAAACGTGGTATGTCTGTAGTCCTTTTCCTGCCATATAACTCTTAAGAAGTTTATAATTAATGGAAAAATGTCTTAAAAAAGGATATTAAATACCATGGAAGTAAGCTTAAGTATATATGTGGTTAATCCTTGAAGTAAGTTGGAAGAATTTCAAAGATACAGCATTTTCTTTGCTTTGTGTCTGTACCTTCGATGAGGTAGTTGAGATTTGTTGACTGATTCCCTAAGCAAGCTTACTGTGCAGGTGCTTTACATGTGGGAGGAAAGCTGAATGCCTCATGTTTTCTGGACATGTATTTGCTACTACTGTTCCTTTTTCTTCTTAAATACAGAGATTCTTTTCGTTGCCCTGTTTGTTCTTTTCCACCCTTACTCACTTGTCTTTGTGGCTTCCTTATTGTGCTTTCATGAAAACTGCAAGCTTTCTTCTCTCCAAGATATAGAGTAATGTAAACTGCTTTTTCTTATAAACTAAAGGTGGCCAAGCAGTGCAGTTGGACTGAACATTTTCTATCATTTAAAGATAAGCACCTGCTTGGAAAAGACTGAGGTGATTTATGGAGCATAGGATCAAATGACACAGAGGCACTTTTGAAATCTTCAAAATAGAAGCAAAATCCTCTGATCAGTGAAGCGATTTAAAATTTTTAATAATCCAACCAACTGTTATCTAATCATCCCTTATTTTGATACTCTAATGTGTCCTCTACTCTTGACACATTGAAACTGAGAATGTGAAGAGATGTCTCCACTGTGTGATAACAAATAGAGAATGGAAGAGGATGAAGTTAGGCAGTGAGATTACAGCATAAATAAATAAGCTATTGCTTTCCAGTATCTCAGGGAAGAAGGCACTGTGTTAATCAGATGGATCTTATTGTCTATGGAAATGACAAATAAGTAAAATGCCACTTAAAATGTGGTGGAAGGACGTTTTGAGAGGAAACAAAATGTATTCAAACATTAAAACAGTGGGTAAAAAGGGAGTGTTTATATGACATAAATATTTAGATCTAGGTGGTGGATACTGTAACGTGCTGCAAGTCCAAATACTAGTCTTGCTTTCTGCCAGCTCAATCTGTTTAGGCAAGAAATTGTGCCATCCTTAGATCGCAGAATGTTGTAAAACAGTCAGACTTTATTTCTTTTTGTGGCTATTTTGCTGTAAGCAGGTCTTAAAGAGATTCATAGATGTTGGAAAATTCTCTTAACTTCATCTGCACTTTTCATATTAAGTCCAAGTTTTGTTTATCAGGCTGTGCAATGATCATGGACCTTTGGTGTACATCTGAAACGTCTTTTAAGGGAGAATAAATTGCATCAGATGATTTATTGGTACTGTTAAGGACAAATTTGAGTTCTGTAGAATTGTCCCTCAAGACTCGTTGTGCTGTTATGATACAGTATTTACCTTTTTAGGTAGCACAGTTTTTCTAAAGTTTCAGACTGATCCCCAATGTCATAGTGAAATTTTTGATGTTGTCTTGGTGAAGTCAATAGGAAGGAATGAGGACAGAACTGTAAGAAGGTCAGAGGACACACAGGAAAAATACTGGGCACAAGTTCTCTGTGATGAAAATCTTAAAAAATAAATGATGTAAACACGTGTTCAGGACAGCGGACATCCAACGTTCCAGACAGTAAATGAAATGGGGTGGTTTTTAAAGTAGTATTCCAGTAGATTTATTGTGTTCTAGTGATAGAAATCTTTTATTTCAATTTAATTCTATATTTCATTGCTCGCTTGCTTACAAAGGAAATAATGTTATAATAAACTCTGAGTCATGTCTGTTTTCAAATAGCAAAAGGTTTGATGTGTTAAGGTCTTGAAATGTTAATAGAAATATGTGTGGCGTTCCCATGCCTAGAAAAGGATCTGTAGTCATCCCAGAAAAATTAACAGATGAATTCTTCAGTTTAACTTCATGTTTGGAATTTCTCTGGATGTTGTTTTGTGTGATTTGTTCATCTGAACCTCTTAGAGCATTTAACTTCTTTATGATATCAAGTGATTGATAGTACTGGTTTTATTTAGCAGAAGGAACCCCACATATAAAAGCATACGATGAAGAGAGTGTAGCCTCTCTGAGTACAACACAAGATGAGACGCAAGACAGTTTCCAGATGAACAATGGGACACCAAACTCCAGTTATCTCCTACAAGGTGGATACATGTTGGCTGCATCCTACTGGCCAAAGGCAAGTGTATAATATTACTTTGAAAACCAAAGTTGTTTGGGAAGGTGGGCTGTGACATCAGCATTCAATTCAATGTGTTAAAACCATACTGCTGAGTTTTGGGAAGATCTTGAGGAAGAAAACCCGGAATTTTTCATGGTAAATTAGTAAAATTATGATGAAGTGTTTTATACATCAGTTCTGTAGCTGTATCTGTATAAAAGATGACGTTCACATAAGAAGCAAAGCTTTAAAGGAAGCATATTTAATGTGAGGTGATTTATCAGGTATTGGGTTGATCATAAGACCATGAGAGGAATTGTTTAGAGTACCTGAAAAGAATGTTAAAAATGAAACAGAGCAAGGAATCAGTTAAGCTAAATGTTAGAAATACTCTCTCAATAGTAGTAGGACTCTCTGCTACATTGTGAAACCCTGAGTCATGTTGAAGTGTAGACTGGTGGAAGCACTGGTGCCATACAACTTTGATGTTAAATTTTAACTCTATGATTTCATATGTGAGTTAGTGAAACTGGTGAAGTTCTAAAGTATACTTTGAAAAGACAATCATACCAAGTGATAGGAAATTCTTGTTTGTTACAAATACTGAGTATTTCTAAACTCTTCAGTCTTACTGGAATTCCTGTGGCTGGCATAGCTTGAAAGACTGTAGCACAGTTTCTTAAACCTTTATTAACTGCCTTGCTAGGAGGAAGCAAAAATTGTGAATTGCTGGGATGCCATTTCACTATATAAACTTTAACCGGTATATATTTTTGCATAGGTTTCTTTCATTACATATAAGGAAAATGAGTCTGACTTGGACATTTCCTGGGTCTGAAAAATGCCCTTGCTTTTACATTCAGCGTTAACACTTAGAGGTTTCGTGTGTCACCTTTTCTTATTTTAAGCATAGCAAAGCCCACATGGTGTTAACATTTGACAGATTTTTTGATGTTTACATTTTTCATGATGCTTACATAGTTCTAAACAAATTTTAGCATTTTTAATATGTTGCTAGGCATATGCTATTAAAAAAAAATACACTGGCTTTTTTAATAAAAACCTATCATTTCAAAATCTTCTGTGAAACAGGTATGAGTTACAAATCAGCTTGAAAATTCAGAGCCAGATCACAAGCTTGTAATGAAGGAAGAGTGACAAGGTCAGTTGAGGAAAGTCTGGGAAGGAAGGCAATGCAGCAGACTAAAGGGTGATAAACCAGGGAAAATAGATGCTGAACTTCAGGAGTAATAAGTTGTTGCTGTGTTTGCTCCTGGAGGGTGCATTTAAATCTCAGCACTACTTCTCATAATCTCTTAATGTTCATTTTGAGAAGGGAAGCATAACCTTCATGTCATAGGTGCTTGGCAGATGATGAAAAAAAATGTGTACAAAAGCAGACTTGTTTTAATTATAGGGGAGGGTCTTGAACTTGGCAAAAAGTGTTTGCTTGCAGAACAGGCCATTTTAATGTTACATTTTTTATTTGACAAATAACTGCTCTGAAATTATCAGAAAACGTAGTGTGTGGAATCAAAGCTGTGTTTGGTGTTTAAAGAATGTGCATGAAGAATATTATGGTTTCAAAAGATAAAATGAGATGTGAGTTGAAGTCTGTAGACTTAGTTTTATAGGTGCTGTTTGCCAGGTACATTATGGTGCAGCTCACAGGTTCAGACCCTGCTACCTATGACTCAAAGCCAGACCTACAAATACTACTTGGGTAGTTACAATACCTTTCCTTTAAACATCAGTGAGATAAGGGGTTTCCAGCAATTTGGCAGGCCCCAGGCCTGTATAGATGACAGAGACTGCATATTTGTTTACACATGATGAAATTAAGCACAGAGGTGGCTTTCACAAATCTTTATAGGGGGTTGTTACAAATTCAGGAACTTAAAATTCTTTTAACCTCAAGTCCAGTGATTAGAAGTGTCGTAATTTCTCTTCTTTTAAGAATTAGAAGGTAATACATAAATATAATGCGGATAATGTTGGTAAGCATTACTCTTATGAAAATATTCTCTCTTTTTTAGGATCGAGTTATGATTAACCGACTTGACAGTATTTGTCAAACAGTGTTGAAAGGTAAATGGCCTTCAGCAAGAAGGAGCTATGATAGCAATACGGTGGCATCCTTCTACACAACCAAACTTCTGGATAGCCCCGGTGCAGCTGCAGATTACAGTGAGCCCAGCGCACCAACACCCCCTCTTGCAGGTGTTAAAGAAGAATACGATCAGTCACCGCAGATGTCAAAGGTGAAGAAGCATGTACGAGAAAAGGAGTTTACAGTGAAAATCAATGACGTATGTTTATTTTTATTGCCCTAGGACCTGATTGCGATTGCGGTGTGCGGCATGCTTTACCTGCAAGTGGCTGCCTGCTCTCACTCTCACTTCCTTCACACACTTGTTTGTGGGTATTTGGGTCTGCTGCTTCTGGGCATTGAGTGTTTTGGTTTGGGGTTTGGTTTTTGGGGGTGTTGGATTTTTTTTATTTGCCTAAGCCACTGGAAGGAATCATTGTTATTTTTCTTAGAATTGAAGTTTGTCACTCTGGTGCTTCCTCAGGCAACCCGTTTTATGCTGTTTCTAAGAAATCTGATTACTGAAAAAGAGATTTCTGTTGTTTGGCATTTTTTAAACATTGCAGCATGTCCTGCCCAGAAAGCACTTTGTTTCATGGCCTTTTAGAGGATTGTGGGTAAATTTCCAAGTTCAAATGCAGGCTAGAAGCTTCAAATGTTTTTCTTGTCTGTAATTTGAGACCTGTTTCTAGCACGTTAAAAAGTATGAAAATTTTCTCTTGTAATTGGGCACAGCATTTCTCTAGGACTGGAGCAGGGAGGTAGACAGCTGCTCGGTGTCTATATTTTTGAGTTAAGATAGCAGAAAATTTAAAAGTTGTATTCATCAATTAAATACCCTGAAGTTTCAGTTCAGTTTTGGTTTTTATGTGGAGGAGAGGCAAGACCATTTTAAGGTCTAATACAATGGTTTCATTCTTCCTTGACTCTTCTGTAGTAACTGTGTGTGAGAGTCCTCATTATGAAATAGTCATTTCTGTTTTGGAAGAGACTCTTCTAACACTGGCATTTATTTAACAGGAAGGTGGTTTGAAATTGACTTTTCAGAAGCAGGGACTGTCTCAGAAAAGGCCATTTGAAAGCGATGAAGGTGCATTGGGGCAGCAGCAATACCTGGCTCGGCTACGTGAACTCCAGAATG
The DNA here is from genome assembly GCF_017976375.1 of Cuculus canorus. Classification (NCBI taxonomy): domain Eukaryota; kingdom Metazoa; phylum Chordata; class Aves; order Cuculiformes; family Cuculidae; genus Cuculus; species Cuculus canorus. The sequence goes on from NC_071413.1 coordinate 13,562,226, forward strand.
CTTCAGAAACCAGCCTTGTCAACTTCCCCAAATCACTTCCTGAATCAGGTACATAAAATGTCTGAGGGCACAAGGGTTAGTATTAAATCTTCTCTTCTGGGTTCTTCTGTTGATGTCCATATGTAGGCAGTGGAGGGAGATGTTTGTCGTGCTCTTTGTTCTAAATGCCAGTCTGGGGGAGTTCTCCCCAGTGTAACAGGAATACTGGGCACCTGAGTTGAGGCATGAGGTTGGACCATACAAATACTCTCTCACAGTGTCACTGTAATGTTCTTTTATTAGAAGGATGCCATCATACCAAAACACCCCCACACGAAGATTTTAATAATTAGAAAATGCATCACTGTACACTGACAGTAATCCCTTCATATCAGATCTTTTTGTGCCTTGTTTGTATGTAAAGATGAAGCGTCTAGAACCAATTTTTGGCTCACAGCTTGTTTTTGTAAAAAATAACAGTAGGTGTATACTGACAAATAAAAATGAGACTAAAGTAAGTAGTTAAAAATAAAATTTAAATATTTTAAGTTTTCAGAATTGAGTGCTTGATTTAGGCTAGCTTCTGATTAAATTACAGCGATTCATTGAGATTGCATATGTGGATGAGAACATTTCGTACTTTCTTGTTCTTTTGTGACTTTTTTTTCCTAGTTCTCAATGTTTATTTAGGGATGTTTGCCTCTCTGCGTGTGTGATGTCAGCAGTTTTTAACAGCTCTCCTCCCTGTACAGATCTGTTTGGAGGGGGTAGAGGGCAGTAATAGGAAACGTCTGTAGTAGAGTGGCTTTTCAGAGACTGATATTAATAATAGTGTTTTAAACAGTCATAAAACAATAGGCAGTTTCTGTTAGGTAAAACATGTAGACATTATAGGTACTTGCAGTATTTAAAGTAATTTTATTTATTTTTTTTTTATTCAGACATGTTCCTTGTTATAAATAGCTTGAGCGTTTGACACTAATTTTATTGCATCGTTAATAGGTACTTCCAGTCACTTAACAGCCAGTGCCAATGGAGTCATAGTTGACAGTCAGCCTGCAGTCAAAAAGAGAAGAGGAAGAAGGAAGAATGTGGAGGGAGTTGATGTCCTTTTTATAAACAGAAATAAACAGCCTAATCATGTAAGTAAACTTGATTTTGTATCTAACAGTAAGATCCAAATTACTGTTAATCCCTTTACTGACCATAACCAGCTGTCAACATAGAACAAAAGCTGCTAAGTTGATGATTTTTTTTTCCTGAAATTTATTGATGACAGTTTTGTCTACACAAAGGAGAGCTGATAGAGTTTTACTAAATATTAGATATATACAATATTGATAACTTTTTAAGGTAAGTTGAATTCTAGTTTTAATGAACTGTAATTAACAGTATATTATTAAAAACTTGATATTTGACCTAGCAACACTTTATGGCATCCTTTCCAGTAACATCTGTTACAAGATCTGATTGTACAGTGGCTTAAACTGAGCGAGACGTCTGTGGCACAGAGAGTCTCACTGAGTCCTCGAGTGTGTGCATAATCATCTGCAGAACTGTGGCCTTCATTTCATTGTATAGGAAATAATTATGATGGTTTGTTTTCTATGGAGAACTTAGTCAAGTGTTTTGATTTTTTTCAGGTTAATCCAGGTATTAATTCCTGTCAAGTTGCTGCAGGAATAAACCCAGCACTCACTTACACGCAGTCCCAAGGCATGCTTGATGCGGAGAGTCCAGTTCCTGTTATTAACCTGAAAGATGGAACAAGGCTTGCAGGTGATGATGCCCCCAAAAGAAAAGATTTAGAAAGGTGGCTTAAAGAACATCCTGGATATGTCGAAGATTCAGGAGCTTGTATTCCTGTAAGTATTCCTTTCAGCTCTGTTTTAGCTATATATTAAAACATATCTCATAAAATACGACTCCGAATACATTTTATCTTACATGGAATTAGTCCTTCCTTTGTTGCTCTGCATTGTTTAGGAAAAAGAAAATGTCTGTTTCATTTTATGTAATAGAAGCTCTGCAAGCCTTCCTTTAGTCTTACAAATGTAATTGCCAAGAAAAGCGATGCTAAACAAAGACATTTGATCTTTGTCTGATTTCACCCAGGACTCAGAAAATTATCCTAGATAAGAAAAATTCATGTTACTATGATAGTGATGATGGAGGCTGAAAATATGTAACAGCATATTAGTGATGTGCCAAGAGGATTAAAGACATTGCTGTGAGATATATCAGTGCTGGGGCAGTGATGTCTATGTGGATAGGATGTGCATACTGGGTATCTCCGAATTGGAAATTTGTTCATGTTGAACTGAATGGAAGAAAATCACATTATGATGTCTGAAATAATAACCATAGTTATCCATAAAGATGTTGTAGTACAAAACAGTAACAACCTTCCTGACAGTAAGACCACTGTTGAACACTAAAGGGTTATTAAAACAAAGCAATGGGCAGAGACATTGGAAAGAGGATATAGTGCTGTTCACTGGGCCTCATATGTTTGTGATTAGTTAAATAAGTATTGTTAATAAAATATTTCTGAAATCAAAGATGATTTCAAATTAATGCCTGCCTCAAGAGACTGCAGAGGTATCTTTCCATTTCTAAACCAGTTATATCAGAAAGATAATTGGCTTTTTAATTCCTTTGTAACAGAGGATGCAGCTACATGATGGGAGGCCCAAACAAAAAAGACATCGTTGTCGAAACCCTAATAAACTGGATGTTAATAGTTTGACTGGTGAAGAACGTGTTCAGCTTATAAACAGAAGAAACGCAAGAAAGGTATTTGTAATACTGTTCCCATTCTGATGCCCCCACAAATGAAAAGTTACCTGAAACGAAGAACTGTGTGCTTCATTAGCCAAAATACTGTGCATAAATGAAAGGTTTTCTTTTTTAAGAGCGAAAAAGTCAATGACAATCTTTTTCAGTTTTGCGAAATAAACAGAGCCTCCTAACAGGAATATTTTTAGAAGTTGACTGAGATGATAGAATAGGACTGATTCAGTGGGTAAAGGAAAAGCTTAACGGGATTGTACTTATAACCTTCTTGGTAATACTTAGACCGTTGTTCTCTATTCATATGGTTGCTTTTCTGTTCATTGCATGTCTAAATAAACTCTGTTGAACATTAGTAGAAATGTCAAATATGTAGTGGCAGAGTGCGAGCTCAATAGATGAGTTTGACTTTAGTAGATTTAGAACAAAACAAGAGTATCTCACACACCACCAGAATCAATTAAAAACTGTATCATATTCACTGATAATTTAAAGTGAGACTTTATTTCTGTTGTTTTATGCAAAAGGCAAAAATGAAACAGTGTCAGGTAGCGTATATTGTCTTTTTCCTGTCAAATGAAACCTATATCCTGACGTGTATCTTCTGCTTCTTAGGTGGGGGGTGCATTTGCTCCCCCTCTGAAGGATTTGTGCAGGTTCTTGAAAGAAAACCCAGAGTATGGAGTGGCTCCTGAATGGGGAGAAGTTGTAAAACAGTCTGTGAGTATTTGCAGAGTAAGATAACCATGACATGAAATGTACCTTAGAAACAAACAAGGCAAATGGGGTGGGGAAAAGTCATGCCAAAAGGCGTGCTTTTCATTTCTGGTATTGTATTAAATATGGGATGTCAGTCAATGTTAACTTTTTTTTTCTGCCAGCTCAGTTCCCTAGGCCGGTTTGCTGGCACAGCTGTGAGTAGGAGGAAGGGAGGGACAGTGGCTGGCAACCCCAAATTAGAGATTTGGGTGAAGGAGCTATAATACTGTGACTTTTTTGTCTCATAAATATAGCTTTGAAGGTTTTGGGGAAAACTTAACCCACAGGATACTTTCTTATTCTTAAAGTTACGGTTAGGAAGATACATATAATTTTAAACAGTTACTTTACTTGTTAATGTATTTATTTTCAGTGTACACCTTTAAGAAATTACTGTCCTCAATAAAAACGTACATTGAGTATTAATATAGCTAATTTCGCCTATATGGAATTCCTGTTTTCTATTTCTTGGAGGCTCTGGTTTTTAGCTAAAAAATAGGGTTGAGAAAATGAGGTTAATATATATATTCAGGGATAGGTCAGCACTACAGCCTCAGTGTTGCTCATGTACACCTTCTGCATGGATTGCCAACAATGTTAGCAATAAGAGTCCTACATTCCCTGGTAGTCCTGAGTCAGCTTCTTACTAATAGCAAGATGCAATCAGTGAGTTTGAGGCTTGTCCTCAGTTAAATTTAAAAGAAGAAAGTTTTTTGATAGACTTTGTCCATGGTTCCAACAAAACAGCAGATACACATTTTCATTACAGGAACAATTATGTAGCTGATATCTATGTCCTTCTTGGCGTTATTGGTTCAAGTATGGTGTATGGTTCTGACTTCATTCCCTGTTTGCCTTGAAGACATATTTTGAACTTAAAGAGTTGTATTGTATAATAAAGAATGGTTTCTGGGTAACCCAGTTACTCTTTCGTTCTGTGTCTGACGGAAGTGAAGGTGATTTTGTCAATACCCATGTCAAATAGACTTGTGAAGTGTGTTTTCTCACCTGCTATGACTTGTCATAAGTATGTTATATTTACACTACTGAAAAATAGGTAACTAGGAACAAGATTGGAGTTCCGAGTTCCTCCAGTTGTACCAGGCTATTTGTAATTAGAGATATTTACTGGGGAAAAAAGGTTATTGTAGTATGGAGGTGAGTAACAGTTGATCTTATTGCTGTTTTTAAGAGAAATTTTCAAGACAAGCATTTCAAAGAGAATTTTAATGTCCATTGCAATTCTTTGTTATTCGGTAGGATTTCTTGAGAGGTGTAGTAGTACTGTGTAAGCCCTAAAAAGGAGAGATCTGCATTTCATTTTTTGAACTTGAGTCTTTACTGTTTATTCTTAAGTTCATGGATGAAGTGAAATACGAGGATGTGAAACAGACACTAGCAATAATAAAAAGGGCTTGGAGATTGTTGGTCTGTGTGCAATCACACATTTATATTTAACTTCAAATTGAATAACTTTTTTGTAATTTACCTGTGGAATTATTGGAATGTGGTAGTACTGTAAAGCAGTGCTAGTTTAGATCGTAGATTGATTTTGCTCCTATAATTAGCTGTATTTGGCTTAACCTGCAAACAAACCTCTAAAAACGAGCTAGCAGAGGGTCTGAGAAGATACCTGCATAGACCTAACAGTGGAAACGGGCCTTTAGACATTTGTTATGTGACAGCATGAAGTCACCACAAGTTCCAGTGAGTTGCCTGGAGATCAAGCTGCTGTGCTCACATACCAGAATAATCTTTGACACTGTTACTGTATGCTTGGCCTTCTGTTTGCTTTTATTTTCCATCTTTAAGCTCTCAAAATACTGAAAGTACCCAATGCATCTCTTGCAGGGATTCCTTCCCGAAGGTATGTTTGACCGTATTCTCACGGGACCTGTTGTGCGGGAAGAAGTAAGCCGGAGAGGAAGGCGCCCCAAAAGTGAGATTGCTAAGGCAACAGCAGCTGCAGCAGCTGCCACCGCTGCAAGCATATCAGTTAACCCTCTGCTAGCCAACGGATTGCTTCCAGGAGTGGATCTGCCTAGTCTTCAGGCCTTACAACAGAACCTGCAAAACCTGCAATCGCTGCAAGTAACAGCAGGATTAATGGGAATGCCAGCTGGCTTAACTACTGGAGGAGAAGCTAAGAACGTGGCTGCCATGTTCCCCATGCTGCTGTCGGGGATGGCTGGATTACCAAACTTGCTGGGCATGGGAGGACTTCTAACAAAGTCTACAGAATCTATTTCAGAGGAAAAAAAGGGAAGTGATTCAAAGGAGACAGATACAAAGAAAGAAAGGACAGAAGACCAAAATATGGATACTGGTGGTGAAAACTCTGTTTCGAGTTCTCCTTCGACATCCTCTGCTGCTGCAGCTGCCAACCCTCTCTCTCTTAACCCGTTACTTTTGTCCAACATACTTTACCCAGGGATGCTTCTCACTCCAGGCCTTAATCTTCATATCCCAGCTTTGTCTCAGTCTAATATTTTTGATGTACAGAACAGTGAAAGCAATGACACAGGCTCAGCCAAGCCCACAGAAGAAAAGAAGGAAAATTCTAGGGTTAGAGATCAGGAAGACAAAGGGGGAATAGAGCCAAGCTCTCACAATGAAAACAGCACAGATGAGGGTTCAGAGAAAGCAGATGCTTCATCTGGATCTGATAGTACATCATCTTCATCTGAGGATTCAGATTCTAGTGATGAAGACTGACCCCAGACTCTGCACTTAAATTATAAACTGATTTTGAATTTATTCTTTAATTATTTCATTGTAAATAACCCAGTGTCGAGTGCATCAATGATTTACTGACCGAACATTTCAGTATTTGTTTAGAAGTGCAAACTGCTTTCAGAGACATTTTGCATGTAATATTTCTTGAAGTTCATAAGTTTCTGAACTTGTATGTACTATCAAATACACAATGGTGTAAAATTACAACAAAAGGCATTATAATTTTGTTGGGGGGTTAATTTTATGAAAATAATGCTCAAGTAAGAGCTGTATATTTAATATATTTGCAGTGAACACAGAATACTTTATGCATATTATTGATTTAATTTGAATATAGTTTTACAGCCTCCTTGACACTTATAATTTACAGATCAAAACTCAGCAATAATTTGGGCAGCTAATGAATGTCATGAAAGCTGTAGAATCTCCATCACCATCCATTGCTTTAATTACATGAAAATGCTCTAGTGTTGTGATGCACTGCTGTTTCCAATTCAGGTACAAGTGTGTTTAAAAGACGATAAATTTTTCCCAATCAGCCAATTAAACTGGCTACCTGTTACCTCAGCTGAGTTAGTTTAGGAAGTTTACATTGGTTTCTATGACTTGTTTTCAGGTTTTGTTTTGTTTTCTAAAGACATCCTGTATATCACGTTAAAATCTGAGTTATTTGAGATGTGACTGTTGGGGTTTTTATTTCCCTTATCACAACTGTTCTCTTCGACAGCAGTTAAGGGGAAATAAAAGCAATAACTGTCTTATCTCATGCTACTTGGCACCACGTAGATCTATTTAGTTTACACCTTGCAAAGTTTTGGGCTCCCTCTGCAGAATTACAAGTCCTGAAATGGGGAGTAGTTTCCCCAAGGCTCAGAAGAGGCAAACTGTCATAAAGTGCCACTGAAAAGACCTTTCAACACTGCATACTTCATGTAAAAATTGTTTGTTTGCTCTGTTTGTGTAGATTTCTATTTGTGTTTTATGTCATAAATCTCCTGGAGTTACCAGTTAATAATGGTAAATAAAGTATAGCTAGTTTTGAACTCCTTTTGAGTTTAAACTTCTCTGCAGATTTAAATCTGACTAAATATTAAATATTACCCAAAACCATTATTGGGATATTACTTCATACATTATGCTGAGTTACCCACTAAAGAAAAAGCACTTTGAATAGTAAGGAAGACAAACTATTCCTAGAAACCACAGTAACAGGGCATAAGGCATCTGTTTAAGTCCAAATCCTTAGAACCCTTTACTATATAAAATCTGTCTAATATTTGATGTGTGATATGATTCCTCCTTCTTCTCAAGCTGCTATTACTCTGACACAGTCGAGACCCAGATTCACATTTACAGAAGTTCCGAAATGACTGAGACTTCAGTTGACCTTGGTTACATCGTTTGTGGTCCAAGAATAGGCAAGTGTTAAGAGAAAATAGATACAGGTACTAGTAGAAGTCACTGAAAAAGCTTTACAAAGGGATGAATTTAAAAATAAAAAACAAAAACTGTATATTTTGATATAGTTCTGTTGCTTGCTTGTACAGTAAAACAACTATGTTGTTTTTTATCAAGAACTTTACCAATGAAATATACGTTTCTATGTGCAAAATTATTAGCCCCATGATTAGAAGCAGTATTACATGTAATTACAGAATTATACAAGTACCATTTGGATTGTGCTGGTTACGTATTTTCCCAAATAGTATTCTGATTTTTGGCCCTTCAAGCAGTGTCTTAGCAATAGTGAAAATTAAAAACTGCCAAGAGAAGGGGGTAGCAATTCTTCATCATTTAAAAACAAAAAAAGAATTTTCATATTTAATATTTTGCCCTTTGTAATATAGCACTTTTATTTAGCTAGGATGCATCTATGAAATAGCCAAAGTTTTACAAACAGTTATTAACTTAGTTTGCTGATGGAGTATGTCAACAATACCATCACATCCCACCCTTACCCCACAAAACAAATCCTAAATCTTGTGGCTAAAACATAATTTATATCAGATTTATGAAATAAAGTATTTTCCTAATTATGGTCAAGTGAGTTTGGTTACCATTCTAGTGATTCTTTCTACGTAATAAGGCAATTACAGTTTCAAGTAATGAAGGCTGGTGTAGACGTGAACATAATGTATTTGGTTTATTTTTCATCAGTTTGAACCAGAAGGGGAAAAAATGTCCCACTATCGGCTAAACTATATGCAAATACGGTTGTATAAAGTTAAGGGTTATAAGGAAACCTCAGTAGAATTACACTAATACTGAAGTTAAAATTAAAAGGATATCCAAGGTGATAATAAAGTGTGTGTTGGTAGTTACTAAAAGAACCTTAGCTGTTATTGCCTTGTATTTCTATCCCTTGTTTCAGGCTTCATGATCCAAGTCTTAGTCCAGGTTTTTTTTGGACATTTGCAATATTTGCCAGTTGTGTTCTGTGTAGTCTGAATTTGCTTTCTGTAGTTGAAGAAGCGTCTTAAAAAGTCATTTGTAATTTATTGAATTACTTTCTATGATGTTCTATAGAGCAAATGGAAGTTTAATTATTTTTTATTAAACATATTCTTTGACTACCCATGATGTCGGCCTCCGTATGTGAAAATAATGCTTTCTGTGTAAGGATTAAATGTGTGTTTTTCAGCAGCAAAACTGAAGTTTCAGTTTTAAGCTCTAAAACTGAAATTACTCTTAAAGCCATGAAAAAAAAAAAATCAGCATAACTTCCAACTCCTCTGCCCCCAGAGACCATGCTGTACTGTTTTATGGTTTTTCTGGGAATCAATTTCGTATAATTCTGTGGTCTTTCAAACAAAATAACCAGTAGTCGTGGTTAAGAAGGAGTATACAATCAAGTTTCTGGTTCAAAAGGTGACTTGATTTAAACTAACGATGCATCTAATGTTGCAGGGTAAGCGTGTTGGCAGCAGAGTTCCTTTGGAGTATTTCCTTTTAAAACTTTGTGTTATTTTCTACATGTTTACTAAATCTTTTTGTTATGTAACAGCCCTTACTATTGCTGTTTTTCATAATGTCATTCAAGACATGGGTATTTCTCTAAATGCGAGTTGTCTCCTGGTTTTCAGGTGCCTTCATCTTTTAACCTGTCATTGCACTTGAAAGATTCAGTGGTATCCTTCCTTTATTCCAGTCTGAATTGTGTCTCCAGATGATGATCATCGTTTCTGAGCTATCAAATCTCTACACAGATGATAAAAATGCACATATGCCTTTGAGCTCCGTTATCAGTGATGTTCTTCCATTTCTTTATCCTTGCAAGGCCTACAGAATGCTTAATAGTAATCTTTAAATTTATTTTAGCAGCTTTATTAGAAAACTGACACAGAAAAAGATAAAATGGCAGAAGAGATCATGTCTTGTAATTTGACAATCCAGTTCTCTTAGTTTGTAGATTTATGGTCAACTACGTCTGGTTTTCAATGAAACAGTTTCCAAGGAACAGGTGATCTAGGGCTCAGTATTGATGCTCCATCTCTTGCACTCCTCTGAATGCTTTTGAGACAGTATCTGGATGTGATGATTAGGTGAGACGATATTTAACAAGGTGTGCCAGGCAGCTTCCCGTCCCATTTGTTAGGTCTTGTCTCAGAAAGTTATTTCTGCCATGTTATTTAGCAATAGATTTTTGATTTATTCATTTATTTTTCTGTATGACAGTACTGATACACCGTCATAATGAAGGTTTACTTCTTAATGCCTGCATTTAAGCTGTAGGGAGATGAAGTGTGCCTGGTGTACATGGTTAATATAAAGAGATCTGCAGTGTAGCATTACATGTAGTTGTTTGTGACATGGAAGTTACTAACGTTTAGCTGTATAAGCTGTTTCTCATCTACTTCTATTACACCTATAATTACCTTCAACATAAGCGAGCTGTATCAGTGTAATGTGGGGGTTTTACACTGCTGTAGTTGACCAGTGCTTCAGATTTTACAATTGTAGATTGCTGGGGCCTCAAGGTTATGCTGGTGTCTGCAGAGGAGAGGAACTGCACTGGTGTAGCTGTGGGAGTTCACAAAACAGCTCTCCTGGCTTATCTAAATGGCCCCAATGTTATACAGACAGGCGGTATCATTTCTTATTTATATTAAGAGGAAAAGGCAATAAAGATGATAGCTTTCCACAACAACACAGTACAAAGATCTCAATTGTTTTTTAATTAATGATTTGTAAAATTAATTTTTTCTTTTAAAAGATACAGCAAGGGCTTCTGATGGTTAACTGCCTGTGATGATAAAGGTAAATTTCAGGTAACACTTCACTCAGAAAAAAACCTGTTCTTTTAGAAAAAAAACCAAACTTGTCTTGCTTTTAGCAATTAAATATCAGTGAGATAAGTCAGCAAATTACATCATTACTGCCAAAATTTCCACCCTGACAGAAATGCTAAACAGTACTTGGTTATATTTCAATTTTTAACCTAGCATTTTAGGAATACTTTTCACTGAGAAATAAATATAAAGAACTAAGGAAAACGGGGCGGGCTGAAGTTGAAATGGAGAAGTAGATGCAGGTATAAGTATATCCAGTCAGAATAGTTATGACCCCAAAACACTTTGATTTATTTAAAAAAATACTCAAACTACTTGGTTTGGTGTTAATCCAAATCTAGCATTTTCTGCTTAGAAGGGGAAAGGAAGTTTTCAGATTGGCCAAATTAAGGCTATGATTGTTTATTTAACATTGCGTCTTTTGAGACTTTCACACAAGCAAGGAAAGGAAGTGCCATTTACAACGTCCTGCCGAAAAGTTACTCTGAAAAAAGGACTGTTTTTTCCCCCTGCCTCTCGCCTCCTTCAACCACGAACAAGACCTAAGAATGCAAAACTCTCATTAGTGTTTAGGTAAGGTGTCTCGTGTCTAACCTTTTTACTGCTCTTCTGCGTATACGGGGAGCTGTTTCGGGAAATCCTTGGGATCCTAGTGTCAGGAATAGTATCATTTTCCACCAGTGCTCAACAAAACTGATGGTGTGTCCTCAAGTTGTTTTCTGTTCTCAGAAGAGAGCAGCTTTTGATTTGGTAACTACTGTCTCACCTTCTCTGCTTCATGCCGTTTGATCTCTATTCTCAAAGCAGGTGGTAGGAGCCTGGCTTTTTGCTCCTATAAGGCAGAATTTCTAACTCCTAGTCTCTAAATAACTGTATGGTACTTCATTTATTTATTTTTTTTTTTAATGCAGCTGCAATCCTAAAACAAATAAACTGATTTTATTTTTTTTTTTTCCCTTTAAGCAAATACTTCCAAGAGTTAGTCATCTTGCACTTTCCTTATGAGGAGATCAGACTGCCTGGTATGAATCTGGCCTTATCTGGGAGGCCACTGTTCTTCCCCTTACACCCTGGTAAAAAGTTCTTGTCCCGTTCAATTCTCACTACTTTCTGTGGATGCATGCAGACATTGGTTACACCTGCATGCTTCCCACGGCATGCCAACCTTACCTTTAAGCTAAGCTTTGTTTATCTTTTAATAATGTGGGGCTTGTTACTCCTTTTATCCAAAGGATTTAGAAAGGGCAGATACTTATTACAGTAAAATACTTATTACTTATTACAGTAAAATACTGTAAAATACTGTAAATTACAGTAAAATACTTATTACAGTAAAATACTGTAATAAGTTATTGCAGCTTTTAAATGCAGTAGATCTGGCTTACAGAAAAGCTTTACAGTATTATGCACAGATGCTTGGGTGGCCGAGAGCATCCTATCAGTGCTCTGTGTGTGTCAAAGCAGCTGCTGCTTGACTGCAAAGTTCACAGCTCCTCTGTGTTGAAAAAAAGAGAAACGTAAGACGTGGGCTCCAGCCTAACCATTAGTTTTTACCAGTGACGGTGGGACAGGCAAGACCCCTAAGTTACCCTGATGCACCCCCGGGGCTGTGGGTGCCAGGGACCCCCTGCCATCGCCCTCCCGTGTTCTGAGTAAAAATGCAGAGGCATACCGAGTGCATCACAGATTCACCAGAGCATCCACTCTTGGCATTTTATTCCATCCCCCCCCCCCCCGAGAAGCTTTCAGCGCTGTGACCTTTGGGCCGTTGGTAGGATGAAAACAAACGGGCAGAGCCCACAACCGTGGCTGAACCGCGGTCGGTTCTCGCGCTCCCCCAGCGCTGCCCTCGCCTCGGGGCTGTCCCCGCTCTGCTCGGTGGGCCTTTGCCCTCCGACTCTTACTGTGCCCTTCCCGTCTCGCTGTGCACCCGCTGCAACCAGCGGCTCCGCTTCCCGGGGCCGGGACAGCCCTGTCCCAACTCCACCAGAAGCGGTTCGAAGCCACAGCCCATCTCTTACTTGTTGGTCTTGTTATGAAATCGCTTTTTTTCGAAAAGTCGAAAACTCCTCAAATGTAACTGCTGAACCGGCTGCGCCTGTTCCCGCCGCGCTGTGCGGACCGGCCGCTGCCGCTGCCACCGCTCAAGCCGGTGCCTTTTGGTTTTACTTCACGTCTTTTCGTGGCGGTTCATAGAGCAGTTTGGGTTGGAAGGGACCTTAACGATGCGCCAGCCGCTCGCCCGCCCCGCTGTTCCTCGGCCCCGCAGCACCCCGCCCCTTTCCCTCGGCTCTACCCTCCCCACAGCGCCGCGGCCCGGACACAGCACTCCCCGCTCCTACGCCGGGACGCCCCTCCCGGGTTCCGCCGCGCAGCGCCCCCTCCAGCCGCGGGGCCGCCAGAACGTAGCGCAGCGGCCTCGAACCCAATGAAACGCGGGGGCGGGGCCTAGTCCTGTCGGCCAATGAGAGGCTATGGTCATAGATATAGGCGGGGCTTGAATTCACCGCCCAATGAGAGGCTGCGGTCATAACTGTAGGCGGGGCTTGAACTCACCGCCCAATGGAAGGGTACGGTTGTACCTGGGGGCGGGGCTTAAAGGCTCTGCCCAATGAGAGGCTGCGCGCGGGCGAGGCCTGGATCTTCTGCCGAATGAGAGCACGCGGAGGGGCGGGGGTCTGGTATCGTCTCCCAATGAGAGGCCGCGGTGGTGCCTGGGGGCGGGGCCTGTTCCCGCCGGCCAATGAGAGGCCACGGGGGGCGCGGGGCGGGGCGCGGCGCCGCGGTGTTTGGATTCGAACGCGCGTCGCGACCCCGAGGGGCGGTGGCGCAGGCGCGGAGCGGCGCTGCCCCCTAGCGCCGGGGGTCGGGATGCCGGGCGAGGACGAGGACGACCCCACCGCCGAGCCGGGGGCTGGGGGGGCCGCCCCCCCCTCCTCCCCGCCGGCCGAGGATGGCGACACCCGGCAGCGCTATGAGGAGCTTTGCAGTAGCCTCAACATGGACGAGCGCGCCCGCTCCGAGGCCTGGATGAGCTATCAGAGTATGAAGCGCAACTACACCCTGGAGGTGAGCGGGGGGGCAGCCAGGGTGGTAAAGGGTGGGTGGGAGGCGGCCTTGGGGCGAGGCGGCAGCCTGGGGGTTAAGGGGCGGTGAGTCTGGGGGTAAGCGGGAGGGGGACGGGGGGCCTGGGGTGGCAGCGAGGGGTGGTGGCAGCGAGGGGGTTAAAGGGCGGGCGGCCCTGTGGTGGCAGCGAGGGGGTTAATTGGGGGAGTTGGGGCGGTAATGTGGGGGTTAAGGTGTCGGGGGTGGCAGCGAGGGAGTTAAACTGAGGTCCCGGGGCCCGCTCAGCCCTCCCCAGTGCTGTGACCGCAGCCCCGGGGCCGCCTGAGAGACCCGAAATGAGGAACCCCGAGTGCCAGCGGCCGAAAAGGCGCTGGAATCAGAAGCGGGGCCGGTGCTGTGGCCTCTGATCCTGGGAAGAAACGCTTTCCTGTGAGGGGGGAGCCCGACACGGGCTGCCCGGAGGAGCTGTGGCTGCGCCGTACCCGGAGGTGCTCGAGGCCAGGCTGGATGGGGCTGGAGCCCCTGATCCAGCGGGATGTCCCTGCCCGTGGCAGGGGGTGGGACTGCATGGACTCGGGGGTCTCATCCCACCCGCCGGCTCCCACTGCCGGCACCCGCGGGCTGTCGAGGTGCCCAGGTCCGTGTTTTCAGCACGCTCGGGATGTTTTTCCCTCTCGTACTATCAGCGCTCCCAGTGACGGGTTTCCTCGGCGGGGCCGGAGGGAGGTGCCTCTCCCAGGGTGGCTTTTAACCGTGAAGGTGGCGTCGCTGATAATAGCGTGTCCAGAGATAGTTGCGATTCCTCAGGGCTCCCCGTTCCGTAAGCTCTTGGCTCAGTGCAGGTTATTCCCGGGGAGCCTGGAGCGCTCTGGGACAGCCCCGGGGCCGGGCTGGGGCTCGGCAGGGGCGCTGCGCTCCTCCCCGCAGCCCGGGAAACCCACAGCATCGAAGCCGATGCTTCGCGCCGCGTTTTTACCACTTTTCCCCGTTGAAACAATATTTCTGAATGGAAGAGACAGAAAACTGTTTGAAAGGTTTTTTGCTGGAATTAATTTCTGTCCTGGTACCAGATTGAGTAATTATTCTGTTGTGTAATACAGACAAAAATGGAAAATACTGTTTTTCTGTTCCCATTATCCTGGGCAGAAGAATGTTCTGATAGCAAGGAACTGTAGCTTTTATTGATTCTCTCCTCTCAGCCTGGGGAAGAGAAGGCTCCGAGGAGACCTTATAGCGACCTTCCAGTATCTGAGGGGGCTCCAGGAAAGCTGGAAAGAGGCTGTTTACAAAGGTTTGGAGTGATAGGACGAGGAGGAACGGGTATAAACTGGAGAGGGGCAGATCTAGATTAGACATAAGGAAGAACTTCTTCATGATGAGAGTGGTGAGGCACTGGCACAGGTTGCCCAGCAAAGTTGTGGCTGCCCCATCCCTGAAGGTGTTCAAGGCTGGGTTGGATGGGCCTTGGGCAGCCTGAGCCAGTGGGAGGTGTCCTTGCCCATGGCAGGGGGGGGTTTGGAACCGAGTGATCTTTACAGTCCCTTCCAACCCAAACTATTCTATGATTTTATGACTTACTCATTAACACCAAAGCAGTACAAAATGTTATTATGGGATAATAGCAACACTGCATATATATTGCTCTGCTTTGGGTCAAGTGTGATATTTATACAGGTAGCTCTAATTTTAGTTTTGATACAGTTCAGTGTTAAGTATCTGTTTAGCACCTGTTCTCCCTGTAGTTAAAAAACAGAAAGTAGATCAACAGAACTTCAAAAGAAGGAATCAGCTTTGTCACTGGTTGAACAGCAGTTGTTTCAGACACCGTACTATACTTTTTATTGGGTGCATAGCCAAAAAGCCTGCTTTTCTTTTAAATGAAGTCTTTTTGATGCCTGATGTTTCAATTTACAGGGAAACGATCTGCACTGGCTAGCGTGTGCCTTGTACGTCGCGTGCAGAAAAGCAGTTCCGACTGTGAGCAGAGGGACAGCTGAGGGGAATTATGTATCTTTAACCAGAATTTTGCGCTGTTCAGAACAGAGGTAACTTTTCCTTTTGTTAATTTTTAAATGCTTACAAAGTCTCAAAGACTGCTTATCTGCTTGTGAAATTTAGGAATTGAAAATGAAGGCCGAACACCTTTCTTGTTTCCTGCTTTTCAAGGCAATTTATATTGCTGAAATCTTTGTGTTATAGCTCACTGCCACAGGAGGAGGACAGTTCCTACGTTGTCGTAAGAACACTGATTTTCAAAATCAGATGTTGCCTTTCCTCTCTCAAAGAAGAAACTGGTCCCTGTGGAATAGTCTGTTTTTGAAGAGTGTGTCTTACATGAAAAATGATTTTTAATTGGCTGTGAAAATATTAATGCATTTTACTTTTTTTTTTTTTTTTAAGAATACTTCACTTTTCACATATTCTTGCTTTATGGAACTAAAGGGATGTCAGAATCTGTTAGACAAATTTGTATCAAATATTTATGTCCATGAAGCAATGAAGAAATACTTCCTGAAACAATTGTTTTTCTTTATTAGCAATACAGTTGTTTTGTAACAATTTAGCAGATTGTCAAAGGAGAAAAAAAGTTCTTGTGCACTTGTTCTCCCCATCTCCTTTACTGTCGGAGCATTGCTATTCATTTAAACAATACAAAAATGTTTCTTTAAAAACTTTTGTTTTCCTAAATCAGAAATGTAGGGAATTTAATGTTGGAAAATTGTTTCTGTGATGTGGACTGTTGAAGACTAATACCGTTGAAAAAGTAGATGTAGATAAAGGAGTGAAAAATAAGTAAAAGCCAAATACATGAAGTGGAAGTTACTGATACTGAGGCAGCGTTCATAATTTATAGAATCCTCTTAGCATTCTGGAACTCAGAGCTTGTTTTATTCAAGTTAATAATTTATTCAGCAAAAGAGGGAAAACTGATTTTAGAGTAATCTGACTGTGGGTGCATATTGTGTCTTTCTGAGGAAAGCCAGAATCTGTTAACACGGTCATCACTGAGGATACTGAAATATTTTGTGATCTTTCAGAGCTCATCGTTTTTTATGGGTGGAAGACTGGCTCTGAGTACATTACCATGTTTGCATCACTGCCATTTTATCAGTAGTTTGGGGATTAGAAATTGTACTTTTCTTGAAAATGTGTTGTATATTTCTATGGGAAAAAAAAAAAAAAGAGGGACCCTTGCAGATCTAACCCATTTGTTTTTTTCAGTTTGATAGAGTTTTTTAACAAGATGAAAAAATGGGAAGACATGGCAAATCTACCCTCCCAATTCAGAGAACGAACTGAGAGACTAGAGAGAAACTTTACAGTTTCTGCAGTAATTTTTAAGAAGTTTGAGCCCATTTTTCAGGACATTTTCAGATATCCTCAGGAAGACCAACCTCGTCAACAGAGAGGAAGAAAACAGAGGTAAGTTTCTGTTGTTTAGGGAATGATTTTAGAACACTGCTGTTATAAAAATACAATGCAGTTCCTCAGTTGTTTTAATTGTATTTTTTACTGTATTTTCATAGTAATTTATAATCAGAGCTGATCTGTCTGTCCTTGCTCACAGTAATTTTTTAATCTTTTCAGTTTATCAGATCTGACAGGGTGCAGGAAATCCCAAGGCTGCTTGGTTTCTGTCATGCGGGGGGCAGGGAAAGGGAGGAGAGTAAAACCAGCCTGTAGACAAGAGAAATATTAGTATTTCTGAGATGGAAAAGGATGGATGAATTTGATAATTACATGATCAGTATTGCCTCAATAGCTCATAGAACAGCATAACCTGTTTCTCTGCCTTGTAATTCCTGTTGTTTTCTTCATAGATGTAGATCTTCTGGATATTTTACTTCATAGTAGAAACCTTGTTTCTTTGTTACTGTTCCTATTAGGAATGCTCTGAAAACTAAGCACTAACCTCCTTTTCTGGTTATTCTGATCTTAACAAGATGTTGTCTGTTTGTGCCAGCACTTGGCATGGCTTGTGAAAGTGCTTCTCTTTGTAGTCAGTAGAGATTGGTTTATTCCCATTTATTCTTTGTTTCATCTTCATTATTGTGAAGTGCCATTGATTGATTGCTTTTATAGGTAAGGTTTTGTTTTTCGTTGCGATGCAATATATAAAATAGTATTTCCAATGATACATTATATGGAAGTAAGGAATGATGTTGTTGAGTTATAAAAATTGGTGCCAGGGAAGGTTTTTTGTTTGTTTTGTTTGTTTGTTTTTAAATCCACGCAGTAAATACTCTAGCAGTTTCTGGTATTGGGGAGGTGAGTGCATTTCTTTGTCGAGGTTATTACGTTACCGAGAACACAAAGCAAACTTATTAGCCAGAAATGTGAAAGTAGGAAGGAGATTTAGGATAATTGTCCAGTATGGTATACACAGCACTATTAGGAAATAACAAATTGTCAATAGCTGCAAAACTTTTGATTTAAGAGGGTGCCTAATGAATGAAAGTGTTTTAAACAAAGTCCAGCAGAGAAACTTTATTCTGATAAACATTTAATGTATATATAAATTCTGTATACTATATACAGTTCTATACAAAGTGCTTCACATTAATACATAGGTGACACTCTTATGAACACATAGTTCTGAGAGTCTTGCCTGTCCTGAGTATATTGATATCAACATATAGTGTAGTGTTTTCCTCCAAGAACATGTATAGATGCTTATATGGCTCAGAGTGCTGATGAAGAAGGAATTTCAGCTCTGGCTCTCAAACTATTTCTGTTGACTATATGTACCATTTGTTGTACAAAAAAAAAAAAAAGCAGAGGTAATATTTTCTGTAGCTTTTAAATTCAGATATTTACCTGTTCTTTGGAACTAAGATTATAGTTTTGCCTTAAAAGGAAACATTTAACCCAGTCATGTTTAATATTATGTTTACAGAGATTTTCTGCTGAAGTCTTGGCCTACTTCTAATAGAATTCACTGTGTTGATCTGCTCTGGTGACATTTGAATCATTACGTGCAGCCTGAGACTGGGGTTCCAGTTGTGTCTGCACTAAACCAGTGTGTCAATTGCCTCATTACCTCTAGTCAGCTTTTTGTGGGAACGGTTTAAGATTTTGGCCATGCTATAGTAATTAAGCATAATTTTCATTTAGAGTGATTGAATGTTGGCATGCTGTTGTGTTGGTAATAATGCATTGAGCTTATTGGGTGTCTTCTTGTCTCTTCTTGCTGTATTTTCCCCAAAAGACGACAACCGTGCACCGTGACTGAAGTTTTCCAGTTTTGTTGGGTGCTGTTTGTTCATGCAAAAGGTAGGAGATTTGAAAAGGATTAAATATGACAAACCTGGTTTTTTTAGTTGTTATCTTATGTCAATCCTTAAACACTGAATAGGAGCAGGCATTCCTGAATTTAGCAACTCGGAAAGTTTCCAGAAACACTGAAAATATTTAATGCTTTTTTTTTTTTACAGCCTAGTAAAAATTTAGCATAAAATTCTAGTTGTGAATATCTTCACATTAGCATCGCAGGTAGCATTCTAATTCATTTGATAGCGTTTTTGCCTCTCTACCTTTTAAAAAATGAGCATGCAGCAACTGAGTCAGATAACTGTGTGCACTACTAAATAGGTCTGCCTGTGCCTGTCTGGCAAGGGTGATTTTCTCTTGCATTTTGAACATAGCAGTATATATATAAATATAGATATATTTATTGAAGACTGAGATTCCTTTGGAACGCGTAAGGAGATCCTCTGTTAATATGTTTCTGTAGAGATAATGCAATGAACAGACAATACACTGCAATGCATATATAACCTTTGTCATAAGAGCTAATAAGAAGAGTAGAGGATTTCAACAGTTTTTCTTGATAAAGACTGATGGGAGAACGAGCCAAAAGAACGAAGAGGATTAAATCCTTGTTTTAAACTTGGGTTTTCCAGTCATATCATGTGTAGTCTAAAGTCTTTCCTTATCAAACCCGTGTCTTAAAGAGTTTCTGCATACCTAAGGCCTTATTCAAGTACTGCTTGGATGAGTGTTCCCTGGAAATTTGCATAGGTAAGACAGTGTTTTGAGGAAAATAAACAGGATTTACATAGTCCTTACTGGAAAAACATCTTTATAGCTTCAGGTCTGTTGATGATTTGCAGAGACTTTTTGTATTTTTTCGTAAGATAAATCCCAGTAGAGGAAAACTAATAGTTTAATTTCTACAAGGAAAAGGATAAAAAGAATTTTGTTTTGATTTTGGGTGTGTGGTGGGGTGGGGTTTTTACAATTTAAAAGTGAATCACTGTTAAGATTCCTGCAGTGTGCTGCTGTTTCCTTAATTGGCTGCTTTTGCGGGTAGGACCTAGTAGGCTGTCACAATATTGAATTATCTGGCACTAACTTTCTTCAATACAGATTAGCCTTTCTTTCTAGGCTGCACCAATTTGCAAGGGGTTGCCAGCAGCTGCCTTTTGGAAAAGTTACTGGCAACATTATTGGACCCTGACCTTCACATCTTTCTTTGCACAAAGATCAAGCAGGGTGTGGTACGGCAGGAGTGCTGTACTGAACGCTGTGTCTTATGTAGAAGATGCTTTTTTCCAACAGGCTGCAAATTCCACTGTATTGTGAAAGAGCAGTCTTTCCTAAACAAGTACATTCCTTGCAACCCTGATACACAGTATAATTTTCATCTTTTTTATTTTTTTTCCACTACAGAATAGCTCTCTCAAGTAGTATGAAATAACTGTTTGTGTTCCACTGAGTTCAGAGGACAGTTAGTGCTGTACTTTATTTCCAGTCAGTCAGGACTTTACTTCTTTAGCACAGTTGGGCAGCTGAGAGAGTAAGTAGGTCAGTCTGAAAAATCACAGCGTTTTCTTTTCCCTTCTGTAAAATCCCCACTTTCTAGGGTAGATTGGACAGTTCATGAGGTGCAAAAGGGACTTAGAGTCTTTCTATTGCTAAATTATTGGTTAATATCTTTGAGTAAAGATTTCATCAATTAACTACATGTTAATTAGCAAGCAGTTTCAGACAAACAAATTAAATTTGTAGAGAATACCTTGTTGACAAGATAGTTCAACTTTATGAGAAAATTGAAAATTTTTGGTAATTATGAATTGCAAAATTGTGACAAGTGGTAGATTTATTGAAGTGTTGCAGTACAAAAAGTGGAAACTAAATGTTGAACATTTAAGGCATTAAAGAGTCATGTTAACTTTTGTTCACTGTGTTTTGAGGGTTGGCAGTAATCCTTATCGTGGCAACCACACATCAGTGGCAAGTTCAGGCTTGTCTCTGCAAGCCTCAAGACCCTTATGTTGGGTTTCACACATGCAGAAAGTCTGGGTCTTGTTCCTACCTTTGGTGCATCCTGCAAAGTAAGATAGCAGTTTTGTTTAGTGATACTGCAGTTCTCGCATACTATTTGTAAGAATTTATCTTTAAACTCTATCTTGACTGTTTTTCTTCTTTAAAATTGAAATGAAAAAAAATATCTGCTGCACTGAGATAACTATGTTTTATTATTTGGTACTCAGTTGTGAAAGGGAGTAGTGAGCTATTGTTTGAAATGTCATTGATGGATCATTTGCGTGGAACTACTGGTACTGTAAAATGACATTTTTTTTGATTGTGCTGACAGTAACAATTGCCATGCTGGACTTCATGGTAATGAAAATGAGCCTATGTTACTTCTTTAAGTAGTATCTATAACAGTTACTTCTTTAAGGTTTTTACTGGTTAACATTTTGCTGTTGTATTTAGGACTGTCATTGCTTTCTGTGAACCCTTAATTATTTGGAAATAACTGATACACATGTACAGTTAATTCAAATTTCACATAGGCTTTGTTATTTAAATAGTTGAATTATCTGCATTGAAATTATTTTTCTTTTAATGAACATGGAATCAGAAAATTTAATATAAATTTGAACGATCTGGTAAGTTACTGGTAGAAAAGTAACGGCATAATTTAGAAAAATTCTTTAATCATGTATTCATTTTGAATGAATATTCAGGTATCCTAAGTGAGTTTATTATCGTGCGACAGATTTCATCAAGGAATTAAACCTCCTCTTCATAGTGAGCTCAGCAGAGTGGTTTGGTGCTTACCTGGAAAAAAAAAAAAGGAATAGAAGAGTTATTGGTATTGAAAGAGCGATAGAAAGTCATGCTGTGCATATAAATGAATGGATTTGTGATTTATGGAATTAATTAATGGTATAGTTTATTTTACAAGACTGTTTTTAGCTGAGGCCATTCCTCTAAAGGAATATTGTAAACCTAAATGAGGTCAGTAAAGAGTGATGAATCTGAATATAAACTTTGTCTCAGGTGATAAAAGAGTGAAGAGGCTACAAGGATTCTTTTCTGCTGGAAGATGATAAATAAAAAATACTTTAGAAATACATGACATAAAGCTACATTGTAAACCAGATCAGGGGTGCGCTTTTCTGAAAATGTGTTTTACTATTGTAGTTGCTATTTTTATTAAGTACGTGTCTTCTACTACCTGCATTTCTATCCAGATGGATATGTATAGTCACCAAAGTCTGTGTTTCCAAGGCTTCGTTACTGATTTTGATACAAATGTCAACAGTTTCTTGGTTAATATAATTTTAAATCTTTGCTAATTTTAATTCATGTCTTCTCTGTTTCTAATACTGAAGGTAATTTTCCTATGATCAGTGATGACTTGGTCAATTCCTACCATCTCTTGTTGTGCGCTTTGGATCTAGTGTATGGAAATGCTCTTCAGTGTCCTAACCGTAAAGAACTTCTGAATCCTAATTTTAAAGGTATGTTGAAAAACACTGTCTGTCTTGATCCAAAGTCTTCATGAACTTCTAAGGTAACTGAGATCAGTATGAATCTATGTGGCAGAGAATAAGTTGAATAATGTTGATTTGAAATATGAGGGAATTAATATGTTCTATATCTAGCCACACAGATTTCTATTAATGTAGCGTGCAATAACAGACTACTGAGTTTTGTGACTGGAAATCTATGAAAATACCATGGAAAGAAGTTCTAAAGTAAAAATTTCAGTTAATGCCATTTTAATGCCTGTGAGTGAGGGGATAATGATGCAGTTGTTACTGGGCACAGTCAGACTGGAGAGTTCCCAGGGAGGCAGCAGGTTGGGAAGATCCACATCTCAAACATGAGAGTGGCAACTGATTGTTTCCTCTCATTTCTGGATTGGTGCAGTTCTCTTTCTGAAGAGAATGAAAATACAAGTTGACTTGATAACCACAAATGCAAATGAATGGCAAGAAGTTTCCTTTGAATTTCTGATGTAATTCTTTAGAGACTTACACTTCATTTTCAGAGCTGTACAGGAGCTGCATTTATTTTGTAGTGGTTTGGATGTGAACTAGGACCATTCTCTCAGATTTATTTGAATAAATGTTATAGTTCACAAGTCTTTGCTTTTATATTAGAACTGGTATATTTAATTTTTATCAGTATCTAATTTTTTTAAATCTCTGGCTCAAAATTGAGTGTTGGTAACATTATATCATATTGTGTGGGTGTTGTATAATTAATAATTTATTCAAGAGAACTTTTAGTTTACCATCTTAATTTCACACTACCTAGACTACACAGCATAGACTTTAAGGGTAATAAGAAACTTGAGACAAATTTGCAAAATTAAGTAACATCTTATTCTTAATTGTAGGTCTACCTGAAGATTTTCATAGTAAGGATTATAAAGTATCATCTGATCCTCCCTGCATCATTGAAAAACTGTGTTCACTACATTATGGATTAGTTTTAGAAGCAAAAGGCATAAAAGAACATTTTTGGAAGCCATATATTCGGAAACTTTTTGACAAAAAGGTTGGTCAATACATTTGTAATGTGGAAAAAATTCTCCTTACTTATTATCTTCAAAACCTTTTAAAGAACTGAAACATCCATCCTTTGTTCTCAACTCTCTTACAGCTTTTAAAAGGAAAAGATGAAAATTTGACTGGATTTCTAGATCCTGGGAACTTTGCAGATAGCTTGTGAGTCCCTATGTCTGTGGTTTGGTTTGCATTAGCATCCCTCTAATACACTTGAACCTGGGTTATTATCTGTCACTTAACACTAGTACTGGCTAGTTGACCTGCATATTTATTAATGTTTATACGGTACATGGAATTTCAATTCCTTTTCTTTGAGGTGGTATGGTCTGAGGCATATTTGAAAAGAATGATTCTTCACAATGGAGTTCCTTGATGGTTTCTGTTTCCATGATTTTTCTATACGTAACTCAAAGTGTTAGTATGAAAAAGATGTAGGAGCACATAAAATGAGAGGGATGTGGGAGGGAAAAATTGGGTTTGGTGGTATTTTTTTCTGTATAAATCCAGAGATGTTTATGAGTAGGTCTTATTTTCTTTTGGAAGCTATGAAAATGGTAAGCAGTGTATATGATGACGTGATGTTGCCTAAGTTTTGAGGAGCTTCCAGCCAAATATGAATTCTCAGTATGTTATTATGCTGCTTCTGCAGCTATACTAAATGTCAAGCTGTCACGTCCTTGCCACTGTCACATTTAAGATAATGTAGACTTTAAAGGATCTCCAGTGCTTAAGTCAGGGTTAAAAGAATTTCTTGGCTTCCAGCAGGCCAGAACTCTGTTCATTCAGTTAAAAAAGGAGGATTTTTTATCTGCCTTTTCCTTTCTGCTGTAGCAAAGCCATCAACAAGGCCTATGAGGAGTATGTTTTGTCAGTAGGAAATCTTGATGAGCGAATATTTCTTGGGGAGGATGCAGATGAAGAAATAGGAACTCTCACAAGGTGCTTAAATACAACTTCAGGGATGGAAACAGCTGAAAGAGTGCAAGTGAAGCATAATTTGCAGCACCACTTTGACAGGGTGAGTATGGCATGATCTGTGTTGCTGTTTTTATATGGAGAATGAGTTGTGTTATTCTGTGTCTTGTGAAGACGAGCGGCTACTAAAAATTACTGTCTTTATTGCTCGGGGTGATCTGGGACCATACACGGCACGACTGAGTTAGATTTTGTAATTGATTAGGTATATTGTTTACTTCTGGGGTTTTTGACAAAATCTCTCCATGCATTTGCATTATTTTGTTTTTTTCTTTTTGTTTTTTTTTAAAGCCAGTATAGAGAATATTTAGGCAATTACCTAGAAAGGTATCTTTAGATAAGTCTTTAGGTGGAGATTTTCAAGTGCAGCAGAACAGGCATTTCTCCCGTGTTGGCATGTGCTGAATTGTCCTGCAGCTGCTGGCGCCCTCTGGACCTGTCTGCCCAGCGTCCCCTTCCCTCACATCTCTGTGCCATACACATTTTTATTTAACGTATGCAAAGGTGCTCAGTGCTTTGCTCTGTGTGTTCTTTTCATTTCCTTTTAACAAATGTGCTTCAGGTGTTAATATTACATCTGTTCACAGCTCTAGTTAAATCACTAGGGGATGGTTTTCACTTTGCTTGCCTAAAAGCATGATACTTACGTAGATATGAGTTTATATATGACTAATAAAATATCACAGAATATGGTCTTTGAGAGGATAAGAACACCGGGTGTTTCAGAACAAAAAAGTGAAGACCTATAAAATGATCAGGGCCTTTGTGTGACCAGAGTAGGTTCTGAAGAACAGGCAATGGCTTCAAATGCAGGTGTGTATACCTGTGATCAGAATAGCAGAATGTATCTGCAGATGGAAAAGATACCTTAGGGGAGAAGGATACAAGATGGGCAAATGAGGAAGGATATAAGTTGTATTAGCACAATAAGATTACAGAAAGCAGTAGAGTAAATCAGTCTAGATCACTGAAATAGTTATGTGATCTTCTTCCAGAGAGAGAGAGTTGGGCAGTGGCTTTCAGTGTTCTGGACAGATAAGAGCAAAATAATCTTATCTCCAAAATCAGCACAAATAGTTAATTCGTCGCTTCTTATGTATTTAAAGAAAAAATCAACCCCTAAGGTTTGCTGGCGTATTTCAGGGTGCATAGCTCTTGTAGGTTTCTGTAGCGATGAAGCCGTGTGGCCTGTAGGACAGCAGCTTGCAGCTGTGTGCTCTGGGGAGTCCCCAGCAGGGCTGGGGCAACCCAGTGTTCCTGGTAGAGTATGGACACAGAGATAAAACACACTTAGGAGCACGTGGGGAAGATGAGAGCATTGAAAGCTAGACTTCTTGGTGAAAAAAACTGCAAAATCTAATGTATTCATGGAAATAAGGAAAATATTTCTTGGTTAAGTAGTCATGTGGTTAGATAGTTATAGATGCATTAGTTTTGCTGTACACTAATTGAAGGAACATCGTTGGTTTTAAATGATTTTGATGTGATGTCTTGATCTGGTGCAAATGAATTAAAATGCTCACTGTTCAATTCTGGGGAACTTGTCATGTTCAAGTTAAACCTGCTGAAAGGAAACCTCAGTACACTTTTCCTACGAGCTACAGCTGCCTTGGATATCAGGGGGTAGCAGGGAGCTGGTGGGGTGCCTCGGGTTTATTTTAGATTGGCCTAGTTGTGTCACACTCCACTACCAGCATCTGTACTTCAGTGTGAGGTCACATCCTCTCTGTTTATACAACACTGTTCAATACAGACAGCCAGGTGACACAGACCGATCTTTCATTGCTGGCTGTTATCTGAGACGTGAACTCATTTGGGCTGTTTGATTCCTAGCCATTTTTTCCAGGCATATATCATAACGCAGGGTAAGAATTCTACAGATTGACACTTCTAGGTTATGATCTGCATCTAAGTTTTATCATCGCATGCAGTTATATACTTATTTTTTTGTCTTTTTAGTCCAAATCACTTAGGATTACAACCCCACTTACTGGCCGCAAATATATTAAAGAGAGCAACCCATACGTGACACCTGTTTCCATAGCAACGTACAGTTTGAGCCGCCTTCATACGATGCTGGCAGGGCTGAAAAATGCCCCCAGTGAAAATCTGGAGCGAATACTCAGGTAAGTTTGATATTTAGCTTTTTTAAAGCTAAATTTTTTAAATTTTTTAAATAATTTTAACAACAAACGGTGCTAACCAGTGTCATTTCAAATGTGAGTCAGTCTCGAGAGGCTCTGGAGTAAAATAGGACCCAGAGAGACACTTAAATTTCAGAAGACTTTCTGTAGTTAGACACATTTGTCCTTAAGAGATGATGGCTCTAAGAACACAACATTCAAAACCCTACAGTTCCAAGCTTCTTTAACAGCAAATTGCTAATAAAAAATTTTCCAGACTTTTCTTCTACTTAGCAAATCACTCCCTACTAGAGGAGATGCACAATACAATTTATTCTCCATGCAGGCAAACTGCTGCTTCAGGTACAATATATTTTAATATAATTAATACCATTTTTATATCACATGGAAAATGCTGTTTAGATATTTATCCCCGATCATGCAAAGATGTGCATATTTGCTCCAATGTATACAATAATAATACACTGTAGATATTTACAGAATATGTGCCTTGCAATGCAGTATATCTTACATCATATTATAAAAATACAGGTAGATTTTAATCTTTTTTTTTCTCAGCAGGAAAGGTTTGTTGAAAAGGTTTAGTTTTTATTTTCAGGGCATGTTCCAGAGATCCTTCCGAGTCCATTGCAAACAGAGTAAAAGAAATGTATGAAGTGTACTGCCAGAGCATGCAGTCTGAAGGAGAATTCAGTAATTTTTCCAAAGGTGGGAAACAGTCTACTTATACAGATAAGAATTAAAATGCTTGTAAATAGATTGATTTCTTGTAATTAACGTAGAGTTTTATTTACAGGTTATGCTTTAACACAAGTGTCTTTTCTATTACTTTTGTCTTTTCCTATACTCTTAAGACATGCTAAATTTCAACCCTACATAGAATTTTATAGTCAGTCTCAGCTTAAATGAGTGGAATGTGATGATACTTTCAGTTCTACAGAAGTGAAGCACGGTTAAGGGTACCCACTTGTTCTCTCAAATATAAGAGTTATAGAGGTGGCACGGATTTCTGATAGGAATGAAATATCTGACTAATTGTAGTCTTTAAAAACCATACAGCAATTTTGGCTTGTGTACAAGGATGGATTAGTACAGATATTAGAATCCTGCCAGTATCAACCTAAAGTATTATTTGCAAAGTTGTCATGATTAGTGACTTCATAGCAATGTCATATATGGTGTTTTCATCAAAATCTGCTTTCAGTAGTAAGTTATTCTGCTCTGCATTTGCAAGCCAGTGCAGCATAGGACAGAGATTCCTAAGCTAACTTTAAATAAACTGGTTGAGTCCTGAAAGTCTTGTAGCCACAGCAGCACAACTCCACACAAGCTACACAAGCAACACAAGCAACTCCACACAAGCTACAACTCCACAGCAGAACTCCACACAAGCTACTAATTGTTGTACCTCTATAGCTTAAGGAATACAATTATTTTATTACATTTTACAATATTGTTTCTATTTAAAATTCCTGCAGATGTTGCTAGTAAGCATTTTCGGCGTGCTGAGGTGCTATACTACAAGGTCTTGGAGTCAGTCCTTGAGCAAGAGAAGAGGAGACTGGGAGACACTGACTTATCTGTAAGGAAAACTAATAAAATTTTACCTCATTTTTAAAGTTAGACCTGAACAAAAGGAAAGCAGTTGTAAAGCAGACTCGACAGCTATCCACATCAGAGAAGTAGACTGCAAGTACACCTGAAAGGAAGAAGTGTACAAGAAATCATTTGTGTTTGCAAACACAGAAAGATACATGAATTTTTTAATGAGTAAAGATGGCTCATTTCCTGTCTCTTACAAAATAACATCTCTTTTTATAAGCTTGATAATCTTGCTGTTGAGGCAGGATAGAAAACATTTTATTGTTCTATAGTTACACTGTAAATTATACATTAAATTTGCAACTCTCTTGCAGGCAATACTGGAGCAAGATGTGTTTCATAGATCTCTGCTGGCGTGCTGTCTTGAGATAATTACCTTTACCTATAAACCACCTGGAAACTTCCCATTTATCATTGAAATATTTGACATTCCTGCTTATCATTTTTACAAGGTAAAGTGTTCGATAGCTAGAAATGTTTATCAAGTCACGAGCGCTCTATTGATTTATATTAAGTCATCTCCTTACCTGGAAGTTCACAGACGCATTAACCCTTCATTTGCAGCTTTGCCCCTTTTTGTATTGAAAAAAATACCCAACCGTCTGTCACTCTGGGAGTGTCTTGGGCATCTAAACAGTCATAATCCTGCTGGCAATTTAGCACAGGAGCGGCACCCTCGTACCTAAGAGTAACTCGGAGATTATACTTTTATCATAAGCTACTGCTGCAGCTGTTTTGCATCAGTGCTTGACCTGTGTTTGTTTAGGCAGATACAAGCGTTCGTCCTCTGCAGGACAATGTATTCCTGAGTCGCAGTAATGCAGCCTTAATATTTCTGATAATCTCTTCTTCCTTGAAAATCAGAAAATAGAACCTTCTGTAAGAAGAAATATTGAACAAGTATATTTTGTTGATCATAATTATCTGCTTTACAGGTAATTGAGGTGTTCATTAGAGCAGAGGATGGCCTCTGTCGAGAAGTAGTGAAACACCTTAATCACATTGAAGAACAGATCTTGGAAAGTATGGCGTGGAAACAGGAATCTGTATTGTGGGACAGAATCAGAGATAATGAGAACAAAGTTCCTAGCTGTGAAGAGGTGAGCACTGCTTCACATTTCACATAGATTTCCTGATCGTTCAGAGTGGACATCGTACCCTGAGAGTGAGGCTTTACATGCCTGAATTTCAGTTCTGCCCTACAAACTAATCAGTGCAGAGAAAACAGTAAATGTAGGTGCTCTGGTCTCTTTGTGGCCATTGCCATAGAACGGAGAGGCACAGCTGAGATGATCTGCACCTGGTCCTTGCACAGTGCAGCAGAACAATGAACAAAATGGAAAAGCAGGGAAAATTTGGATCAGTCACTCTTGAAAAGATTACCCAACAAGGAGAAAGGTGGTAAAGAGTACTGAATTTAATTGTAGTCACAGGAAAGTTATTACAGTACTGAAGCTTCTAGAGTCATACAATGACTATGGAGTTTTAGTGAGGCTTATGATAAGTTTTTCAGTGCTCTTTTTTCCATACAGTTGTGTCATTCAAAATTTGTAGTGTAGAAGCTTTAAAAAATATGTAATGTAATCAATCTGTGTTACAGACACTTCAATAGAAGTTTAAATATTTCAGGTAATGCCACCTCAGTATTTTGAGAGATCAGCTGGCAACAGTGTTGTAGGTTCACCGTTGACACCAAGACGAATAAACGAGGTTCGTGCTGAAACTGCAGGACTAGGAAAAGGTGAGACTTTAAAGCATAACATACTTAGACTTCTTAAAGCCATGGCTTTAATTTTTAGATCTAAGCAGGGTCCAGCAAGGAAGTTCCTTTAATGTCAATGTACAGTTTTTGGCCCACGCATTTGTAAATGGCATTTGTATCACAACTCACATAGTGAAGTCAGATGTCTAAGAGTGATGCATACATTATTTCAGCGTGAACAAACTACTGTCAGGAGGTTGTGTGTATGAACAGCATATGCATATGTATACATATACATCCATTAAATAATATTTATATACACACACTACTTATGTTACAATCGGTAGCGGTTGAACAGATGCTTTTATATTTAGTTATGTGAAGTCTCGAGGTTTTGTCTGGAAACATAAAACATAACCATTAGCTTAGAAAAAGATTAAACACAGCATTATCTGGGATGAAGTCATCTCTAACAACAACAAATGTAGACATAAGCAATTTAAAAATGTTTCCTGAAGGCTTTGCATGATGTGTTTTGGTTCTCATTACATTTCTGTCATGCATTTCTTTAATAAGGGATTATACAACAAGAATTAAATACATTTATCTGTGCGTTTTTAACCTGCAGGCATTTCATCTTCTCCAACTACCCTGTATGACAGATACAGTTCTCCTACAGCCAATCCAACAAGGAGAAGACTGTTCGTTGATAACGACAATACCTCTGACAGCGGAACTCCAGTCCGAGTTTCCCAACAGCCTGTGGTAAACACGGTGCCTGTGCAGAACATGAACCCCGAAGCAATGTCGGTAACTCCAGTGCCGGGCCAGACACTGGTCACAGTGGCAACTGCCACCGTAACTGCCAATAACGGGCAAACTGTTACCATACCAGTACAAGGTGAGAGAAAAGCTACTGAGGATTTAGGCTTGTTCCCAGCAGAGTTAGTGGGGGGGGGGAGGGAAGAACAGTATGCCTGTGGAAAGAAGTATGTTTAAGGATTCAGAATTGGGAAGAATTGTATGAATAGGTGAGCAGAATTTAGAAGCAGAACATGGACAGCACGAGGATGTTCTGATGCCATCAATGTTATAGAACAGTTATTTCAGTAATCCTACCCTCGTGAAATAGCACACGAGTAAAGTTGCTTTAATACTAAGAACTTAGTTCAAGTGAATTGTCTTCTTGTCTCCTTAGGAGGAAAAGTCCAAAGTATTTTGATAAAACAATTTCATACATAATGTTGTTATAGTTACAGCTATAAGCAACTAAGAAAAGAATTACTGAATTTTTGAAAGAAACAACAAAAAGCAACCACCCCAAACAAACACACCCCACAACCAACCATACACCCCCCCCCCCCCCATCACAACTTGCTCTTATTTCAGACTCTTTTTCTTAAAATATAGGTATTGCCAATGAAAATGGAGGAATAACTTTCTTCCCAGTACAAGTAAACGTAGGTACCCAGCCACCAGCTGTCTCTGGTCCCATTCAGCCTCTCAGCGCCCAGACTCTGGCTGGCAGCCTCAACACTCAGATGACTGGGGCCACCCTGCAGTTACCAGGCCAGCTAACTGTTCAGCAGATCTCTCCTGGAGAGCAGAGACCAACCCAGCAATTTACCACTGCCACGTCCCTCAGGCCTCGGAAGATGGGCTCACTTTCACTCTTCTTTAGAAAGGTACTTTTTAGTCTCATTTGTACTTTGCTGAGTTGGTATTTTAGCAAGTCCTCAATGATTTTTATAATATATACTTATTAGTAATAAGAGAATATTAAATTTCAAAAGTTAATCCATACCTTTTGTCTGTTCATGGATGTACCTAAGAGTAGTTTCCTTATCCAAGCAACTTCTCACTAGCAAAGGAGCAGACTATCACCACAGCCACCACGAGCGGTGAAGTACATGATGTCATTGGCTGGCACGTGCTTAAAGGTGTCCATTTTAAGGCTCTGAAAAAGGAAGAAATCCACCTGTGGGGCATTCCAGTTTATTCAGTGCAGTGGTTGCTGTAGGCTATGCAGCACCCTTCCTGCGCTCAGGATAATTCATGTTTTCTTAGCATCAATACCAGCGATGGGAATGTCTTGCGTCTTGTAAGCAGAACTGTGGCTTATCGCTTGCGTGCAAGTCTGAACTACCCTTCAGGTGGGTAAGGCAAGCAGTATTGTCGCGGCCCTAAGCACAGTCTCCATTTCAACAGGTGTATCATTTAGCTAGTGTTCGTCTGCGAGATCTGTGTGTCAAGCTCGATATATCTGATGAGCTGCGGAAGAAGATCTGGACTTGTTTTGAGTACTCCTTGGTGCACTGCCCTGAAATCATGATGGACAGACATTTGGATCAGCTGCTGATGTGCGCCATCTATGTAATGGCTAAGGTAAGG
This sequence comes from Cuculus canorus, assembly GCF_017976375.1. Lineage (NCBI taxonomy): Eukaryota > Metazoa > Chordata > Aves > Cuculiformes > Cuculidae > Cuculus > Cuculus canorus. The sequence continues at coordinate 13,594,474 of NC_071413.1, forward strand.
TGAATAAAGAACAAGCAAACAACTTCTTTAAGATTAGTATTTCAAAGATTATGATTCCTCACAAAAACCCTAAAACCCACCAACCACCACACACCACCACCCAAACAAACAAAACAAACCCACAAGAAAACTATTAACCTTTTCTGTTCATCTACTCGTAGGTTACTAAGGAAGACAGATCGTTTCAGAACATTATGCGCTGCTATCGGACACAACCACAAGCCAGGAGTCACGTAAGTACAGTTAGCATTAATGCGGTACCTATCTGGTTTATTAAATGCCTCAGTTCTATTTTAGGAACAGATTGCATTTTAAAGCAATCTGTGATCCATTCTCCTCAACAGACAGTCATATCCAAAATCCTGCACTGCTGAAAGCTTTTTATGCTAAACGATACCTGAAATAGAAAATATCTTCACTTCAGGCCTCAGGAGGTAGTGGATAGCACTCCTCGAAGGAGGCTGTATTTTCCCCTGTAAGAAGCAATTTGATACCACAGTGAAGTTTTTAAAAATTAGATCTGTCCTGCAGACTGTAGTGTCCTGACTATGTAACTGCGTATCTGCTCATCCTTCCTTTGTTATGCTCCTTTTTCCCTGCAGGTATATCGGAGCGTCCTGATAAAAGGCAGGAGGCAACGACGACGCTCTGGCAGCAATGACAGCAGTAGCCAGCAGAACTCGCCTGCAGAGAGAGGTAAAGAGAGAAACAAAGAAACAAGTGAGTAATTCCAGACTCCAGATGTTTGTTTTTAATTCCATTTCCAAGCCAAACAGTTACTTTTTTTGTAGGCTTGGACACAATTAAGAATATAATGATAAGATTAAGAGTTGCTGTAACTCAGGCTTAGCTTTACACCCATTTTTGAATCTATCACCACGTAAGCTTATGTAAAATTTACCCTCATGGCTGACCAGAACTCAGAATTTGTACACCAAAGAACTCGCCTGTGTAGAACAAAAGGAAATCAGTGCTAGCCCACGCTCACAGAAGCTCACACGCTTCTTTTACTTCTAACAGTCATGAAGCTGTAGCAGTTTCTTTTGTAGTAGCTGACTGTCTTCAGAGACACAAACTGGCTGCCCACAGCATCTGTTTTAGCCTCTGATGTCTCTGAAGTTTCTTTCCTTCATACTTGAACTGACACCTTTTCTTTGGATTAACTTCTGTTAAAGCAAACAAATAACTGGTGGCTGTATATTCCTACCAGCCGTTTTCAAGGTATTTAATAGATGACAGTATAAGCTGTAGGTATTAATGCTTTCTGTCACAGAGAGGTGGCAGGGAGGGGAGAAAAAAGTTATACGTTTTGCAGCTTCCCACACTAAGCCAACAGAAAGTATTACCAAGCCAAATATTTCCACTACTAGCTGAAAAAGACTGCTGTTCCTTACTTGAAATAGTGCCAGCTGGTGACAAGAAAGAGGTGCTGTTAAAAGTATAGTGCAAATGCCTGAAAAATGGAGTTTTAGCTGCGGTAATACTGTGATGAAACTCGTTTTATATAGAAAAGTCACTCCCATTTTACCCAGTAAGGAGTTAGAAATCAAACATTTTTGCACAGGTACCCAGTAGTTTTACCAGTCTTTAACAACTGCTCCTTTGTAAGGAAAGATGCTAAGGGAACAAAGTTAGCATTGCCAGTACTGATTCATGGTCACGATACTGCAATTTAAACATCCGGGATGTGGGGTTTGTATGCGGCTGAATGGCTGGGATGGGAGGGACTGAAATGTGTAAAGGACATGTGTAAAGGAAATGTGTGAACTCTGTAAAGGAGCTGATTCTCTCCCCCACAGCCAGCAGAGACTCGAGCCCCGTAATGCGATCCAGCAGCACCCTGCCTGTGCCGCACCCCAACAGCGCTCCCCCTACGCCAACCAGACTGACGGGCGCCAACAGTGACACTGAGGAGGAAGAGCGAGGGGACCTTATACAATTCTATAACAACATCTACGTTGAGCAGATTAAAGAATTCGCCCTGAAATACATTGCAAATGCGGTAGGTTAAATTCTGTGCTTTTCATTAGGCCGTAGATTTCTCTTACTGAATATTTGCTGTAGGCAAATTCAGTATTGTGATGACATTAATTTCACATCAAGGACATGCTCTGCTGCTGAAACACTAAGCAATTTTCATGCTTATTTGCCGTTTCCTGCTGTACGAAATACACAGCACTGAGCAGTGTCATCCACCAGCCTCAGGCAGGGTCAGAAAAGTAAATAAAGACTCATCTGCCCTAATAACATGACAAAACTTGTATCTGTACCAAACACGAATGGTATCGACACTAGGGGGAAGAACCTAAACTGTGTTAAAATGACCAGCTTACAAAAGCCTTGCTGTGGTAACAGCAAAGATCAGATACCAACTATTGAGTGATTTCCATTTTCTTTTGAGCAGACAGATTCTCCGCCACTTTCGCCCTACCCATTTGTAAGGATTGGCTCCCCTCGCAGAATACAGCTGTCCCAGAATCACCCCGTGTACATCTCGCCACACAAAAATGAGTCTGCCCTCTCTCCTCGAGAGAAGATATTCTATTATTTCAGTAGCAGCCCATCTAAGGTGAGACTGAAGGGGTTTGGTTTGCTTTTAAAAATCCTTAATTCTAGTTTTTGGTTTTGGTAGTGACATTAGAGCAGATTGTGGAACACCTGTTCACATTAACATGTACTCACTCTCCAAACCATCAATTCAAATATCGAAGAAGCTGTAAAGCAATCAGGTGTCCCAGCTACTTGTGTGCTTTTAGAAGTTATTCTATGTACTGGTACTCATGAAGGGCTCAGGAGGCACAGTTGTGGCGCCCTTTCCTTCCAGGTAACAGACGGGTTACTTGGCATGCAGGCTGTTTGGAGAGCAGAACATAAAGTACAAGCACGTGCTCGTATTTGCCTCATGGGGAAAAAAACCCTCCCAAGGGCAGTTAACGTGAAGGGACTGACCAGGTGAACATGTGACAGGCTGAAAGCCCGCTCAGCTCTGCTCACCAAGAATGACATAGAAGTCTTCTCTGAGAAGCATCTTCATTCTAGACAGGAGCGATTGCATCTGTGCTGTACGGTAACAGTCAGAACTGCGGGTGGCAGCCTGCCAGCTCTGCGTGCCTTTACCCAACGCCTTTGCTTGAGTGTGAGTAAGGCTCATAGGAACGGAACGACCGGCACAGTGATTAAAAGGGTTCGTCTGTCACAGGAGGCACTTTGTGTGGTACAGCTCTCCAGAAATAAAGCATATGGAATCCCACTGTAATGCAGTAAGAGAAGATCACTTTATACTTTGGTACGTGTAGTAATGAGATAATTCTGCCTTTTTTCCCCCTGCCCTCTCCTTTCTCCAGAGGCTAAAGGAAATTAACAGCATGGTTAGAACTGGAGAAACTCCAACAAAGAAGAGAGGCATTCTCTTAGAGGATGGTACTGAAGCACCCGCCAAGCGAATCTGCCAAGAGAATCACACAGCTCTGTTAAGAAGACTGCAAGATGTAGCAAATGACAGAGGGTCTCACTGAGCCAAATGTTTCAGCACAGGTATTCCCTTTCTGCGGCTCCGCTGGGAGTGCATCACACAGATTCAGCCAGGCCACCCCTTCCCACTCGCTGCCCTGGCCATCCCCCATCTCCTGCCAGCCTCTGCCAAGCCTTTCCACTTGTCAGGAAGGGGCAGGAGGAATCACAGTGGGACAGCAAGGAGACACCTCAAGCCCTGTGCCCCCCTTACACCACGGTTAAGCTAACTGTAAGGCAAATGCTCCAACTCTGGGCTCTGCCTTCAGAAAACAGCTAAAGAGAGTTTGTTGCTTGGAGAATGCATCCCTAATACAGCTTTCTATGCTTTGAACTTTGCAACAGGCATGTCAATCCATCTGCTCTAACCAGTCCACTCACACCGCTTTTATCAGCGCTTTACCACTTTCACCTTTGGACTAGGAAGTTCTGCGGGCACTGGACGTGGGAGCGCTGCACCGAGGAACTGCATTCAGTGGTGTCTTGATTTTTTACAGAAACGACCTCCACAACAATAATGACTTACAAGGAATAATCAGTTCTGCTTGAAAAGGGAAGATGGGAATAACCTTTGTAAGCCCTGAAGGAAGTTATCTGAATGGATTTATTTCACATTCAGGATGTTATGGGTGCCCCTAAAAACCATCGTGTTGTTTTGCTTTAATGTTTGGGCACCTTGTTGTATAAAGGTAGGTAGATAATTTTGTTTATGCCTTGGTTTTAGCTGTGCAATGTTTTAAAGTGAACTCATGTTCAAAAGGTGGCACTTTTGGTAGGGCTGTGAAGCATCATTTTTAAGGCAGATTAGTTTTGCTGTATATTTGCAATGGCACTTTCTAAATGTGAATATTTTTTGCAAAGGCCAATTTCAGATGTTTCTCTGGATTGACACAGTTTGACTTTTGTATTTATTTTCCAATTGATGTCCCGTAGCTCCCCTCTTCAGCAAATTGCATTAAAGATCCAGTTTAACTTTATGCACATGCAGTAATGAACAGAGGAAGCTAGGGATGTTTGCTTTTTTCATGGAATTTTATATACTTGTAATGCTTCTTCAGATCTCTTTTCTTGAGAGCCAGGAACTGGCCACCTCACTCTCTCCCCAGGGAGGACAGTGGTGTCCCTCTCAAAACATATACCTGCCTTTTTTGTTTGTTTTCAAAGGATGGGGTGGAGTGGGTTTGTTTTTCAGGCTGCCTGGGAGAGATCTCTCCCCTGCTAACAGGAAACTTGGTGCATAGATTAGACTTAGTAGCTGTTTTCATTCATAATAGTTCCAAAATACCAGACATTAGGAAAGCACTAAGCATACTAACAAGCGGTACAGCACATACCAACTCACTCCTTCACAATGATGGAACTGGGACAGTGGTGGTGGTAAGGGAAAATGTAGCACACTCAGATTTGAGGAATTTTTATAAGGAAGCAAAAGTTAAAAGCTCTGCATTTTCAGTCATTCCTACTCCTCTGAATAGTGAGGAAATATAGGACTTAATTCCACTGTAAATTCAATTAAAGTAAAGTAAGAGTCTCTTTCATTCTTACCTGCATAATGAAAAGGCTGAAGTTGAGAAATTGTGTAGATGTTCCTGTAAAAATATTTATGAAGCTGTCAGACCATTCTTGTTACTACCATTTATGTTACTTTGTATGAAAATACTGCAAGTGTATTTTTCAATAAAGAATTTATAATCTCACAGTTTTGTGTTGCTGTATGAAAAAGCAGTGGATCAGCAAAGCTGAGAAGAGGCTGCAGCTCTCGCCCTCGAGGTGACTGGTTTGCACAAAAAAGAAAATATCACAAGGATCACACAGCCAGGATTCCCAAGGCCTGTGACGCTTCAGACTGCGAGGACTTCAGTCAAACATCGCAATTAACAGCTTAATAAATAAATAAATAATTACCGCACTCATTAGTGACACAACAAGAAGGATTTACTCTTGCCCCAGTTTAGTCATCGTGTTTGTGCTAAATGTGTTTCCTCCTGCTGCTCTGCCAGAACTTGGCAGGACGGAGCCTGTGCTGGGACAGTGCCCAGCACCGCCTTTCCATGGGAGTCTCACCAGGCAGAGCCAGCAGCTCCCGGCGCTGTGACGGTGGCCTCTCTACTCCTGTTTGAGCTGAACTAGTGACACACCTAAGCATTCTGAAGTAGGAACCATTTTGGCCACTGGCAGCCGGGTACTGTATTTATACAGCCACCTACAACCTGGTTTCCCCCCCCCGGTGTCCCCTGGCAACAAGCAGCAGCAGCAGCTTCTGTTGTTTCTACCCCTTTTTGAAACTAAGTTGTAAATAACAGAGGCACAATTTGTAGTTTGTTTTGAAACAAATGCTTTAAGAGGTACTTCAAGGGGGAGGTCCCAAAGAGGGGTAATCCAGTATGTGTTTTTTAAAAGCATGTTTACAATCTCAAGTAGTTTAAGAAGATGTGTTTCAAGACTGAAAATGGAACAGTCTGGGTGGACGGGACCTATGGCGACTGACCACCTAGTCCAGCTGCAAACATACCTGTTTAAGACTGTCAGTGCATAACTTGCATTTCCCTTTCTGAAATATTCTTGACAAATTTCAGCATTGCACAGATGATAAAATGGCTTTTTTGAAAATCAAAGTAGTGGTGGGGACTCAAATATAATTTTCAGTAAAATAGGAAAAATTACAACTAAATTTGAGAGAGAGGATTTGATTTCAATGGTATTTAGGTACTCTTTCGCCTACCTCGCTCCTGGAACAGCTGCTTTTCATACACATCTGCTCACAGAAGATGCAGTCAAGAGTCTCTCTCTCTCTCCTTTCTCAAGTTAAGGAAAAAAAAAAGATTCAGACTATTAATTGTAAACTCAAAATTCAATATCCTTTAAATAAATAGAACTATTTCCTGTTCAGCAAACTGCTATTCACATGGATTTAGTAGAGAGCAATCCAGCCTACCCACCAGACCTACAGAGATCCATAACATTTCAAACATAAACGTACTCAAACATTTTCACTGTCATTCTCTCATTCCTTGTCATTGGTTTGACTGACCTTTAGCAGCGGTGTTTTGTAAACCCCAGCAACATCTGGACACATAAATGTTCAGCAGCCACCTCTGAGCTGACCTTAGGTAACGAGTACCAGCATTTGCTCCCTGCTTAAGACTCCCCACATCCAACACCTACAGTAGGTGTGGGGATACAGTCACTCTCCTGCTCTGTACAGCAGCAGGAGTTAAATCCTGTATCTGCCCTGCTGCAGCCAAGATGAAAAAGCATTCCAAGATTAGAAGGGATTGAACGTCTACACAAGCCCTTCACCTAAGAGGCTTAGGAAATTTGCAAGTCAGTGATTTGTTACAAAGGCTTCTGAATAATCATGAAAATAGAGAGGAACGATCATGTTCCAAGTCAACACTCCAGTTCTCCCTGCCCAGCAGTACATCACACTCAGCCGCAACGCTAGACCTATTTTCTGCCTCACACAGGAGTCCCTTAACACAAAGAGCGTTAAGTTTTGTTAAGCAGCAATTAGCTGCACAAGCAGCAAGAAAAAGGCAAGAGAGCAACAAAAGAAACATTCTTCAACCCCCACCTATGTGCACAAGCGCTCACGACCTTTGCTTCTGCAATATGGTAGTCAGCAGCCTTTGGTTCTACCGAGTATTCTGGAAATATGTGAAGTGGAAATCCCACAGCGCAGCCACTGCTATAACAGCCTTATCCTGCACTACCAATTAGCTTTTCTTCTGGTACAAGAGGAGATCTCGGCTAAGCAAGACACTGGTTCCACCACCACCAGCTCCCACTCTCCCTCTCTCTCAAAGGAGCAGATCAGCAGTGAGATCACTCGCCCTTCTCCACAAGGTCAGGATGTGTTCTTGGATCTCCTCAGCGAAGATCCCCAACAGAAGAGACTGTATCTGTGCTGGTAGGTGAAGCTAGGAGCTCTCTGCAGAGCTGCACGTGGGGCCCACGGAGCTGCACACAGCCCAGGAGGTAGCTGCCAGCACACATTTACCCTGCACTGCACCCCAGGGCAAGCGCTCAGCCCCCTGGCCCACAGGATTGCCCCCTCACCCCCCAGAGTGGGGCCAGACAGCTTCCATGGTTGGCAATACAGGGTAAGAATGACAGTCTTTGCCTTGGAAGGCTGAAAAATTACATTTCAAACCCCTATTTTACACAAACAGTAGTTTCCTAAAGACCAGCAGCCACCGTATTGAGACTCAAACCTCCTACACCAAGATGGCCAGCTTTACTCCAGTTATAAATCAAATACAGGATTGTTTGTGATGAGCTCCTACAGGGATGACATGGTAATAGTGGTGTAAGAAGAAATACACAGAATTATCCTAGCAATGACTATGCAACTACTTGAAAACATAGCAGCAGCCACCTCAGAAAGCCATTAAAGACTGCAGATCTGCTCTAGACTTCCCTATGCATTTTTAAATGCCACTGCCTAAACGCTTCTCAGCTTCATAACCAAGCTGGATTGAGCTCTGAGCTAGAGACTGATTTGTGTTTAAGATAGTAGAAATTCAGTTTACTTTGAGTTAATTGCCCTACAAAATTATACCAAGTCACAGACATCTGACCCAGAGATTGACTCACCTTGGCAAAAGCACTCAACCACCGCTTTCCATACAGTTTACAATACAGTGCATTTAAAGCCATCAAATATGTTTAAACCCTGCTGTACTGTGACACATAAGCAAAGCCTACCAGAGCCTTCAGTTTTACATAGAACCCTACCTCACATTTAAAGAGTTAGCAGGAGCTTTAGGAAAGGTGAAGGCAAAAGTTCAATTCAGAAGCACCTGCTTAGTAATACATAATTTAACTTCAAATTTGCTTGGGAACTAGACGCTCAATTATATTTCTTATATTACACCAAGTATGAACAGATATACTGAAGTGTAGAAAGAACATTTTATCATGTAGTTAAGAACCTAGGCCCTGTAACAGACATTTCATGAGTTGAGGGGAGTTAAAGAGGAAGGAGAAGACCCAAGAAATGTACCTTTGGATGCCTTCCTTCTCTGCCTTAAAGGGGATCCTTGCTCTCTGCACGCCCTCTACACTCTTTTGTCTAAACGGGAATTCCAGGCAACTCCAGGAAACAGCTGCATCCCAAAGGCAGAAGCTTTAAAAGGTTTAAAGCAACATCATGGATTAAGATTTCAACGCTACCTGATCCAGAGTAAGTACTTATTCTATATAATGTTAAGTGCTGCACAGAAACCACTCTCGTCATCCTTAACAGTATGTTAATTTAAACATTTGGTATTACTACTGTTTGGTAGCATACTACTTGTGAAGTCTTTGTGTATTTCCTCAAGGGCTAAGCGGCAGTTGTTCTCAAAGGAAATGGGCAAAGGTTGGTATATGACAAGTGGACTTAGCCAGTCAAATAAAAGCAAAAGACAAAAACAGTCCACAAAACCCAGAACACACTGCCCACCCTCCCTAAACACCACACCACGTTTAAATATGTAGTCACTACTACTACTTATTAAACAGTAGGTTTTGCATTAATGCCATCAGCACGGGTATGAGGACCCAAAGAAAAAGCAGCCCAGCTGCAAAGGGTTAATATTACAGGTTTTGATAGGAAAATAATTTTAGGTAGGAATAAGGCATTATGCTAGGCTGTGACATTAGGAAGACCCTTGTGAAAAGTAAAAGATTCTGTCCTGAGCTCACACCTGCTTTAGAAAGGCTTCCCTGTATTGGAATAAAACTGTATTTAACTGGTCTCTTCGGTACGTAACATCCTGTTCTCCAGCTAACACCCTCAGCACACATGCAGGCAAGTACAGATGCAGCCAGGTGCTTCCATTCTGGTTCCAGTCTTTGCTAAACATCAACGATAGAGACAAACAGAGGGACAAATGCTAGAACACAGTTTCTTTTTATTTCAAGATGTCACTATTAACACACATTAGTCAAGCTACCCTACATAATCCCCTAGACACCTAGGGAACATAAAAACCTCTAAGATTTTATTAGCTTATGAGACCACCATTAAAACCTTTGATTTTAGTGTTTATGTAATAAAAGTTTAACAAGCCTGACATTCTGCTTTTACTCCAACGGACTAAGGTGTGCTTTAGTGACAATATCCATTTACAAATCAATAATACATCATACATCATCCCCAGCTTTACCTCTGGAAAGTGCTAAATGGAGTTGATGAACCGCCTATTTACAATTTCAAATCCTAACATATTTACAATAGAAACCAAAGTATTTAAAACCATTAAATATAGTGTTTAACTCTGCTATATTAGTTTACATGAACACAGCTTGCCTCTGGCATCATATTTCAAATGCTAATATTTCTGCCAGCAATTCAATATTTTTTAAAAAAATTGCTATTTCTGGAGGGGAAAAAAATAAAAGCTTAGAACCCAACCCAAAACCTCCAGGCATTTCAGAGCCCTGAGGAATTACCCACTCTAAACAGTCTTCAGGTAGAAGTACTGTAGTGTTCAAGAGAGACTTCCAAACTCCAGGCAAGCCTTTAAAACCTAATGCATATGTAAAACATTAAGAGTCAGAAATCCATTCAATACTTTTACCGGAGTCACTGCTACCATTTAGTTTTCAATAATCCGTAGTCAAGAAGGAAACTGCTGCTTTGCTGTTTCTCCCTCCGTTACATTCCCTCCACCCACAGAAAGTGTTTAGTGCACCACAGTCCAGAAGAGCTAAGTAGGCATTGTCTTCTCTTCTTTGCTGAAAGGCTGAACTGAGCCAGGCTTTACCCATGACAGGCCAGAAACATGCATGCTTTTGCAGTGCTGATCTTCGGGCTTCTAGGCAGAAGAAAGTTAGAGTCAGAATTATTAAGTGCCTCAAACCCTCTTAAGTCCCTCCCCATCCATTTTACCCTTGCGAGTGTTAGGTTTACGGTTGGACTTGATGATCTTAAAGGTCTTTTCCAACCTGAACGATTCTGTGATTACAAACATTTCTGTCACTAACCTAACGTTATAACTGCAGCACATGACCTTGCGATGCTGTGCTATCGCAGAGGAGTCCTCCACTCCACTGAAGGCGTCTGAAAACAAATTAACATGGCAAAGCAGCAACTGATACATTTGCTATACCATGGAGTTTCTTTATGCTTTCCAAAGATGGTCCTTCCCTTCCCTGAGCTGTTGTAACAGTTCAACACTTCAACAGTAACTATTCCTATCCAACACAAGGACATGAACATTGGAGACTGACTACTGCAATTCACAAGACAAAAAAGTGTTCAGGCTGAGGGGGAAAGATTTAACTTCAAGCATCTGTAGACTTAAAGTTGTTTAGGAAGATGAATAAATGAGATACCTACTCTAGCAGGTCAAAGAAACAGAATAGCTTGCAGGCTTTTTTGCATACTGGGAACTAGTCCTGCCTCCACACTGCTACAGGCTCATGAGATCACCTCTATGCCTGCTTCATTAAACCTGGAATGATGCATCAAGTTCTAGAAAGGCATAATTACATTAGCAGACTCTGTCACTCTATGGAAAGCCTTTTGCCTGACGCAGTAAAATAAGTCAGCAAGAAAACTGAATTTGCACTTCTGTCCTCCCCACGTTCTGCGTTAAGAAGCGGCACTGCCTGACAGAACTGCTGTACCATATCAGACGAGAGCAAACAAGAGGGACGGGTTAGGCTTGCACTTGGCAGAGCAGCACCTGCCCATCACATGCTGCACACACGACATTGTCTAGCAAAGCCACATGCTCAGCAGGGAACTGGAACATCACACAGTCTTTCCTGGGCTGCAGTTCTAGAACGGCCTCAGTTAGTTATCTCAAAGGCATCAGAATTAAATAGGTAATGAACATCAACCCAGGGCTGAGGAAGACAGGAAAGTCAGGGTATACCAACATTTCAGAAACAAAAAAAAATACAAATCTCCTAAGGTACAGAAGTTCAGCCACTCCTGCTATCAAACTACCCCAGGAACTGAAACACCATACATACAACAGTTATTGAAGATGCTAGTTTTCACTTAAAAATAAATTAATATGCATCCTCAAAGACGTGCTGCTTGAAAAAGTTTGGGATGAGAGAGAAGTAAGTCCTGAAGATTTGATTCACTAATGAAGCATCTCTCAATGGGAGAGAACAAAGAGTTGGGGCCTGTCAGGTTAGACAGAAGTGGTAATGGACACGATAAGTGCAAGACATGCTAATAGGCAGTCAGCAAATCTTTCCCCTTCTTCCCTCCCTAAACCAAACCAAACCAAACCAAACCAAAAAATCTGTCAAGTATGCCAGTAACTGTGCTAACAAAGCTTTCTAGCTGGCTAAATGATTCAGCTGAACTTGCTGAAGTGAGAACAGTGACATAACTGCTTAGTTAGGAGACCGAATCAGTTTCAGCATGCCTGCCGTTGCAAAATAAGGGTGGAATATGGTCTGCCTAGTACATGTTCATCACAAAGAAACACAGAACCTTTCTTTCCATATCAGGCAATAAACCCTCAGTATAGTGAGCATCTGGACTTCACACGTACCTTTTGAGTCAACATCTTCTCTCTAGCTTCCTCATGTATAGCTGGATTCCATGGAGAAAAACTATGGAGAAAATATAATTCTCTCTTACTTTGCATAGTAATTCTTTCTTACAGCATAGATGGAGGACAAAGCAATAACTTTCCTTAGTTTTTTGCATTTCAAGTAAACTAAAAGTACAAGTTTTCAGTATTAAAATTTACCAAATTCACATTGTTGTGGATCTTTTCAACAAGAAATATTTAAGTTTTCATTTTGTTTGCGATAAGAGCTTGCGATTCAGCAGGTGCTGCATGGAATACGGCTCTCATTCACTTTGGAGCCAGCTGTTCCATCTCCCCTCCCATGCTGTCAAGCTTGAAAGTATTTTAAAAGCATGACAAAAGCTACAGTCATGCAAATTGAATTCAGGAAAGCCTGAAAACAATATTTACTCCATGGGCGCGTCTGTTTGAGGGAGGTGCAGTGTTTCGGGGCTTTTGTCTGTTTGGGCAGTTGTTTGTTTGTGGTTTTCTTCAGGTTTCTTTGGTTCATTGTGGGGTTTTTTTTTGTTTGTTTTTTTAAGCTTTGGTGCCAAACTCTTAAACACATGTGTCTGATTATTATTGAGTGAATCTTAAGCATAAACAGAAGCAAATGAAGGTAGGAATATTCAAAGTATTGCTATAAATGTAAGAAAAAACAGGTCCATCAAGTTAGCAGATAAAGGCTTCAAATCAACAACTATACCAAAACTTGTTGTCAAAACATCTGGACATGGTGAACCTGCTCATGGTACTTACACAATTGCATAGGGATCCTCTATTTTGGGCTGATCAAATAAGTGACTGCTGCATAGTTTGATACTGTCCACCACTTTACTTTTGAACAGCTGAATATCTTTTTCATACCTACAGCAGAGAAGGAAGTAATGTTAAGTATCTGCAAGGAGGCACAGGCTTGCCCTAAAGACACACACTTGCAAGAGCCTCCACTTCAGTTCCTAGTGCAATCAACTCTAAAGGTAAATGAACTGATAAACTGTTTTACAAACTTCTTGTTTCTGCAAGTCTAAGCAAAAACCTCTTAAGTGACCACGTCTATATGCGTGAAAGATACTTACAGCACTGCAGCCTCAGGGTTCAGAGGAGTAGTTGTATCAATCTTGTAGAAGACTCTGCGAGCATACATTAACACTTGCCATATGTGATTATGATTTCGCCTAAAAAGAACAACACACAATGAAGAAAGGGGACAAACTACTTGCAAATTATACACCAACATGTTACCACTAACCTCCATTTGGCAAATGCTCTTTTCACATCCAGTTCACCAGATAAGGGATCTACCAGCGGATGGAAGACAGGCAGATCAAAAACCAAGCGCTGCATTAGAAAAAAGAAATTCATTATGACAACTTCAATTCTTACATTAAAACCACTATGTGAAGGTCAGTCAGACGTTGCTTCTGAATACAAATTAATTGTTACGGTATTAAAAGAAAGCAACCTGAAGTGATTTACCCTAACTGTGAAAGTGTAAGCCAACACATCCATGCTACATGCAGGGTCTTGTCCTCTCTCACATGCTTATCAATAAATCAGGAAACTAATCCGGCTAACTGCAAAAGCACTAGTGCCAACACAGGTAATAATATCAGATAAGATCAGATTAAAGGAGTTTTTCTGGTTTAGCTATTTGTGACAGAAAGCTTTTTACACACCTGAGCTATAATCAATACTTTTTTTAGCCTACACATTTTTAGGTAACCTGTGCAGTGATGCCATGGTGTCTTCAGTTCTATATAGCTCCTTTCCTCTGATACCAATGCATTCTTCCAAAAGAAAACTTACGTTTCAACAAGAAAGTTTTAAAGCCCTATGCCAGCAAAAGAATGACAGCTGTACAAGAGATACTAATCTAGTATTTGAAAGAGTGTTTCCTGTTAGTTCTGTCCTTTTAAAGGTGATAGCTTTACAGAAAACTTGACACCAAACAGACACCTTCCCAAAATAAGAACTCCTTCTCAGCTACAGCAGCTACACACACCTGTTCTCCAATCTTCCTCTTAAAGAAATTTGGACAAGAGGGCTGGCTGCTCTGCTCTGGCGAGCCAGATTGCCACAAGATTTTTGGTTTTGATTTTAAATGATGTAATAACTTAAATGCTTTTCCCTCAAGAGAAAAAGTGAAAGCAGATAGAAGGTAACACTGTACTATCGTCCTCTCCCTTTATTTCGCCAACTTTCTCTTCAAGTTTTTAGTCCCTTCTTTCCATGTAATTTAGAAGAGAGACGGGCAAGAAATCCTGCAAGCACTACAGCAAGCACAGTACAACTGCCTGGATTTTATGTTTCATTATATTGCTACTCAGAATTTGGATACTACTTTAAGCATTTCAACCCTAACCTCCTTGGCCACGGAAGCAGCAGATCAAGAATTGAGGTAAAGAACTGGTTGATTACTTAATATTCTAATGCATCTAACCGTAGCAAGTTCACACTACCCCAGCCTCAGTATTCAGAGTAATATGATTCTGTTAGGAAATATCTACAAGACATAGCAAATGAACCCAGCCAGCTGAAACAAAAATTCAAGGAAATGAGAAAGTAACTGGTATAATACCTTTAACAAAAAGTCAAATTTAAAACACAAGAAAACAAGAAAAAACAGAGACATACACAACGACTTACCGGGCAGTCTCCATCTGGGTAATTATCAGGAATATAGACAGTAAATTTAAACACACCATCCTGGTAGAGTCCATGTCTTATGAATATTACACCAAACCACACTGCAAGTGAGAAAGTTTGCTTGAGTGAAAGAATTTAAATATATATACACATAAAAGAAATTTTAAAAGTTTAAACTTAACTTACTTAATGCTGATCGGTAAGACGGCTGCACGTAGACACCTGGCAACTTCTGCTTTACAACCATCGTACTGCAATTAGAATCAGTATTTAGAACAGCTCTACAACTGCACTAAATAATCACCAAGCCATGAAATCTACACTAAATTGTCAGTGAGCTGACAATGGCAAACCTAGAAGGTACTACCAGTAGCTTAACAGAGGACTTCTTCACAAATGTAAAATAAATTCCTATGGGCAGATTGTTCATAGAAAAAGATGGCAGAAAATTAGGCAAATGATACTTTCTTCACTCTGGCTTTTCCTACCCTTCCACTTGAGGTTACTATCAGAAAACATTATTTCTCCTGATAAAACTAAGTAGAGAAGTGGAAATAAACTCTTCCCCCAGTAGATGCATTTAATGCATATCAATACCAACATTTCTACTTGTCTAGTGAGTCCCTGGATTCAGAGTAAAGAAGAAATAAAGAAATGTAATTAGGTAATTTTAAAGGCAGATTTGCAGTCAATTGTCGTTAATTCTGAAATGTGATCAAAGCTCTAACTTCAATTTGAATAAGTAGTTTTCCAGTTTTACACGAGACTATGCTGCAGGTCAAACAGAAATCACACTGGCAACTGACAAAACAAAGGAACAAAGAATAAAAAAGACAATCAAAATGCAGGATATATTAGAGATCTGGATTGAGTGATTCCAGGCACCTCATTAAAAGGAGGGACCAAGTAATTTTCCTAAACTCGCATTTATTTGCCATTTCGTTTATTGCAATGATCATCCAGATATAAGATTAACGTTCTGAGAGTTCTCGCTTTCAATTAAACGGTTAAATGAAAGAACTGAGACTCAGCGTTGCATAAGGACCCCAGGGATTTCATTCCAAAAGTCACTACATACTTGAGAATCCAATATGTCTATTACAGAGGAAGTAGCACAAAACAGTTTATTAAGTTTATATAATTAGAAAGTTTTGCAGACAAAAGAGATTTGTATGCTCCCATAGCAGTCTACAAATCACCAGATTGCACCAAAGGCAACTGATCCAAAGAAAGCTATTTAAATTGCCCTAAGTCCTCCCTGATAAGTTTCATGTTAAATACCACTGAAAGAGAGGAAAGAACAAGGTCTCCCTAATAACCCTTTAACAAGCCATATTAGCCAGCGTTCAAGGGTTCCACATAACAACTGAAAGGAAGCTCCCACATAACTCCATTAGACAATACCACACATTTATAACTGTCTTCCCACTTAACATCTGTGTGTTTCTATTTTAATACTTGTTCCAAAAATTTGGTATTTCTGACCAAAAAGCCATTAGGATAACCGGTCAGAATACCTAAACCCAAAACATGTTTACCTGAAGACTGAGAAATACAATAATACAGAGAATCACTTCTAAACACACCCCTTAAAATCTCATTTTTGTTTCCCTGCTGCCTCAAGAAATGGACACTGCTGCTCCAGAAACACTTTCTTAGAACTTCACTTATCACCTTCTTCAGAGACTAAGGCAAAGACACCATGCAAGTACTATATCCCTGCACATTTTTTTTTTCCCCACTGAAGCATAAGCCCAGTGACCTTTAAAAAAGACAAAAAAGTAAAAGCCTACAATTCTGCAAGGAGGGAATATTCCAAATAAAAAGGCCCATAAGAAGCATGTGTTCCATTTGTCGACTGGGATGATGTGGCAGGTGAAGCAGGCTTGGTTATTGGCACAGCATTCTTTGGAATAGAAGGCAACTGTTTCTTTGTAGAGGCTCGTAAAGGACTGGTTCGCACCTCTCCACTCAAAGCTTTCTCTTCAGCTTCAGGTCTCTGCTAGATGAAAAGAGAACCATAAGATTATAGGCCTCTGAAACCCAGCCTTGCTAATTACAAGTTTGGCTGATGAAACATATATTGGGTTTCGGTGTTCTATTGCTTGGGAGTGGTGCCTCTTAGGGGTTCGTTTTTAAATCAACCTTTATTCAGTCCAATCTAGCCTACAAGTACAGAAGTAATCAATGCTAGATAGGAAGTCTGCAGATTAGGATAAATGCTTAAGGAGGCTTACTATCTGGTTCCAGTTTCTAAATAAATATATGTAACATCAGCTTAGAAGTTCTATTTCTAGAACACAGTACACAAAGATAAATCATTTCCACTGACAAGCATCCTCACATTCAAAGACTTGAAAGAGTCTTTAAAAGTACTGTAGTAAAGCTGAGATGAAATAAGAACTTCCTACAGACAATTTCATGTGTTTCACTTCCTGCCTGGGCTTAAGACACCAACATCCCACTTGGACGTGATCATACAGCCCATTCTAACAGTGGGAATATCAAGCTCAGTTTTAATAGTTTTGCTACAGGAGCCTTTTTATGCCTGTGTTGTGCTTTATTAAAAAAGAAAAAACAAGCAAAAAACCTTTTATACTTAACTGGTCACTGCTAGAGAACGCTACTATGTACAGACCCCAAAATCTTTCTATACATTGTCAAGATAAATCTGCAGGCTACAGATTTGTTGTTAGGCCAGTTGTGGTGACTAAAGGCATGACTTAGGCTACAGTGTTTTGAAGTGCTTGAGACTTGAACTATTAACAATATCTACATCACAAGCTTCAGAGTTATATAATTTGCCCGAGCAGCAGTTATCCTTGGAACTATCACACTTTTATACACACGATCTGGAGTAGCATCACGGAGGTGCAGTTTTGTCATTGCTGCACATGCAATACCCGGCTAAGGTCTTTATAAGACAGCAAAAAAACTGTCCTAAGAAACAAGGGTCTCAGCCATTTGAACAAGGTTGTTTGATCTTTCCTACATAAAGATGCTTCAGATAAGAAAAGTCAACAAATTCTGCAGTAGGCTCCATCCACAGGCACATTCCAGTTAGTGCAGCTCAAAGCCAGCTTAAGCTTTTATTGAAGATGACCACAGTCCTCAGGATAAAACACACTCCAACTGTATTTGTACATCATCTAATTTTTTTCTCAGAACTGCTGCTGCCCATCAATGCATGTTAACACTTAACAGCATCCGTTCAGTAAATATCTACCTTGCGCACAGAACTTGTAGACATGCTCCAGAACGGGTTCATAACGTGTACTCCAAATAAAAGACTGGAACTTTTCAGTGTCCTCAGGCCTCTCTGGTTTGTACCCTAAAAATACACAGAATGATTATATATTCTAACAGATAAACTGGACTAAATATAAATAAGATTCAGATCCAATTATGCAGCCAACTTTATATTTGTTACTTCAGAAGAAAACTTCTCATAGTAAAGACTGACAACAGTTAAAACTGCCAAAGCTCTATTACACAGTACGCACCAGACAATAATATAGTTGTCTACAAAATAATTTTTGTGCATGAATCATTGCCTTCTTTCTGCTAGAAAGATACTCTATATTCTACATTCTGTGTTTTGTCTTGCCAGCTGGAAACAAAGACCATCTATTGTCTCAGCACTGTCAAGAAAGATCCTCTACATTTGCAAATATAAAAAGCATTATCATTTCACCATTCAAGTCCAGCACTGGAAAGAACTACAATCGCTTACACTTGTAGTTATGGTTATGTGTTGCCCCTTACCTACACTGCTGACTTCACACGTCTCTGAAGTGCTTCAGTTTGAAAAGATCTCTGCCATTCCCACTGAAAGAGATGATCCTCCCATCAAATTTGCATCATGTATGTGTCATTTTGTTTTCATCTGCCTTGGAATAGAACCAGGAACAGACAAAGCCACAGAACACACAAGTTTTTCTGCAGCTTATTTAATGGTTTCATTAGGAGCACTAAGCATAATGCTATTTAGATCAGCAGTTTGATAACAAGGATCTCAGCAGTACCTGAATTTCAGTGTGTCATCTACTAAATATGCCCTTGGTAGTCTAACTCTCCCTTTTTTTTTTTTTTTTATCTTACTATTGTTTGTGCAAAAACTCTCATTTAAAGCACCTCTTGCCTGGCATAGCTTATTTCCTCCATTCTCTTTCTCCCCCCCTCCCCCCCCCCGAGTTCTCCTAGCTTCCCTTCCCGCTGCCCCATTTCTGGCTACATTAACTAAGGTTTACTCAATTTCTTTAATAGGAAGTTGCATAACACTAACCAAGGTGATTGATAGAATATCAGAGTAACAGAGAGAATAGCACAGGATTTTCTTGTGTTCAGCACCAAGTTTTTCTACAGCAAGGCACCACCTGTTTGCCCATTGCTTTGATTAGTTTAAGGAAAATTATAACATTGTGACCAAAAATAATCCTAAAGCGATAATAAATGCCAGTCTTGTCAAAAGAAAAAAAAGTAATTCAGACAACTTATCCAAAGAAAGTCTAGTAATAGTAGATTTTGAAAAGAAACACTGATATCAAACCCTAGTTAGCTTTTTAGACTTGCATCACTCCAAGACAATTAAACTCAGAACACTGCTACCTCACTGAGGATGCCCTGTGACAGCAGGGAGATGTTTTCACTTTTACCCACCTCCTGTCTGGAAAGCAGAGGGCTGTGACATGGGCTTTTTCTCTTCCATGAAACTCAATCAAACTAAGCAAGACAACGAGATGCTAGGCTAGGCAGGTACAAGATACTTCCTCGGGAAACTTCAGTGTAACTAGAGGGTGGAAGAACTGACGCACAAAGAGAGCACCGGAGCGGTATGGCTTTGACAAGAGAGAAAAGTGCTGGAAGCCAAGGTATAGGTTAGAAAACAATTAGCTGGAATCTGGAGTGATTATGGGGTTTGAGTGGGACTTTTTTTTTCGTTGTTTGTTTGGGTTAGGTTGGTATTTTTTCAGGCTACGCAATATAAATTGCATTATTCCAGAACAAGGTGTACAAGATGCAGGAGCAGAGCAAGAAAAAAAAAAAAAAATGTATGTACATAAAAACTACTGACAGTGAAACAGGGAACTGACCTAGAAGCTTGACAACTGGTGCTAGTTAGGGTTCAGTCACTGACAACACCTTTCAGAATGCAGCTATGCATCTCAGTACACTTCCGGCTTTGTTGAGAAGCTATTCATTACAGAGATGCCTATTTGCAAGCTACTATAAGTAATTTATATCTCCAAATAAAACATTATTTTATTTCTAGTTAAACTACAGAATAACTTCTAAAGATTCTCCTGCACAGAGACTTTTATCAATTATCTTCCAGTAATAAGTGACAAATGATGGTGTTCTAAACTTACTGTTTAAGTGTCTCCAGTCTCATTCACCTGTTAAAATACTATTTATGATAGCAACTAATAACCCTAGGGTACCAGCTTCCCAGAGAGGGGATTGTATAAAAAGTCTTTCAGGGTGGTTTAGGATTTATATTGAACCACGCTCATTCTTTCTAGCTATGCTACATGGGAGTGGAGATAGGAAGTTTATCTGCCACTGCTAATGTTCTCTAGTGCCTCCACCTCACAATTTACTACCCCACATTAATCACAAGATTTGTTAAAAAATAAAATATTCAAGTAACAGCACATTTAAGTCAGACTCTTTGCCCTACTTCTCACTATGCAGAAGGTCTGCAGCAGACAAGAAGAGCCAAGTCCCGCTGTCACAAGCAGAAATTGTAGACAGTTTACTCATTCGGTCTTACACAGGGATATGAACATCTACTACGTGGTGCCCACCACTATGGCTGCTTACAGTGCCGCAACTACTGATGCAATCAGCTTCCCAAAAGATTGCAATGCACTCTCCTGATTTCATGAATAGGGAATAAATACATTCAATGTGATCGCTCTGTCTCCTTTCATATAGTCATGACGCAGAGTGAATGCCTCGCATATGAAGAGGCTTAGGAATATATCGCTCAGTAATATGTTCTACTAGTATATACTCCTTTAAGAGCAGAAAGCAACAGCAACTCTGCTAAGGAGTGCTCCTCCTATGTGCCTTCTATAAATACATTTTTCTGTGAAGTTTTTCTTCCAGTTTAACTACAACAGAAAAAAAGTAAAACAATGCAAACTTATGAAGAAACATTATTTCAAATGCTGCTTCTCAGAAAGGCCTTCTAACTTCTATACAGCACTGCCTCACTAAAGGCCTACCCACCGGGACAAAGAAAGCCACCTGCTGCTAGGCATGGCCCCATCTCCATGTCCACCAGCCCTAAGGTACACAGTGCATGAGAGCAGTCAGAGCAAGCATAAACTCATATAGCACTTCATCACCACTATCAACTACTTCAAAAACCAAAGTTATCATTAATGAAAACCAAAATTTGAAGTACTTTTCTTGTGTACCGTCTCTTCCGCTACACTAGATATTCCAATAAAAGGCTACCTCTATAATTTGTAACTACTGTCAAATCATGTATCATATTTTTCATAGAATCATAGAATAGCTTGGATTGGGAAGGATGTTAAAGATCACCCAGTTCCAACACCCCTGTGACAGACAGGGGCACCACCCACTGGCTCAGGCTGCCCAAGGTCCATCCAACCTGGCCTTGAACACCTCCAGGGACGGGGCAGCCACAGCTTCCCTGGGCAACCTGGGCCAGGGCCTCGTCACTCTCATGGTGAAGAAATTCCTCCTTATCTCTAGATGTTTCCCGGTCATCGCCAGGGTCAGGGGATTAAATACAACACTACAACAATTCAACAAAAACATCACCTGCCTGAAACACAGCACGCTTCAAAATGTTTTTCAAAAGCTAAAACGATTCCTGAAGAAGAAAAACTTCGGACTAATAAAATATAAATGTTTACATGTATATTTACGCATTTTCTAGTGGGAGGTGTCCCTGCCCACGGCAGGGGGGTTGGCAGTGGATGGTCTTTAAGGTCCCTTTCCAACCCGAACTATTCTCTGATGCTATTTCCCAGCCAGGAGGGAAGGACGCCGCTCCGCGGCAGCGCTGATGCGGCGGGGCTCCAGCCAAGCGCGACACGCGCCGATCCCCCGCAGCGGCGCCTGCCAGCGCACCCCGCGCCGTCCCCGTTCCTCCCAGCACTCCCGCTCCCCGCCCCTGTAGGAGCACGGACCGGACCGGCCTGTCCGCCCGCCCCCCGCTTGGCCCCAGCCCGCAGCCGCCTCCGCGCAGCGAGGCCTCGGGGACAGGGCCGCCTCACCCGGTGCCTCCCGTGGACCGGCCCCGCCGCCCCTCAGCGCCAGCCGCCCCGCGGAACCCCGGCCCGCAGCTCGCTCACCCGCTCCCAGGCCCCGCCGCTCCGCGGCCCGGCCCCGCCCGCCGCCACCGCCCCATTTAAAGCCCGCCCCAGCGCACGTCCGGGCCCGCCCAGACCCCGGCCAATCGCCGAGCTCGGAGGAGCCGGGGCGAGGTCAGGGCTGGCCAATCGCCGCCCTCGAGGGAGGGGGCGGGACCAAGGCGGCCAATCGCCGCCCGCGACTGCCGGGGCGGGGCCACAACAGCCAATCGCAGCCCGCGGCGGTCGGAGGCGGGGTCAGTACGGACCAATGGCAGCTCGCAGAGGCAGGGACGGGGCCAGGAGCGGCCAATCGCAGCCCGCGCCGCGTGCCCCTGCCTATGGGCGGTGTCCCGCCTCTGCGCGGCCCGGGGCGGCCGTGCCGTCAGCAGCCCCGCCAGCCGGCCCGGAGCAGCCCTGGCCCGCCTCTGCCCGGCCTGGGTTGCGTCAGGGCTCCCTAACAGTGATGTTATCTAGAACACATTCACAGAATCATAGAGTAGGGACCGTAAAGGCCATCCAGTTCCACCCCCTGCTATGGGCCGGGACACCTCCCACTGGCTCAGGCTGCCCAAGGCCCATCCAACCTGGCCCTGAACACCTCCAGGGATGAGGCAGCCACAACTTCCCTGGGCAACCTGTGCCAGGGCCTCACCACCTTCAGCGTGAAGAAATTCTTCCTTATGTCTACTCTAAATCTGCCCCCTCTGGTTTATACCCGTTCCTCCTCATCCTATCCCCACAAGCCTTTTATGTCCCTCTCCAGCTTTCCTGTAGGCCCTTCAGGTACTGGAAGGTCACTATAAGATCTCCTCTGAGCCTCCTTCATGCTGAACAACCCCAACTCAGTCTGTCCTCGTAGGGAAGCTGCTCCAGCCCTCTGATCATCTTGGTATCCCTCTTCTAAACCCATTCCAACAGCTCCATCTCCTTCTTACCTTGAGGATTCCAGAACTGGACACAGTATTCCAGATGAGGTCTCACAAGAGAGGAACAGAGGGGCAGAATCCCCTCCCTCACCCTGCTGGCTGCGCTTCCTTTGATGCAGCCCAGGACACGGTTGGTTTCTGGGCTGCAAGCACACATTGCCGGCTCATGTCAAGCTTCTCATCAACCAGCAGCCCAAGTCCTTCTCTGCAGGGCTGCTCTCAAGCGCGTCATCCCCCATCATGTACTGAAAATGGGGATTGCCCCAACACAGGTGCAGGACCTTACACTTGGCCTTGTTGAGCCTCATGAGGTTCATGCAGCCCAACTTTTCCAGCCTGTCCAAGTCCCTCTGGAGGACAACCCATCCCATTCCAGCTGAGTTGGTTTGGTTTTTTATTTTTTTCTTTTTTTTTTAGTTAATGCCAACTTCTGCTACTGCCGCTGAGCCGAGATCTGCACCCAGAGCACAGAAATGCAGCATCACACGCCTGAGCAAACTGGTATGAGCTGCTCTGTAGAATGCAGCGTCTGTACCAATGCCTGATCTAATCATGGAAGTCGACAAACAGGGAAGTCCTCTCATTTTGTGATATTTAAGGAATAAAACAACAAAGACTGCAGCAGACCAGTATCTGGCCAGTACTTGGAGCCAAAAAAAGATAGGAGGTCAAGATACCCTTATTTCAAAGCTTGTGTGGAAACTTGAAAGAGGCTTGGATAGTTCTGACAGAGGTAATCTGGGCCAGAATTTCACCTGGCGATGCAGTTTAGAGAGGTAATGTGCCCTGCAGAGACAGGGGGAGCGGCTGCAGGGTGTTTGCAAGGAGATCGAGAGCACCACTAGGTGGTGATGTGCGGCTGAAGAAACCATCAGCCCTAGTGCTCCTGCCAGCAAGCAAATAGGCGTGCTTATCTCCACTGAAGTCCCAGTAGTTCTGCAGGGAGACTAGTACAGGAATTTCCATGAATAACCTATGTAACTACACAATACATTACCTTACTTGATAACTATTAACATGACTCTTGCTCTTGAAAAATACAAAGATGCAATATGGTATTTTCTCTTTTTCAAAGCTAAAAAGCAGAATTAGAAACATGGTAAAACCCCTAAACATCTCTCTTTTTTTTTTTTTTAAATTTCAAATGCAATTCCTCTGTGATTTACCTCCTAGAAGAATGTGCTATAAACAATTCACTGAACAATCTGTGTAAAACCAAAAGCAGTCAAGTAGTCAAATTAGATTTTTCTTATTTTCTTTTACCTTTGTGAAAACGGTGAACTCTCTGATGCAGGGATTATTTTATATTTCTTTGTGCTGGTCTCTATCTGTATAATTACCAACCAGTGAATGTGGAATTGCTGATAACAGGACATACCGGTAAACAAAGAGTGAGAAATTATCAGATCCTTAAAATATGTTGATAAACATACAAGAATATTTTAAAAGGGGTGTTTTTATTTTAAATACATCTATGAAGCAGTGAATGGAAGGAGGTTATTTCACAATGCCCAGTGACAGAAGTTGTCCATAAGGAGAAATATGTCATGTCACAGCTCTCTCATCATTCTGAAGGACAGTAGAACAAACAATATTTGGGTAAGCTGTTTGGAATGAATATTTTCTGGTAAGGCTAGAGCCACTGAACATCTCTGGTCCTTCTTGTTAGGTAGTGTCACGTGTATTCCAGAAAGGTGTTTGACTTGGGAAGAAGTCCTCAGCACTTATTACCCCAAATCCTAGTTCCCGTACAGGCCTTCAGTGCCTGACAGAAAATGCTGTCCAGATCCATGGTTCCTATAACATGTGCCGGGGTACGAGTCTCCTGAGCTGCTTTTGCACACTGCTCCATTTGGATTTGGAAGTTAGTACTGTTTTTCTCAGTTTCACACAGATTTATCTTAGCACAAGACAAGCCTATTAAGAAAGTATAAGAAAGAAAAAGATAAAAATTAGTAACGATTAATTAAAAGATCAGAGGTTTTTTAAGGAACAAGATTGGAAACAAACAGCAAATTAAATACAGCCCCATCCTAGCTGACGCTTAATAGTGTGATATTTCTTTAGTTTCTTAAAACCAGACATAAGCTGGAAACTTTTTCTTATAGAACTGTCAGTTAAAGATGATTTACTTATTTTTGTTAATGTTTTTATTACAAAGAAATCACTAGAATGGATGTAGGGATAGATGCACCAACATAAAAATGCTTTTGATTGCATGTTTAAGATGAAACAGCTAAGATGAAACAGCTATAGCTGCACCATCACAATTTGTTACTTAGTTCTTAGGGTAGAACCACAGGATCTGCTGTTGTTCTCTGCCCAGTCAGCAGCAAAAGAGTAAATCTTCAACTGCAAACTCATGATTATAACAGAGAGTCCTATTTTCCTAGATTCACTTCATACAGAAAAAGAACAGGTATGTGTGTAGTATCCAGACGCTTTTGTATTTGCATGGCTGCCAATGTATTCAACAAAAGGAAAGACCGTCTGTATCAATGGTTTCTAGTAGCAGAAGCTATTAATGGCTAGTTGAAGATCATATCACAGCCTTCAAACTATGCTTTCTTCAGAATGTCTCACATTGTAGAAAAAAAAATCAAATACTTAAATTTGAATGTTTCAGATTGTTCAATCTATAAGATAGAACACTTAGTTATTGTGAGTCCAACTGTGCAGAATTCAGACCATGAAACTTCTGAAACTGAGTAGAGGCTTATCATGTCAGAATAAATAAATCCCATTAGAGAAATCTTAGATCCCAATTGCACTGTTTTTCTACTGATGAGAATACTTGCTTATAGGCTAAAATATCCCAGAAAAGATAAATGGTTGAGAGGCACTCAATTTGTTTGTCACATGTTTTGAACATACATTCCATGGGTATCAAAATCATATGAACACTCTGCTTTGTAAATGATAACACGTAAAGTTAATACAAAAACTACAAATGCATGTAACCTATCTACATGTAGATGTTTTCAGGTTAAGAGCCTATATTTAATTCTTAGCCACATACTGATGACTTAAAATTCCTCATTTTAGATTTTTTTACAGCCATTCTGTGATGATTTTTTGTAAAGAGTGAATTAGACTTATAGCTGAAATTACTACTTCCTTATGAATAAGATTTTCTTCTTGCAGTACTTTCCTTTCATGGAACATTATGAAGCATAATTGTGTAAAGCATACTTCCAAACAAATATGTATGTATCCTCACACTCTCGAGAATAACTAAGATTACAGAGTAATCAGATTAAAGAATCTTTTTGAAAACTCAGTTTTGCAGAGAATAGTCATTAACATGCATCTGTATGAGACAACTTTGGCAAATCAGAGAACACAGTCTGTGTAAACAACCTTTGATCAGCAGTTTCCACAATATCATTATGAACTCCAGTTTGTGCTGTAATGGTATGTATGTAATCATGAGTGAAAGGCAGACCAAAACCAATTCATAACTGTGTTTTTCCATCTGAAAATTAATTTGTTGACTGAAAAATACCTACATAATTTCAGAGATGATAAGACATAATAAAGTAGGACTGTTTTTTTTTTTTCTCCACTCACACCTTGAGCCAGATTTCTACACAAAAGTCACTTTCCTCCTTTCATCTTCTTATTACTTTCCTGGTAAGTGACACATTAAGCAGAGTATGTAAGTGGTTGGTAATTTAAAAAAGCTGCATATTTAAAAAACTTAGTGTGTGACTGATCAAAGAACTGAATATGAAGAGTAAAGACTGGGGAGAGAGGGTTAATATGCAAAAGAATCTCACATTCAATGGGAAACAGCTATGAAAGGCTACTAGAGATTGTGCCTGCCTAGCTCAACTGATACGGTTCCAAAAAGAGATGATTTGGGCATCTTTAGTCCAGAACACATCAGTAAGAATTGGCAAGATCTAATACTTAAAGAAGTAATGCAGAATGTCCACTCTATGTGAGAAAGAGTAATCACATCAAAGCAGTTAAACCTCAGAGCTCAAATGTAAGACTTTAAAAGTTCACACCCTCTGTCTTCAGCTGAAAAAAACAAACACATCTCAACCACATGGAAGAGTACTGAGATCCTTGCTTCAAAGGAAAGAAAAAGCAGGATATGAACATGCAATCTAGGAAACCCCCATACAGAAAGAAATGTGCTAAAATAAATGGCATGCCATTTAGCAGCAGCTTATATTCCATGTTTCCAACTCATAACATCCATGTTCCAGCCATAACATCCTCTCTTCCAGGGCTCATCCAGCCTCTTGGTGAGCCAATCTCGATTACTAACCTGTCAGGCAGTCTAATGTGTGAGATTGGTGACCTCAGTATTCCCATAAATGAAAAGTCTGTGCAAGGATTGTTCCTCTTCCCTCCAAATAGAAACTGTAGACAATGCTATCTGCTCAGAGTTAATAACTAGGGACAGAGGTCACGTTTGTAAACATAAAGGACTGAAGGAGAACTCAGAAACCCTCTTCTTACCCCCAATTTGAGGGGGGTTTTCAATATTCTAATATATATTTTCTGTCTTAAACCAAAAGGAAATACTTTAGACAGGATATAAACAAAATAATTACTACTTTTAGCTCTTTTTAAAGCTAGACTGAACACAAAGAGAAATAAAAGACTAACAGCCTAGCATCTTCCCACAGGCCGCACGCATCCTGACATTGGGGATAGAAGTAGATGTCATTCTTCCACTGGGAACAGGGATGTGGGAGCTGCTTATGTCTCAGATTTGTTCTCAAATTTTTAGCCAACACAGGCTAAGCAGATGGGAAAACAGAGTAGCACTTTGGTTCCACTGCAAATGGATCCCTTACAGTATGCGAGAGAGAAGCAAGGAGAACACTGTCTATCTTATGAGTGCAACTGGATTCAAGATCTGTCTGTCTTCGGTTACAGCTGAAGAGCCTTGGAAAACTGAACACTGGTAGAGGGAAAATCAAACATCTGCTCAGTAGGAAGCAATTTAAAGACAAATAAGGTTATTTTTAGCTTCTACTGCATCATGACAGAGATAGAGAAATTTTAGTCTGCCTCCAAATTCTGACCATGCACAAACAATTTGAGTAGTCACTAATTAGTGGTTTAGGGACATTACAGACCAATTAAAATTTTTGACAAAATTTCTGTCAACTTCAACAAGATTTCAGTTGAGGTATTTCACCTATGAATAAGAATTATGTTGGTTAAAAAAAAAAAAAATGTTCAGTAGAACATCTCTGTCCACGTCAGTTCCAAGTGTTTTCTTTTTCAGCTGAATTTTGGTAGCTATTCCATGACAGCCGCAACCTTTTCTTTGTAAGTAATGTGTTCGTACCTTTCATTCAGTTCTTTTGCTTTCCTCAAGGTACTGTGATTCTCCTTTCATTTATGCCAGTCTTCTCCCCATTTGACAGTTACCAAAACCACAATCTGCTGGGAAGTTTAGTTTTTCTTCTTTTTTAAGGCACACAAGTAGTGTCTGCAGTTTTGAAACGTGGCTTGCTGTTTGTGACTTCCCTTTATTACATAGTGTTTCATTCTAAAAAGCAGGAGTGTGAACTGAGATTAGATTCAAACTGAGTCTTTCCAAACATCATGAGAATTCCTCTATCAAATAAAACTTTCATCTTAATTATCCTTAATAATTTCCGCTTTGCAAATATAAGGTCCCTTAATGCCTTTGGAAAATGAAGATTATGAGAAAGAGACTATACAAACAATCATGTCTCATTTTGCTGAATTTTAAGCACCGTCTTTCAGATAGTAAATCTAATGTTAATTAATAGCATGGTATAATATTAGATTTCTCTCTTTTATGAAAATCCTGCATAGAACGTTCCCTAATGCAGTATTTTCTGTGCTATTTTATCTGTTGGTTCCGTCTTATAGTAGAGCACATTGCTGAAAAATGTCGAGTAACTTACTCAAGAGCCAAGCAAAGGGCTACTGTCACAATTGAATTACTAGTCATTATTTCAGTATGGACTGTGTAACTATAACTTCATTTTTACTTTCAGACCTCTGAAAATCCTGTCCACCAAAGTTTTGAATACAGGCAAGGGCTTTGAGTATCCGACTTGGAGGGAAATTCCCAATTTTATTTAATTTATGACTATCTCAGTCTGTGTGTATGCACAAGTCTGTGTATACAAATGCATAGAGTGCTGATCTAAACACACCAATACCTTTTTTCAAGTAATTATGGCAGCAGCACACCAAGCTAAACACTGCATTTGTAGAAAAACTCCTATTATTTTCATTTTCTATAATATACAATTGAATATACTATCAAATCTAAAAACATTTTTTCTGAAACTAAAGTATCTAAAAAAATATAGAGAATA
The DNA here is from genome assembly GCF_017976375.1 of Cuculus canorus. Lineage (NCBI taxonomy): Eukaryota > Metazoa > Chordata > Aves > Cuculiformes > Cuculidae > Cuculus > Cuculus canorus. The sequence goes on from NC_071413.1 coordinate 13,623,741, forward strand.
TGTTCTTCCTGTTGTAAATTGCATAAGCACGCACTTAAAAAGGAACACGCAATGGATTGTATTCAGAAAGGAGAAAGTGAGCCAACTTTAAAACAATAGTAACATGACAGCTGTATTTCCGTGTGAGAAAACCATTAAGCACACAATAGTTAATGTTTCTTCCAAATACTCATTACATGTCATAAAACCAAATCAGCCACCATGACAAAATAAGTGCATTTAGAATTAAGACCTTTTTAATATTAGAGATTAGAAAGGATCAACAACCACCATGAGGACAGGAAAATGAAACTCTCCCCTTCCTTCCTCTTTGAGTGCTTGTGTGATTAATCTGAAGTAAAGATTTTGTTTCAAAACAATCTTTAGGACTTGGTGTTGAAACTTTTCTGTGGCTGGCTCCTTCAGAAATCTGGTTTAAAACCTACCTACCATTTCACCAGCAGAAAGTATTTTACATCAGCTCTTATTGACTAAGATGGCATGGAATCAGTCAGGCCTAAAATTAACTAAGTAGATCTGTATTTTTGAGAAACACTCCCGTCTCCCCTAAAAACCAACAAAACCCCACAACAACATGACATAAAAAAAAAGCCCAAAGACAAAAACAAACACAACCCCAAGCAATCAGGCAAAATACATTTCTTTACAATTGCTAATGCAGATTACTATTGCAATCTCACTATAAAACTATTCCTTACCAAACCATTACAGTAAGTAGTATTGTATCTTTATATAAAGAACTTTTATGAGTCGGCAATTCTGCATCCTCGAATTACAGAAAGGATGAGGTGGGAAGTTTCTCCTGGAAATTGTCTGGTCCAACCCCGCTGCTCAGAGCAGGGCCAGCTGGAGCAGACTGCCCAGAGCTACATCCAGCTGGGTTTTGAGTATCTCCAAAGATGGAGACACTCCATGGCCTTTCTGAACAACTTGTTCTGCTACTTGACCACCCTCATAAGTCCTTCAGTTTCACGTCCATACTGAACAGCTATTTGAGTCAGAACAAAATATGAAAGCAAAGGTAAATTATAGAAGAGGACAGGATTAAGAACTGTATTCTACAGAAAAAAATGCCAGGTAAACTGTAGCAGCCAGGAAGACTGGTGAAAAGGTCTTCAGAGATCTCACACCTAAGAGAAAATACTCTCATCTCCCTTTCCTGCTGCCCAGATCCCCATCTCTGGGTGTTTAACCACCCGAAGGTGATTTGTATGCTTTTCCCAATCACCTTTGATGAACATTTTGTTATTCAGGAAGCATAATAAGAGTTCTGAGTTAGAATAAATCTACACCACTGTGTGTAGTGTAGGACTATTCAAGATCGTTCACAAAGCAGAAGCAGCCCAGACAAGTAACGTGGCGTCTACCTAGAGCATGCTTCTGATACCAGCCATGAAAGGTGAGGCGTGGGTATCTCTACACCACACTGCTGCACACAGATCAGTTGAATTTCATTGCAGAGACTGTCAGATTTAGAATGTTTTACATCACAACCTGTCTCAGTACAACAGATTCGGTGCTGGGCTGATAACAGACCTAATACATTTTTCCCTAGGAAATAAAAGTTACAAGCGTGCTTGGATAATACAAATGTTTGATCCATTCCACAGTGGTAAATAATGATCAAGATACATAGTCAAAAGGTGATCACAACTGCTTCATACATATACACCAAACCCAAAGCAAATAGTAAACGATAGAGCAAAGAAAAAAAGAAATGCAGTTTTTTCTTATATTTAAAAAAACAAACTAAAAAAGCTCAATATTAGCTGCCCATTACAGCTGCTAAGCCTCCCTGCCCTCTAAAATAAAGATTAATGTTATACCAAACACTGCTCAGATACCTGAAGCCATTACTTACTTGTGATAAAAACAGACAGAACACCACGCACATGTAAAAAGCTGGGGAAGTGCCATGTTAAGGGATATATTAATTTTGCTAAAAGCTACTGAGAAAAAACTCAATTACAAGACGAAAGAAGACAGAGAGAAAATGCTGGGAGATAAATATCTTTTTAATCTGGGGTGGAAAGCCATAACAAGAACCAATTTCAAACAAGACACTCAGTAGATATTTTAACAGTGAGAGTGATTAACCACTTAATCTAACTACTGAAACAAGTTATTTTATGTGTCTTGGTTTCTTCAAAGTGAGTTTGAAAATCTCACAGTATAAATTTGTTTTATCTATCTACTGGGCTCAATATCACATTGACCGGATGAAACATAATGGCCTACCCCAAAGGCTGGTGGTGACTTATTAGTCCTTTTTTTGACTCCTGTAAGTTAATAGGTTCTTTTATTTAACTATGGACTTGCTGAATTCAGGCAGCTAAAGAAACTATCCCCATGTTAATATTACAACTAATCACTCTTCCCTTACTATATCTCAATAGTCTTAGATTGAGTTTATACAAATGAAAAAAGACATCCTCAGGTTCAACTGCCTTAAAATATTAGTACTTCCTCTGACCTACCAACAGAGTCCCATTTAAGCTCAATGCAGGACTCCAAATAAAAAGAGGGAAACTGGACTTAGACGTATTCTCTTAGAAGCAATTCTAGTCTGGTTTTGCATTTGCTTTGAAAAAAAACATTAAGTACTTCCTGTATGGATTCTATTAAAACATACAAGGATTTTAGGCTCCTAATGAGTATGCCACTGAGATGGAATCACTCCCCAAATATGGGATCATGATTGCTAGCACATGGCAGTGATTGCTATACTAACTGTGCGGTGAAGGAGCTCAAGTTTGTGTTATACTGAGAGATTCCTCATTTTTACTTCCACCATCCGTCACAGTAGAATCTACTGGAAAACAGGGAACAAATCATTCACGATTTTAGTTGAGCTAGTTCTGTGCTATATCATTTCTGGAAGTGGATGCCTTTGTTTGGCACCCTAAGGGCTGCTCATATGCGTAAATAGCCCCCTTTTTTCTGTTTCCGAATCACAGTGTCCAGCCAATACAAAAATGATTATGAAGTATGAAAACTGCACGTATCTCCACCACAGAACAATAACAAGATCTATACTTCGATTTCCTGGGAAATAAAAATTGTAGCTATACTTCCTGTCAGCTCATTCCTTTGAACATGTTCTCTTCATAATTTGGATTTTGAATCAAGTTTAAATGGCAGTTAAAAATTGTATGTGGCAGTACACAATGAAATTTAGCTTGACAGCCTGGACATCAAAACTAAAAATAAATGACTTCACATCCAAATAATAAGTAATAACAATGTTAGCCTGCATAAGAATAGGAGGTCTGGATTCAAATACAATATTAATTTTAGGGATATGAGTGACTAGGGAGAGACAGAGGCAAAGAAACAAATCCTTCATATAGCAATAGTCTCTTCTTATCCCCCAGGCAACCGGCTGCCTTTCACCTCCGCGGCAGAGCAATTATGTGGCATAATGACTGCAGTGCAAATAAGCAGCGAGATTTTATTAAACCAAATGAGCAAATCATCTGCGTATTATTGCGATTTGATTGACAGTGACAAGTGTCGAGCAGACACGGATGTGAATGTGATAAAGCAGCTTGCCGGAAAGCTCCTGATAATGTTACTCTTGATAAAGTTGCTCGGCAAACCTCTCTGAGTAAATAAAGGGGAAGGAATATGATGCATATTAATTCGCATAGTTTGCAACCTGCCACAGGACTAGAGGAAAAGTTGCAATAGGTTCAGCACATGGCATTTCATATGAATTCTAAAATTGCATTTATGAGTCTCATAGACTTTACAATAATATATTAATATTAAAAGTAAAGGTCATTCCACATAACAGTTAAGCTGCCTGAGCTTCAACCTTTCTATCAATAACAGACTCGGGCTGGGGGTACGAGGAGGAGGAAAACAAGCAGAATGATCTGAAAAATGTAAAATGTTACTTTGAAAGATTGTTGCCTTGTGCTGGCACGTCCAGTCACACATTTGTATTTTCAGTGGATAATTATATTTCTGACAAGCCCGCTGTCAGAATGATTAAATCAATACCCTTCACACGGGAATGTGATTAATTGCCACGGGCCTTCAGGCCTCCATAGAAGCAACTCTTACATTAATGACTCCCTTATGACATCATAGCTGCACAGATTCCAAAGTTTCACACCGTTGCAGTCAACGTGGAACTTAGGATAATTACTTTTGGCACATTGAACCAAGGTGACTAGGAAGCTTTGACAGCAACACCCGTGGAAGAAAAACAGCAAACATAAAATCACCTGTGCTGTAATTACACTAATGTAATGAATACATTTGGGCTTACAAGTCAGAACTGTTTTAGTGGATAAACCATGTGATAAATCGTTCTCTTTCTTCCAATCCTTCATTTCTTTTTTTTTTTTTTGTCATTTTAAATTTGCATGTGAACAAGGAACAGCATTATGCCACACTTCAGTTAACATTCTTTTGCCATCAAGTACCATCAAGATTGAAGATTTTTCGCTCTTTGAAAAAGAATTATATCTGAGAGAAAACGTTCTTGTCATGTGAAGTATGCTGTACAATGTGGAAAGCATTTCTGATTTATGGTGTAATACTGATTTGAATATCTATTTGGGCATATTTCAAAGAGACCAGCTTTGCAAGGTTCTGCATACTCTCAGCTGATTCCTACAAATTTTGTGCTTAGTTTTAACTGTGGAAGTAAACTTCAGCAGAGGCATTCAAGTGCTGACCTGCTCAGAAGAACTGAGGCTTGATAAAAAGTACTTAATCCTTCTATAACTTACTTACATGGAAGATGTCACAGATTCATTTTTCACAACATCAGCCCTTCAAACTCAAATGCGCAGTCCACGGGCTATGAACTAAGAAAATAAAATGACACTACAATAAAATATTTAGTACAATATTTAGTACAACAATTAAATTGTTATAATTTATTGTATAATCCATTTGTTAGAATAAAGAGTGTACTTAGATAAGTACTAGAATTTATTATTTAAAAGCATGAAATGACTTTAATTCCACAAAAAGGAACTCAAGTATTTAGTAAAATAAGTTACTGTACTAATCTAGCCCAGTTGTTAGAAATTAATTAGCAATTTGTTGTTTATAGGATAAGCAGAACAAAATTTCATACAGTTGCAGATTTTTCACTGTTTTGGAGTAAAATGTAGCAAAAGCGTAGCAACGCTATCTACATGCCAGGATAAAACTGTCAGCATAAGAATTTCCTGTGCTTTAACATTGCTGTTTGTGGGTTTGCTGTTTTTTTAAGTATTCTTTTTTTTTTCTTTTTGGTTAACAGGTTTAAGAAATAGTTCAACCTACACAATTTTAGAGTGCTTAATATTCTTCAAAATGTATCTAAGTTGGTGCACCTCAGTCATTAACTATAAAAGTAAATACTCTGGTTACCAGATTTTTATCATCTTCAAAACCTAGTTACTGATATGCAGCATTTTTTCCAAATATCTAAATTAGTCAATCAAAGTCCAAACCATCTCATTCTCAAAAATTAATTTTCTTATAGGAGAAAGTTTGAAATTTTACAATGAAATGAATTTTTAGGCTTTAAGATTTAAATACGAAGTAAACTATTTGATATTTAAACTAAATATTAACCACTTAAAACAGTTTTATGAGTTTTCTTAAAGTGCTTGTGAGCCTTCTGGTGTAAATTATAATCACTTTATTACTGTCACTTCAAATATAGTGCATGTTATGATCTAAAATGCAAAATTTATTGTAAGAGACAGTTTAGAACCTATAACCATTAAAACCAAAAGTACTAATCACATATTCAAAGTTAACTGACACAGTGATATCTTCTGCCAGTACAGAGAATGAATTTGAGAAAATAGTGTTAATTTCTGTTTATTTTACTGAGATGCTGTTAGTTGCATGCTAAAAAAAAGTACTTAAAGTTATTATAGGAAATTAAAGAGGTATGGAAATTTATTAAAACATCTCGTTTACATGTTCTCCTGTTGCCATCACAATGTGGAGCGATATTAAGCTGGAGTACTAAACTGTTTCAAGACTTTGCTAATTAAAAAAAATTTCAAAGCTTTGTTAAAATAATTGTAACTTCTGTCACGCTTAAAATAGAACTGAAAATAAATACTTCCTCTTCTTAAAAGAACCAAATTTGTTAAAAGTGGTGAAGCAGTACCTTCCACTTTCAATGTATGGCCAGAACTTCACATGTCCCTCCATAACCTTCAGGCTCCTTTAACAACATCAATGAAATGGTAGATATGCACATCTTCAATTTAAGTTCTTTAAAACCAGAATGTCTGTGCTTAGAGTGGAAAACTGAATTTTTTGCAGAGGACAATGTAAACCTGTCCACTGCAAGGAAACAATTCAATTTTATTTGAAAAGATCATTTGTCTGTATATTCTGTGCAAAATGAGTGTGGGTGTGCAAGTGTGTAAGTTGAGTGAAAACAGGCATTAACCTAGTCAGGATTACTGGGCAGATTAAAAGGTTGACTCACTTTATAACCCTGTTTTTTCTGGGTATGCAAATATTAGGTAGTCTTCTGGGGATGCGTTCTTCATTCCTTGCTTTTGTGGACCCAGAGTTGATTCTAGTGCGTAGTAAGGCTGGCCTTGCTGGAAAGAAAGAAGAGGGGAGAAAAAAAAATCAGTCGATTAAACAAACAGAAACCAGGCTTTAGACCCCAATCTGTGAAACTCAAATTCGTGAAATGTAGTGTGCAGAAAGCAGCATTCACTGACCCTACATTTTTTTGTATCATTAAAATCTTATCTGTCTTACTATTTTAACACAGGATGAATGAAAAGCAAAAATTTTCTAGTAGTCCAGTACTGGGAAAGAAATATTTCCAGGGCTAAAACATGAATAAAAAAATAGTTCTTAATTTATTTTCTAAAATATTGCTTCTTATTTATTTTCAGGTATCCTTTGAGGGAGATTACTACACAATATTGATATAAGATATTTGACATAGCATGAACATGTTATGAGAAGCAGTCTGCCTTTAAGATTAAACAATACCTTTTCTTCCATCCTAGAGATATCACTGCACCAGAAAAGTTATTTTGTTACAAGAAGCTAAATGTTGTTGGCTCTTGAATCCAGGTATCTAACGCCTGTTCAAGCTAAATAGGTTGTATCCAAAATAACTTATTTCTGGAAAAAAAAATGTGGAACAAAGCATAGTGAGAAAAGAAGTACTCAGCTGTTGTTAGAGAAAATTAGTTGTTGAAATGGACCTGACCACTAAATCCTGGCCTGGATTTAGTTTCTCTGGTAACATCAAAGCAGTGCAGATTATAACACAGTTTTAAAAACAGATAGAAGAGCTTATCTACTGTTATATAGTTAAGATAGATGAATACTAAAGTCATTTTGAATGGGCTTCTTTCTTACCAGGCAGGCTGAGGCTGTTCCAACTCACAGTTTGAGGACCAATCTTGGTCACGAGAAGATGGAAATATATATACATTTCAACTCATTTCTGCACCACACTATCTGAACTTAGGATCACATGTTATCAGTCATAATCTACATTATATATGACAGTGTCACTTTACTATATTCACTGTAGGAACTATAATGTCTATAATAATGAGTCCCAAAGAAAAATCCACCATTTAAAAAATAACATTGAAGTTTTCAAACCAAATGTTTCCACTGCACTTCAGAAATACTGAGATATTACAGATGGCAGAGGCATTGATAGGAATCCCTCTTTGAGGATGATGACAGCATTTGTTAAAGTAGGCAATATTTTAGAATTAAAAAAAGGCAGTTAAATTACACTTTGGGCATCTATTCTGTGAACTGTATCTCCACCTCAGCTCCAGAGAGTCCAGTAGGGTCAGTAATGACGAGAAGTCATGATTAGTTTCTGTTTTACAAGGAAAACTGAAAATCTAAAAGCAAAGTGCTAGGTCAGGGGTTCCCTGCTAACTCACAGGGTGCAGCGATACCTCCTCACAGGTATCCCATTCCCAACTCGTCTCACGTGGCCTGTTCGCTTATGAACTCTGACAAGGAGAGGTGGTATGACTGGAGGCCATAACAAACTGTGTGAGCAGTACAGGTGTTCCAGAGAGGCTACAAAATTCTCGCTGATGTCCATAAGAAAGAACACCTTTCTGAGACAGCTAATGCGGAGGTCATGTAAACTGAATCAATTGGAATACATCCTGCACAACACAGAAGCGTTTGTAAAAACTAAAGGCAATCATAAAACAGACCACCAGATTTTGTCTCAACCCTTTCATTCTTTCCCTTTAAAAAAAAACGGTGAACCATACTCAAGTTCATTAGTTGTTCTCCTAAAACCTGTCATTTATTTTGGTACACTCTGTGATACTGACACTAACGAACTTTAGTAGAGATAAGAGGTTTTTTTATCCTAGAAAAGAAAACACAAGGTTAGTACACAGAACTTTCGAGAATGTAGGAAAGCTAAGAAGCCAGACTGCACAAAACATAAACCACTTCCTTGTTTTTAAAGTTAAGTTTTAAACATTTGAGGGAAAGTCAGGGAAACAACGAGATGAATATGTAGCTCAAAATGGCATTAAAATGTACATTAAGTCATAGAACAGACATTGATTATCAATGTTCTACCTCCAAAAAAAAAAAGGGGAAATATTGTGACACAGGAGAAAACAAAATAGGTAAAATAATGGTGTCTAAATCTCAGCATTGCCCGTGTATCCACCTGGGACACAGGTAGGGCCCACGCTATCTATATCTCTCAGTTCCAGTCATCCTCCCTGTGCCACCCGATACACTCCTTCCCAAGTTGGGATGACGACTCAGATGAGTTAATCCTATTTAGGTCATTTTCCGCCAACATGTTACACTTGTGTTCTATACCAAACCCCCTAACTAAGTCTCAGTAATATCTCAAAAGAACCAAAGTAGGCGGTAGACAATAAGAGTAAAAGGGAATTCTTTTTCTTCTTTTAATTCAAACACTCCGAGGGAGAAAAACATGCCTCCAAACCAATGAACATGCAATTCTACTAAACCCAGCATATGCTTAGCCAGCGGATGCATTTCTGTTGCTCAGGGTGGCACCAGAAGTTACATGTTATATTTTTCATTCTCTCCAGTGGTAATTTCTTGGTCATTTACCTCCTCCAATAATAATGTTTAGCTGAGTAAAATAATGCTTTAGGCTTTAAGTCTTAAAGGTTCTTCCCCCTTTCCCCCCCTCAGTAGGATGACTGATTTCAGCCCTTTAGAAAAATAAGCTTACTTATGAGACATTAGTGGCATTATTGCCTTCTTTAATATTCGTGACAGTCTCCAGCAAATGTATCACAAGTTGGCATTTATTAGTGCTAGGCACAAGTAAGGGGCATGTTATTTGATTTGAATAACAGCTTGGAGCTACAGTTTGAGTCCAGAAATATATTAGTCAGAAACAATCTCATTTAATAACACAGAAACTAATAAAAGAAAAGTATTCCAACTGATTCAAAATTGAATTTATGAATATTGCTTAGAAGGATTAATGATCAAAACCCGAACCTGTTTGTCATGTTGTAACAGAGTTTTCGATTTAAATGCAAAACTAGAAGTCAATGAGTCCAATGGATTGTATATTGCTTTGAAGAAAACCAGTTCATTTTACACATAAGCTTTGAAATTGGCAATAAACTTTAATTACAGGGTCAGATAATCAAATTATAATCAAATAGCCTCACATAAAATCTATGTTTGAAATTAATGAGATACAATTCTACTAGTCTGTAATATTGTACCTCTGAAACTTACTAAGAGACATTTCATTTTCATTTAAAAGTCACCTTAAGGACTTTTCCCTCAATTTCTTCTGCATAGCTCAATTTTATTTGGAAATGTCTCATTTTTAGACCACACAGTTCTAAAGATTTTTGCATATGGAAAAAATCATTTGTTATTCCACAGATTTTTTTTATCGATAATAAGAATTTTAACATAGCAATATTAGAAGTCTTTCAAGTAGATGCATATTTATGCCTTTTTAGAGAAAGCCACAGTTCAGATAATAAAGCTGTAGAGTTGTTCAAATGCACATACTTATTAAAATTTTCATTTAAGATGAAATTTTTCATGGCCGATCTTAACTTGCAAGTGCAAACATATATGCTAATGTACGCTGCTGTGTAATCTATTTCTTTTCTGGGATATACAACCATGGTAATTTCTCCCTATATGTCTTACCTTATTGGGAAGAAGAAATATATCTTATATTTAAAATAAAAGATACAAAGAATAAATCCAAACTCACTCCGGCATTCTTAAAGATTGCTAAGTGGCTTCAGGCAAGTCACATTATATTTTAAAGCGAAGCTTTCTCAAGTAAAACGACAGTTACAGCTTAGTACAACTTCAGTACGACTTAGTTAAGTTTATCATAGGACCTTATTAATTGCACTATGACTATTGAAATGAAGATGCAACATCATTGGCTACATAATGTCAGACCTCATTAAACATGCAAGCATAAAAGTACAGAGAAAATCAAATGCTTACAAAGCTAGAATTCTACTCAGTGGCTATATATATACTTGACAGCACACTATGTAATTTTTAAAAACCTGTACCAAAATTAAAACACCTTATACCAGAATTGCAATCACAGTTCTATTAAAAAGCAAAATATTTGTGCTTTTAAAAACCAAGTTATTCCAAGTTAAAAAATAGCAATTGACAAAAATAACTGTTTAACACCACTAATCATCTAGGTGGATGGATTACAACAAAGAAAATTAGATCTGTTGAATGAAAAAAATCACTCAGTAAATTTGGGTATGAGCTTACAAAAAAGCAGTTACTTAACCTCATCTCTGTTGGACCCCCAAAGGGCACCATAGCTAGACAACCCATGGAGAGAGTGGATCCTCTGGATCCCAGGGGAACTTGGTCTGCACCTGGTTCCCTACACAGATACTTGTCCTACATGCCCAACACGATACACGGCGTGGCATTAATCGGTGACTGCGATGCACATGCTTGTAAAGGACTGCTGTGAACAGGCACCTCGCTAAACGATGCACTCCTCCGCCGCAGACCCATCTCTGCAACCTCTCTCCTAGCCCGTGGCCCTGGGACGATCCCCTCTCCCTTATCAGTGGAGGGTGAATGACCTTTTATGTCTCACAGGTAGAGTTTAAAGCAGAAAGATAGCACTGCAGCTGTTCTGTACCATGAGTTGCAAAGGAAGCTGACTGACAGATCCACAGGGGCGGGGTGGCTTCAGTGTCCTTTGGTAAGTAGCGAATTAATTCCACTTACCAAGCACTAAGACCATACGCACAACTTCAAAGCGTAGAGCACCATCTCTTCATGTGTCCATGCCCCAAAACTCTCTCAATACTGACCATTTCTCGGAGAACACAAATGAACCTTCAGAAAGTTAAGAGAATATCACAACAGTTCCTGTTGGTTCTTCCCACCTAAGAAGCAACAAAGGTGTATCATTCGAATTCTAACAGAGATTTTTAGGAAGTAGTTGTCACTAGTATAATTGCCCAAAATTGTTCATATCCCTGATTATTATGGGTCCTACTGTGAAATGTTAAATACTGAGATAGGGTAGAAGCCTTTGTCATTTGCAGTTCAGCTTTTCTGGCTGTCCCAGATTATGCTCGAGAACATGCGTCATATTTGGAATAATTTAAAAAACCCTTAAGCAGTAGGGATTTTCTAACACCATTTGTGACATCACTCTACAACTTTATACATCTCACCTTTATGAAGTTTATTGTCTCTCATAAGCGCAATCTACTTCCTATCAGTCTCATCACTTCACAGAAATGTAAATGAATGTCATCTTGATGTTTAGGCAATTCAAATATTAGCTCCTTTCTACTCTGCCACGTACAGATATCATTTAGGTGAGGTACGCTGGCTAATACATTCAAGCCAACCAAAAACCCACCACAAAACAAAACAAATAGATAGAATATGCATTGTTAAAAGCAGAACTTTCTTCTGTTTGCTGATTAAGAAGTTTGATAATGTTGACATTTTACACGGTATCTCTGTTCCATGCATACAAATGTCTCACGGTTTCAGTCATAATAAACTTGTATTTTGTCCACTTTATTTTCTGTATATATACCAGAAAAGATAAACTACAATTAAACTTCTGTCTGTAATACATTTGACTGGAAAGAGTGATGAGCACATATGCAAGCTATGCTTTCACTATAAATTCAAATTAAAAATATCAAGTCCAAATATGCAATGGCTTTAATTCTAATTAAGTCTGTACATCATAAAGCTCCCTCCCCCACTGTTTTAAAGCTATATATATTCCCCCCATCTCTATCAGTTTCTGAGTGTCTGGTTTCCTTGCAGGGGACAAAAGTCAATAAAAGCAAATACAACCGAACTAGTAATTATCTAGAAAGCTGCAAAGAACTTCAATTGAGATTGACACGTTAGCACTTTAAGGCAACGGGTCATGAGGGCAGATGAAAGAAGAGACAAAGTCGAAGACTGACCTTGCTCATGAGACTTTTACAAATCCATTTGTACAGCAGGAGTTCACGGGATGCTTTGCAGAGTGGAAAGTCCACTCAAATATTTTATGTTGTCAAGTCCTGAAGCCTTCTCTTCAGAGGGATGCTTTACACTGACGGTAACAAGGTAGCTTGATTTGCATTAGACTGGTTAAACTGTGAATTTTGATGGTGACTAAAATCAGCAAGATACCTCAAGAGCCAGTTATTTTCCTACCTTTTCAACACCAACATCTCAATTTTCAGTGAGCATTACAACCAGCAAATTTAGTGGCATAGCTTAGCATTAAAATAAGAGTTACCACAAGCAGAATATTAACAATGGTTTAGGGCATCTAGAATTTTCACGGAAAGGTGGAGGAGAAGGAAATTGGGAAAATCTCACCTGTATCACAGTGATCAGGTGAAACTGCAGCTGTATGCACTGACTGCCACACAGTGTAAGAACAGCCTGGAAGATTTTCCAATTGAAGCATACTGACACGTTCACTTAGTAAAAAATGTCTTTAGCTTCAAAGTTTTGAGGGTTTTTTTTTCCTCTGTTCTGACTTTTACAAAAAAGCACATGTTTTAGATTGGATACAAATACATTCTCTATGAATGCAATGCCAACTTGTTACTATTGGAAATACTGTTACCCCAATTTTTTTAACCTGAGTTTTGAAAAAAACAAACAAGAAAAAAACCCCACCAAAACCACTCCAACAGGCAAAATCTTACGTTTGTTTGTTTCCATCTGAAAAGAAACAGATGCTGAAATCAGGTGCTTTTTTCCTTTAATCCTGTCTATTTATAAAGAATGTACAACATTTTTGAACAGATGGAAATTGTTTCTTTGCTTCTTGCTTCAAAGTCTTTCTCAGTCAGCACATCATACAATCACTATATTGAGACAATTTTACTGAAATCCTTGTTATCACATCATCTATTCCTCATGAACAACTCTGAATAAAGTCTTTGGACCCAATGTATCCCAATCGTTACTTCCTGTATATGTATCAGCATTTTATTGGATCCCTCAAGAGAGTCTTGCATTTATTTCTCCGAGCATTGCAAAATCATGCCTGGATACATCATAAAAGTTACAGCTAGGTGTCCTTACCTGATAGAATGTTTTAATCTTTGCAGAAATTAGCCTGATTTTTATCTACTAGTTTTCAACATAATCCAAATTAGGTTTTTTTCTGCTTTAGGAACTTCATCTGTAACAAGACTATATTTTTCTGTTCCCTATTTGTTTCAGTTCAAACACTGAGGGTTTTTTACTAAGGTTATGCTTAACCTACTAGTTAGCTCTCTTGATTTCTTCTCTCTGGCATGTAATATTTCCACCCAAAATGTGGTTCATCAAACTTTGGTTAAATTCCTGACCTCAGTCAATTCACAAGCAACTTGTCTTTCTCTAGAGACTAGAAAGCTTACCAAACTTACTAAAGCAATTTAAGTCTTTAACCTCAGCCCAAGTGCAAACAGCTTCACCTTGCTTTCTTAGAGGCCACTTTGTGAAAACACCCACAGAGTTGTTTGACTGCAAGAACCTCACTCAGCTGCAAACATAATGTGCAAAATGCCAAGGTTCCTACTGTCCAGCAGTTTAAAAATCATGATATCATCTCCTTTTTCTCCAAAAATTATATACAGTCTTATGTTAAAGGTACCCATCACTGGAGAGGCTCAACCAGCATCCTTAAAATGAGCCCACAATTAGAGCCAGATCCTCTTCGTCTTTCCATGTGTCCCATGATCTGACGTACCAGCCACATTTATCTGTGCACATCAATGCCCCATCCTTGCCATCATCAGCGCTTTTTTAATCTCCTGTAGAATATTTTGTATCTGACATTGTGAACAATAAGCTTTTGTTGTGATAGCTCAAAAACCTACTTTCTCTAGTTTATCAGCTGCTTGTTCATGGATAGCACAAATTCCAAGATTCCACTTTCAGTTGTAGCAGCTAATGGGTCTATAATAGGAAAGCCTATTTTTTTCTTTTATTTTACCAAGTTCACTCATTGCTTTTTATGGACATACTTGCAACTTGCAATCAAATCCTCATATGAATACAACAGTAGCGTTACCGTGATTGTGTTCAAGTCTGCAGCACGGTGTGGTAGATCTGTAAGTTTCCCTCAGAATACCTGGATCAACAGAATCATTGAATTAGATGAGCGGTCTATCCTGATCATAAATTTCCAACTAAGAAAATAGTCTTAAACCATAGTCATGAGTTACTTTTGCAGTAATTTGTCTTTGGAGAACTCCTACCTCCTCATGTCCTCCTCCTGACCTCTCACCCTGGTAATAAGCTTGCAATATCTCAAACCCTTTGTGTTCCTGTGTCAACACTATCCCCAAACTGTAAGTGTTAGCAGCTGTGCACAATATGAAACGGGTTTTGAAACACAGGGAGACTAAAACAGGAGCAATCACATGAGCCTCTTTGACTCTCAAAATGCTAAATCACATACTGCTGATCACTGAAATGGTTTCCTTTCTTTACCCAACTTCTGTAGTGGTTTTGCAGTTCTGGCCAACCGACAAATGAACGTTTTGTAATAGGAGGACTAAAAACTCCAAACATATGAGCTGGCAAGTTATGGACAGCCTCAGCTTTCTTTTCATTGTGAAAATTTCTCCTCACTGATTGTACACTCAGAATAACTTACTTGTTTTAAAAACTATTTGCATATCATTGGACTTAATTTTCAATTTCAATACTGTAAGGTTGCTGTGTTTTTAAATGTATTGGTTCCTGCTCATCAAAATACAGCTTAGGTAGGCTGAAAAAAAAAGACTGCGACAATGCTCTGTAAGCCTGTAGAATAGTGACGCTTGCACAACAACACAATACAAAAAGCCTTCACATTAAACGACCACAGACCTTGTCCTTCTCTGTAAGCAGTCTCTTTCTTGTCTTCCATACTTCCTTGCATTTGCCAGTATTTTTTTTTATGATCCACTCCAGAACAGCAGAAACCTGCCGCAGTGTTAAGGGTATCATCTACTCATGACCTAAAAACCCCCAAAACAATCCCAAACCCAACAAGCACTTCAAAATTATTTTACTGAATTTTCTATAGTTCACTAAATTTCTAGTAGTGCAAGCTTTGTCTTTAGTTGGGCTGCAAGCACTTTTTGTGCCTCTCTAATTGTAAAGAACTTTCCCATCCCCCTACTGGCAAATCCTGAGATAACTGTACTAACTACAGTTTCTCCTATATTTTCAAACTTGCTTTAGCTCAGTCTTGTTAATTCAGAGCACTGTTCCTGATTTTTAACAATAATAATTTCTTTAATAATTTTGCTGTTCCTCATTTAAGAGGGGAGCCCAGCAATGAAACTAAGCTAGAGAAATACTTTTTGTGCCCACATCCATCTCCCTTTTCTTTACAATATGTTCCTACAGCAGCATCTGCTAGAGCTCCTTGTTTCCGTTTTACAACTCTTGTTCCTTTCCTTAATACTTCTTGCTTGTCACAAACATTCAGGAAAGAGACACACATCCATTCCAGTTTCAGGTCCATGAAACATTAGCAAATAGTAGTTTTGACATGCAGGTTACCAGGTACCACCATCTGCTCCAGGGTGACCTTGTGTGTCTCTTCCTGTACAGTCGTCTCCAGCACTCAGGAAGGCAGTGTGCCTCTCTGCTCTGGAGGCAGGCAAAGGAAAAACTTACTTTTATTCTCAGCAGGCAGCTATAATTAAGACTTTAACAACTGCGCGGTGGGCTGCCGCAAACAGATCCAGAGAAAGCATTCAATTTATGAGCTTTATTTTAGAAAAAAATTGAGAACTGGATTTTTTGTGTTCTATTTAATAAAGAGTTATTAACTATTACACCCCCCCAATAATTTGTTAATCATTATTTCAATTAGTCACTCTTCTAATTAGAAAGTCCAATATTCAACCTTCATTGCCAAACAGTTGCCACATTCTTTAATGACTATTTTTTAATATTCTTAGAACTTTTTAAAGCGTGTGGTCACGCTCAATCAAATGCCCCCTATTCCATGCATTTCTTAGCTACTACTGCACAGTTACTGGTAGCCGTCACTAGAGCCGATTAACTTCTCATGTACAAAAATTGCGAGAATGATCTTTGTACCTCTAAGCTCTGTCCTGTCAACTTAATGTAGCTGTTTAAGTGTGAGACTTTCAGTAATCCATGTTAATGTTTGGTATCGGTGCCATGTTTAGCCCTCCTTTTCATTGCTATTTTTTATATTTAACTATTTCCCCTAATTTATTCCCTACTTCAAACTTGTTTTTTTAAGTGAAGGACAAGACTTGAGGATGTTTTGGTTTTACTTATGTAAGATTAATTATTGACTTGATAATCATGCAATTGGCAGTAGGGAAATAAACCTACTTGCACTTATGTATTGGTCAGCTCCCATTTTCCTCCCAACCAGCTGTTTTCTCCCAAGTCAAACCTAAGTCAAATTCCAATTCATGCAAGAATTGCCAAATAAAAGAACGTTATTCCAGTTATTTAGATACATTAAGTACTATAAGTGTTTCTAAATGCTGTCTGAAATTCAGGATGAGGATTACATCCAAACCATTTTAACTCAGGATCAATAGTGGTTTAAAAATCAAGACGATACAAGAAGCCTATTAATACATTTAGATTGAAAGTACTGGAATGGTACCCATCATCTGAGCAACGAAGAGACTCTCAAACTGAAATAGCAAGGGGGCAAAAATCCTAACAATTTTAGAATTTTAGAACAAATTTAGAATCCTAACAAATTTAGAACTTGATAAATGTGTGAGTTGAAATTACAAGATTCTCTGTGCCTCACACCCTTTTGATGCCCTTCTGCAGAGAAGAACTTGGGCTGCTTGTTGATGAGAAGCTTGACGTGAGCCGGCAACGTACGCTCACAGCCCAGAAAACAACTGTGTCCTGGGCTGCATCAAAAGAAGCGCAGCCAGCAGGGTGAGGGAGGGGATTCTGCCCCTCTGTTCCTCTCTTGTGAGACCTCATCTGGAATACTGTGTCCAGTTCTGGAATCCTCAATGTAGGAAGGATATGGAGCTGTTGGAACGGGTCCAGAGGAGACTACAAAGATGATTGGAGCACTGGAGCACTTTCCGTACGAGGACAGACTGAGAGAGTTGGGGTTGTTCAGCCTGGAGAAGAGAAGGCTCCGAGGAGATCTTATAGTGACCTTCCAGTACCTGAAGAGCCTACAGGAAAGCTAGAGAGGGGCTGTTCATAAAGGCTTGTGGGGATAGGACTCAGGGCAATGGGTATAAATCGGAGAGGGGCAGATCTAGACTAGACATAAGGAAGAATTTCTGTGGCTGCCCCATCCCTGGAGGTGTTCAGGGCCAGGCTGGATGGGGCTTTGGACAGCCTGATCCAGTGGGAGGTGTCCCTGCCCATGGCAGGGGGGGTGGAATTAGATGGGCTTTAAGGTCCCTTCCAACCCAAACCTATGATTCTGTGAAACTGTTTGCTGCTTTATTGGAAATAATTAGAGATCAGATACTTGTAAGTGTGACTGCAAGTCAGCTTGAAGTACGACAATCCAAATAAAAGGAGAGAGTTTATTAAGTTAAACATGTGAATCGGTGAAGCCCCAGAGCAGAGAAAGCTGCCATCAATGGTTAAGATTTTCTTCCTCATGACTGTAGATGGAGCCCTAACATAAATAAATACCCTCTTAGCAGTACAAGTTCGGAATTTTGAAGAATATATTTTCAGCATTTTGACATTATTGAGGTTTTAATTTTCAGAACAAACAATGTGAGAAGACCACTGTTTTCCTGGTTTCTCCATATGGTGAACTGACTCAGTTCTCCTTAAAACTTCAGAAAGACAGACAAAATGATTGTTCTACTTTTATTCTGTCCTGCAATTATCACCTAATCGAACTTTCTCTAACAATTTCTCTGCTTGAGGGCACCTCGAGGGCTGCCAGTCCACCTGAATTCAGTTAGAAAGTGAAATCGAAACCTGCCTATTGTTTTTCATCCCCTATGCCCATTAATCCTTTCATAATTTTATGCTACTATACTAAAAGGCAAGGCAACAGCACATTTGGTAGATTTTATACTATTTGTATAAAACATACTGCTGAAATATGGATTGTTGGAATCTCAGTGAGGAAGTAGGGACCTCAGCACCATCTGACTGAAAGATGTGAGATAAAAGAGGAGCTATTTATAGGAGGAATATACGTCTACAGTTATCACTATAGCTAACAACACAGGGTTCATGAGTACAATTAAATCTTTACTTTCTATAACTCACTTGTTTAAAAAAACAAAGTAGGACTTGATTCCCTGCGGCGAAACAAGCACAAACCTCCACAAAACAAATAAGCAGAAATAGAAAAGCAATATATTCTTTCATACTTCTTGAGAAATTTTGTCTGTTTCAAACTCTAAGAGACAACTAATGGTACCACTAATGTTGTGGAAGTCAAAATATATATGCAGGAACTATTGGGTTTGGATTGGTATTTGGAATCGGAGCCCAAACATAGAGCTGTAACAGCCAGAAACCTATTTAGGATAATAAATAATAACAATAATAGTTAAGTAACTAGTGTTGTATTGTTTACATCCCTTAATTCATGTGAAATAAACAAGTACATGAGTTACTTTTGAGACCGAGGGTAATTTCTTGTAAACATTGGTGAAGCTCAGTTTTACATGCACTAGGTGGCACAAAATATTATTTTTTTAGTACATGATCATGCAAGTGCACTTCTGATTGTACAGTGAAGTTGTACAGATATCAGTTCACATTACATTACTTAATGATGAGACAGGTATCCCAATTGGAACTACCCATTGCTTCCAGGTTGAATACATTCACATTGAATATAGACACAAAAGTTGAACATAAACTAGAATTCAAATTATTGTTTAGTTGGGTCAATTACACACCTTACGCATTTCACACACATTGTATATTAAATATCAGTAACTGCCATGAAGATTATTTTCAGATTGAAAATTATTTGCTGATTCAATTAATATATTATGTTAATAAAAACACTTATCTAGACTTATTGCATGGTAATGGATTCTCAGAAGCATGATATATCTTATTTATTATAAATAGTTTCTTTCAGTTGGACTTGGACTATAAAAGTCCTGAAGGTTGAGAATATACTATACCGATTCCCAGCTTTATTCGGTAAGTTACTTTACCTCATTTTGCAATCAACTATTTTTCAGTTGTTCATAAAACACAAAATTTTCCATAGAGAGATGAATTTTTTTAAGCCTATGAGCTAACAGTTATCTTCTTATCACTTAGAAAATCTCCCTAAATGAGTGATATAACCCTCTTCAGCTACTTGAATTTGTTTATTCAGTCATAAGACAGAGAGACCTGGTAATTTTTACGTATGTACTTTTTAACCCAAGGAAAGGCACTCTGGCAGATGAATGACATGAAATTTAGTCTATCCAGAAGCTGAAATGTGCTCTAAGTTACTTTGTATGAAATATCATAGATGTCTGTGTGCTCTATCTAAATACAATTTTTCAGATTCTATGTAAATAAAATAAAATAAAGAAGTTTTAAAAAGCTAACCTGTCCAAAAGATGCCCTTGCGAGCTATTTATTGTTTTAATCTATAATAACCTATACAATACAGTCTTATAAATGTAGATACGGTATAACATCAAGAGATCTATTTAACTCTCTCTTTTTATAAAGACAAATAAATAAATGAGTAGAGGGAAAATGAAGAAAATAAGTGAGTTCTGTCCTGTGGTGACAGAATTACTAGATTTAAACCAGCGCAACACAGTTCAGAGAACTCCCCTTAGAGTTCCAGTGTTTTAAAGCACTTATTTGACCTTCTGCTTCATGACTTCGGTCACATACGAAAAGTAAACGGATTTATGTGCAGCATCTTTGAGTGCCTGTTGACCCACAGACAGAATAACGTACCTGTAGCTTCTAAACCCTGAGGCAAATAACTTGCATAATTGGGTGTAACAAGATAATCTCACATTTCAAAGAATTAATCAGCCAAATAAAATAATCCTTTAACTATAACAGTTATAGCAATTCATTTTGTTAAGATCTACGTGTTATGTGGTTTATTCCACATAACTCCTCTAAGACTTTTTAAAATATATAATAGTAGAATTCATTTCTGGTGTTCTGGCTTGCATTAGGTAACCATTTTTGGATTTTATGCAAGACACATGGAAAAATTCATCACTGATTTACTGCACATTTCCACACACAGTCAAACTAATATCTGATCACTGTTGAAGAAGTAAAACCTTGCTTGGCACTGAATAAAAAAGCAAATTTCCAAACACATGGATACGTACAGCCTCGTGCAAGAAAGACTCTAATCGTCAAAATACAAACCAATACTCTGCAGCATTTACTGGGAAAAGGCAATGGAAAATTTAAACTGGGATTTATTTTCACTTCAGAAACTACTGCAACTGAAACAACTGCAGTAAATTCTAATAAATTATTGCAATGTCCAGTTGCAATCTCCAATACTTTGTATAATGGGATTTTGAGGTTTATAATTTATCTATATGATAACGCCTTAGAAGGTTTTCCTATTTTTAATAACTCTGGAAGGTGTTAGTTTTGAATGTTAGTTTCTTCTGAACGAAAGTCTCTTCTCCCAAGTAACAATTTATAGGATGAGAGGAAACAGCCTCAAGTTGCACCAGGGAAGGTTTAGATTTGATATTAGGAAATACTGCTTCACTGAATGGGTTGTCAAGCAGTGGAAGAGGCTGTCCAGGGAAGTACCAGAGTCACCATCCCTGGGTGGTGCTAGGAGACATGGTTTAGTGGTGGACTTAGCAGTGTTAGATTGGTCTCAGTCTTTAAGTTCTTTTCCAACCTGAACAATCCTGTGATTCTGTTTTTAATTCCATTCATTCTTTTGGGTGACAATTTGCAGTTATCCATGCTCCTTCCAAGAATAAAAGGTAAATATTCTACCTTTGCATTGTTTTCAACATTCTGTCCTAAGCTACTAATTTGTGAATTTCAGTTAAGCCAACAGGGCTCACTTTAGTATTGCCACACCACGTGGAATGACCTTTACCTCATTCCAATTTGACAAAGTGTTTTGTGGGACTCTTGTCAAGTTATTTCAGAGCCTATTTGAACCAACATACTGCAGAAGTCAGCGCCTTATAAAACTAATATTTGAGTATTTTCACATTTCATTACAGACAAAGCTAATAATTAAAAGGTGTCATTTTGGTTAATCAGAAATCCATCCCGTTTAAGGCCTCATGCATCTTTTTCTTTGGGAAAAAAACCCAGCAAAACAAACCAATGACTGCTAATCTTGATTTGAGAAGTATTTAACTGCAGGGCATGGTTCACAGATGTTTTTGCATCCTCCATAGCTTTATGGGCACGACAGTTAGCTTTGATGATATGAAAATGTCCAGAAGAATTAGCAGGAAGAAAAAACCCAAAGTTTTCTTAGGTTAAATAAGAAGCTCTCTTTCTTCAAGAAATGGAAGCAAGTATAACCCATTTTTGATGAGCAAAATCTCATCTTGATTGATCCCCTTGAACAAAAGGAGGAGTCATCCACTGGAAGAAAACAGAGTATTAGAAGAGCAAAATCATGCCTTTTGTTAGATATTTTCTGTTGCGTACATTGTACTTAATCCATTTTTCAGCAAGATTTGCTGTCAGTTTAACACATTATCCATGTGAGTCGCTGTTAGTCTAAACCAAGGACGTGCCTGAAGAATGAAGTGCTCTCACATGAAGGAAGGTTTACAGACACTGACTTATAACACCTCTAAGGAATGCAAATCCTGCCTTTTTTTTTTTCCTTTCTTTTTTTTTCTTTTATTTTTGCTAATGCTGGCCAGAGCTCTAAACCCAGCCAGTCTCAATTGATGTATCATGCTGAGTTAACACAAGCCTTGAGGTGGATTTGAACATCCTTATGCAGGTCTTGCATCTGCCACAGGCATCCATGTATTAACTCCTGGGCATATATGCTTCTATTCTTCTGGGCAATATATATGCAGACATTAAAGAATTTACTTAGTCAAAATGCTCCTTAAGTACCGTATTTTTAGGCATTCAAGACTACTTGACTTCTTCTGGAAAGCCAAGTTTAAGTCAATTCAATTTCAGGATAGAACTACAGGATATTATCTGTGAAGAGCATATTTTCTTATCAATCAAGGGAGCACAGAAGGAAGTTTTCACAGGCAGCTGGTAGGTGTCAGTAACCCATTTTAAAATCACACTCTGTACCTATCATTATATCTCTCAGACACCAGGAAAAAACACACTAGGAGAAATTTCATCCCCATTTAACGGTGACCCATTTGGAATATCTTGCTTCTGAAGACATCATCACACAAAAGATTGCACTTTGACATCTGACTGCTGACTTGAAGACTTTCCCCCCACAAACATTTCATTTCACAGTATTATTTTATTCCCCACTCTTCAAGTCTGTGGCTTTATTTTTCACTTTTCAACAGGCCCAAAAAGCTCATGTTTTGCACAGCCTGTGCAAGTATCTTTTTATAATCTTCCGAAGTTAATTACCAAGCTAAATGAAGGCAAAGCCTGCTCTGAAACAAACTTTGTCCCAATACACGAACATTTGGCAAGAAAAGGAAGTCTTCCCATGGAAGCTTTTTAGAGGACAAGGCACAGCCAGTCATTCCAAGTGGTGCCGGAATGATGTGAGGCGTTGCACATAGTCCATGTTTGCTATCTATAGGAGCGGCTAAACGTAAAGGAAACAGCTTTCATTTTCTTGCTTTTGGTGCTCAGTGTTTGGCCGTGAACTATATCAACAGCCTTGGCTTATCTTGCAGGCACATCGGCCAGCTGGTCTCTATATGCACCAGAGCACAGATTAGAATATGGAAGTTATATATCTACGGACATTCAACTGCCATTTGATTCTAGTTCACAGCTATTTGTAATTAGAAAATCCGTAGAAGTCAGCAGATTTAACTCTAAAAACACCACCTCCCCCCCCCTTACTTTGTATGTACAACTGTATTAAGGAATTGAATTCACTCAGAAATGAGCAAGCATCACATCTTAGACCAAAGGCATTGGACACAGGATGATTTCATGTGGTCTTTTGCATCAAAATGAGCTTGTTTAAGGGAATTTACCAATTCAGGTTGGAAAAGATTCTAAAATTAGATTTAAAAAAAAAAAAGGTGAGGCAAAGAGCATCGTAAATAGCAACGGAGAACACGAAAGTATTTTCAAGTGGTGTATCTAGTCTTGCTTTCAAAGCCAAGTACACAATATGAACACTACATGAAGTAGTCTTTGTCAAAGCAATGCCATTTCTGATTGCATGAGAGTTAGCTTTAAGTCTTAGGTGTCTACAATGTCATTAAAAAACATGATAGGAAGAAGCAGAGGAAATTCCAATGAAGTATGATTCCAATCACCCACATCCAGTGCACTGTAATAAGCAAACAGTGAGGTAACTTAGAGGCCGAGTATTTATAATCCGACTAATAATGACTTATTCAACATATTCAGCTAATTGATAGATGTCCCACCTATTTCACGCTCTCTCCAACTCTAAGTAACATTCTAGAGTCAACACACTCAAAAGTAATAACAGAAGCAGCAAACAGGGATATAACTGATGTTTGAAGATTTTCTGAAATCCCTAAGAAACTAGAATCCATGTTGTCAAAATCAAGATGAGATTCAGCATTGCCCTGTAACTTGGGATGTTCAGCTGGCTACCAGCTCCTGCATCAAGCATTTACCTCCACAGAGAGAAACTATAACTACTAATTCCTTTCATTCTTTGGTCTAAAATTGAATTATTGACATAAATACTATCCCAGTACAAACACAGATGTTATTTCATATTGATAAATGAAGGTAGTTCCTGCCCCTTTATTTTATCTCCAAAGTACCAGAGTTGAGGTGGAGAATCGTCTGATTTAATGTAGATGATAATGAAATAGTAGAACAACAGATGAGTAATGAAAACTGACAGGTTATGTATGTGTTTGTGGTAAGGAGGTTTTTTTTTGGTCCAGTAGAAACATTGTTTGAATTGTTTCCCCTTATTTCATTTTACGTTTCAAAACAGCATTCTTTTTTAAGTAGACAATAGGAACCAAGGCAAGAAACTGCATTAAATAAATCTCTAAAAATCTTTTTAACAGGCTTCAGGCTATGCTGTACTTTTTCTTTCAAATATTTCCATGTAAAATCAGATGTTAACTCTCTGAGTGAAGCCATGTGCAAACTCTTTATTCATCAGATTAATGGCTGTGGAGCAACAGGCAACTGAACACATTTCCACTCACATAAGGTATTCATGACTTTCCAGAAAACTTCACATTATTGCAACTACTTTTCAGTCAAATATGTTGCATCTAGAGAAGAGGGAAATAAATTGCAACAATGGTTTAATGGGAAACTACAGTAAATGTATTGACACAAGTAGGAATTTGTTTCTTTAAACAGGACCTCGCTACAAATTTGACAGATGGAATTTTGCCTTGCTATACAGCTGAAAACAAAACTAAAACCCAGTCTTTGCCCTGGGATATTTCAAATTGCTCGGTGCAGTATCTCTCTTTGTTACTGCTTTCATACTCACCCAAGGCACAATCAATAAAAGAATTTAGTCAGTTTCTGTGCTACATCTGCTAAGGAATATGTTAAGATTGGTAAGCTATAGGGTGAAAAAATAGAGGAAAAGACAATAAATCAATATTCTGTATCAGATTTGCATTATACTAAATACACTAAACATCAGTACACGCTTTTAAATTTATACAGCATATCGTCTCAAGTATACACAGCTGTACACATAACCAATGGTAGGGTTTCAGTTCTGGTCACTTTGATCAGCAGCAACACGGTGGATAAAGACAAGGTAAAAAATGCTGGTAGTGATGCTTATGCCAAAAGAAGAGCAAAGAACTCAATAATATTTGATGTAAAGGTGACAATACAGAAGTGAAATCAAGGAGTGACTCAACACGCATACATACGATAAAATCTGAACTACAATAGTAAACGTCAAAAAGGAAAACACTGAAATTTTGGAAAAAAATCTCCTCTTCAAATATCTGGTCAACCTTTCTTTCAGTTTCTAGCATTAAAATACCCCTTTCCCATTGCGGAGAAGGACATGCATAACATTCCCAGAAGTCTGCTTTTTAGGTTGCTAATTCTACATTCTCTCAGAAATACTAAATCAGATCTGTTACTTGGTCTGACCCCATTTGTGACTGCTTACAAATATGACTGTTATGTTGTTCTTTTTGGTTTTAATTCAATGCAAAGAAATTAACAGTGCGTGTTTGGGTTACAGTGAAATCTTGTTAAACCGAACATTTTGGGACCACAGAACAGTTCAGGCGAGAGGAAGTTCAAACTTGTGCAACACAGTCGTTGCTTGTTCAAGTATGTATTTTCACATATACAAATGACTTCAAAGCATTTGTACTAAACCCTTAAGTCTTGAAATGATAATAGTGGCTGGAAGAACAGAGAGAGTGGCAAGTCAGCAAACCACAGAGCGATAATTTGATTACTGGGTTACAGAACAGTTAAGTTCCACTGTGACCCCAAACTTAAAACTGAACAGTTCATGACCTCTGGCATGCAAGGAATTCAAGAAAAAAAAGAATCTGAGCAACTAGAATACATGACCTATATTGGGCTTCAGCTTCCATAATGTCAGTTCCCGATTGCTTTTTGTTCTTTTTCCAGTTTAAAAGCATCTGCTATACTGTTGTTCGCAGCGGAACTATGCTGAATGCAGCACACTGTTGCTCTTTTGATCAATAAAGGAGAAAAGCTAACAACCACAAAGCCAGCATGTAAGGCTTAAATTCGTGTTTCAATATAAATGACTTAAAATTTATATTGTGGAGTCAGATCAAAGTCCACCTGGCTGAGTATCCTGAGTGCTGCAGTGTGTAACAGTGCCTAGATAATAACAACAGCGAGAGACTATATAGCACATCATCCTGACATGCTCTCACCCTCTACCTGTTTTCAGCTCAGGGCATTTCTGAACCATAAGTGGTTTCTAAGTATTTAAAAAGTCTCCGTGGATTTCTGTTCCTTAAACTTATCCTGTTGTTCTTTGTAGGCATGCAAAGTTTAACATATTAAAGCAAGATCCAAGGAGAAACTACCACTCTCGGTTGATATCTCTGCACAGTGCCAAAGAGAAACAGACCTTTAACAGAAATTATGTAGCGTAGACAGGAGCAACAGGTACTAGGGCTGAGAAGAAAATAAAGTGTGTTGCCTTCAAAAATACACCATTATCCCTGCAATCTTAGTCCTTGTACAGTCGTGTTGCCACTTTGTCATTGGCATATCCTTAACTCCCACCAGTTGCCTCCAGGTATTTTTTTTCCCTACTTTATCTCTTTACAGAATGATTTCTATGTGCTGCACAGTTTCTAAATCGCTTTAAGTATTTCTTGTTGGAAACTTCAAATCAAAGATTAGATTTGAAAAAAACTGTTATTTCATAAAAATATCAAACAAAATTTGTATCTAAATTTAAACAAAGACAATCTAAATAATAACAATATAACAAATCTTAATAATATCAATGTGAAATTGGTTATCATCTGCTCTAATGTTGTATTTGGCAGTTGTTACTGAATCATTTAAGATCCTTAGATACAAATTGTTCTGACAGACATAATTTGAAAGCATAAACATTGGCAATTGTTTCACTGCCACTGTAGCTGTTTTTAAGTATTATTTGTGCAGTATAAATGAGAACACATACTCACATTGTAAGTAGGACAATGCTTTACAAGCTTCCTAGAGGTTTGGCATTTGTGTTTAATTTCTCCTCAGTCTTTAAATTATTTACGCATGTAATGATTTTGAACTGCTAATTCGCATTGCTGACAAATTCTCAGTAAGCACCCATAGGTAGTTAAGCTGAACTAACTACTACAATCTAAGGGATAAACAAAAAGTTAATTTACAGTATTCAGAAAAGGTGTGTTTTAAAAACTTAAAAGCTTATATGATTGTTTCTTTCTCAATGTCCCCAATGATTTGAACAAACAAAAAAATTTCTCAGATTAACCACGTGTGGTTGGTATATCCTAGAAGAATATTCTATTATTATTGTATAATTGAAATAAGAGGCCAGAAAGGGAGAGTCTGCAGCAAATAGCTAGACATTAAAAATCAATATTTCAAACCGAATACCTTCAGATTTTGTAGCATAAAACATGGATACAGATTTCCTCAAAATTATATTTTTTTTAAACTCAAAATCTTATTTATATGGAATGAACGTTGATTAGTACCTCAATAACGGTTTTGTTAGTCACACATTTACTGCCTTGTGTCTGTAACCTCTGCTTTCCCCTCTGGCTTTTCACCTTTTATCTAGCATTGTATGCATCCAAAGATAAAGGCACACTATGTAGAAACTCAAGAAATTTACATTGCTATTAACAAGTAGGAAGAAAAACAAGGTAATTTCTATTTAATTCCTCCAACTTTTTATATATATTACTTAAATGCCAAATCTGGCTCACAGTCATGTACACGCCTAAATAAAACTAAACAGATCACTTAATTTTAGTATTTAATCTGTTCAGTGGTACCTATTTACTTTCACTGCTGAATTCTTTGAGCTCATTTTCTTCCTGTAACATCTCACCTACCATCAGTCCATATGAAAGTCTAAAATTCAGAATTAAACTATATTATTTAAAGAAACAGTAGACAATCTCACATTCTGTGAATTACTATTCTGTATGCAAATGTCAAAGCAGACAGTAGGGGGCAACTTTCACCCACAAGTCAAACTTTATGTATTCTGATATATAATATAATGACATTAAGTAGCACTTTCAGTACTTACCTAAGTTTATTGTGTGGTTTATACCAACTTTATAAAATGAAAGGTTTCATTTTTAAACTCCCAGTTTGTTCTCCAGGCAGTGCGCTTAGGAAATATCTGGTTTATACCAGAAAAATGCTGCAAAAGAAAATAATAAACTACAATCTCAAAGCTGTTGAGAAATGAAATAGAAAGACAATTATATTCCTGTAGTTCACTGTCATAGGATTTATAAGGAACCAATGGCAAAAAAGATTATTTTTCTGCACTTACATTTTGATAAATAATTCTTCCTTGAATAAGCAATTTATAAAAGCAACAATTTAACACCCTGAAAATCAGAGCAGACTAATACAGGAGTTGATATAAACAGCAAAATAATAATTAATGATATTAACATGCACATTTAGACTATGTTTAACCATAAATCCATATTTAAGAATAACTTGATGTTCTATATTGTGTGTCAAATTTTGTATCGCTTGAAAAAAAATGAAAGTTTTGCTATCTATTTCCCCTGACAGCAAATGCTAAACCAGTCAGTCAGGCACAAAGTTGTATTTCTTTCAAGTACGCTTAGCTATGTTATACAATTATGATTTGTAGATTAAAATATCACAAAATTTAAGGACTATGATATGCAATTGATTTCCATTTAAAATCTATATTTCATTTTTAAAAGTATCAGATTGGTGAAAGCAAAGAAGTAGGGTAGCGCAGAAAGTATTGTCAGTCCAAACAGCCAAGTAGAACCTATAATGAACCCACAAACGAGGGCTGATCTTGCTCTAGCATTCACAGAATGAAGTGGTTAGACCTAGGGCGAGTTTTTTTGCCAGTTTGGGCAGAATCGCAATTTCAAGCACAGGATGTCAAATACCCGGAACCAAATCACACAAAACTTCACAGTCCATTTAAGCTTCAAACTTCAGAGCGAAATACACTGGATCGTCAAACTGCAGCAACCAAGTGAGACACTGCCTGCAGACCTTTCTTCTGGTGTCCTGAGATGCTTCAGTAATCCCGGTAGGTAACTAAATGCAACAGGCATCGTTAGGGGTCAGAATAAGTTATTAAGCCCTGTCTGGCTTTAAACCCAAAGAAAATGCATTTTGTATTTGTTTTTATCAGTGATGTAGCTAACAATCATTTCTTTAAACATAACCCCACCTTCAAATATGAATCATCCGTTTCAGTTAGTGCACTTAAACTCTATTTTACTTAATAGACTAAGCATAACACAAACAAGGATTACAAAATGTGAAAAATATCCACCCTCTAGCAGTTTCTGAAACGAATTTACTTTTTCATGTTGTTACTCAAAGAGCACATGTGCAACTGGTTTCAACAGTACTATGTTACAAACAAAACTAATCCTAAAAGGGATAGTAAAAAAGGCAGAGCAGACATTTTACCACAAGAGATTACTTTAGATTACCTCATGATCCCATAATTTGTGCTGTTTTACAAATTATTGGGTAGAGGTTCTTTTTCTTGTTGGGTTGGGGTTTTTTGCCTTTTAACCCATGGCTGAAAAGCATCTTGCTGTTTTATTACTGTGTTTTGACAGGACTGAATTGCAGGTGAAACCAAACAGTTGATTCTCATTCCCCTTTCCCCCCACCGATGATTTTCTCTCTGGGTGCCCTTTCACAAGTTGGTGTGCCAGGACTGAACTTCCAAGTTCTTTTGCCTCCTCACTTGTACCCAGGGTTTGATTTCAGGTGGACAGCAGGAGGTGTGGTTCTTCAGGCTGAGGACGGTCATCCCCAAGGGACTGTGAAGTTCAGTTCTGCTCTTTCTCTTCTCTTGGTATCAAATAACCTATAATACACTTAAATACAGACAGACTGCCAACCCCCCTCCCCATGTATTCTTCCTCAGGTTAAATGAGGAACAGAAACATCCATCACAGAAAGCCAAGATTTAAATAGAGTTACAGCATAAATTAAGAAAATAAGCTATGATCAGCTTCAAAATTGTTCCCTTCTGAGTTGATAGACAGCTGCGTACAATGCTGCCATCATTCAAAGCAATTCCACAGATCATTTTCTGAAAGGCTGGTGAAGATTTCTGTGATTTTTGCTTTCACATCTTCTACCGAGAAAACATGGGTTTGATTGAGCACCAACTTGCTCTTTGGGACGAGGCAGAAGTTGCAAGGAGCTGGGGGTGGTGAATAGGGCGCATGCTCAAGCACAGCAATGTTGTTATCAGCTAAAAAACGGTCGACAGGCAAAGTGCGGGCTGGCATGTTGTCTGCATGTTAATTTACTTTTTGCTTTTGCACACTGACATTTTCTGACCGAGGGTAAGAGAACGCTTCTATTTGAACACACGTCTGCACGTACTGAGTGAAGCAATCAAATTGAGCCTCGTCTCACTGTGGTGGGCTAGAACACGTTCTATAACCATCCCTGGGTGCCTCCCACGTTTGCTGTATGTGATAAACAACTGATACTGCTTTGTAAATAGCTTCATTTTTGTGTGTTTCATCTAAGACGGAAATTATTTGACATTATCAAAGGTTGCAAGTGGGTCTGGTTTAGGTATAACACAATAACTGCTTATTAGAGAGAAAAGAAGGTTAAAGAATGTTTTCAAGATGTGGAAAGACTTTCTGCATGTCCTCTTCTTAAGTTTACTATGTTTACGTACAATGAGCGTACTTCATGCTTAGAGTCAGATGCTGATTGGTGTTTCCTCCTTTCATTTCTCTGGGACAACTGCCTTATACATGGGAAAACATTTGCAGTTTTGCATTGTCATTGAAGTCAAACGTTATCAGCTACTGTAGCTATTTATACTTACGAGTAAGCAATCAGAATAATCACTGGTTGCATAATAGTTCTTCAAGCAAAAGGAACTTAATGGTTTGGGTTTTTTTTTAACGGTAGAAGGACCACATTTTTCCAATGTTTTTTTCAGGGAAAGTTCAGTTTTTGCAGCTTTAATGCATAAGGAAATAATTTTGCATTCAACAAGATTGACAGTTTGTCTAAATAGAGAATAGATTATTTTCCAAATCCACAAAAAAGCAAATCAAATAATTGCTAGATCATGTGCAAGACCAGTCTTTCACTGTTGCAGCTATTGATGTTGGACTACTGAAGTGAGATATATTTTGATACAGAGAATGGGTGTGGACAGATTTTCCAGTTTTATGTCCTCATTTCTCACAGCTCAGGGAACTTTGTAAATCTCAAATGTGTTAGGAATTCATGAACGAAGGTCACAAAGAGTATAATTTCGATGAAAACCTGGTCCTGTTTGATTTATCTGTTTGTTTTCTTATTTTTAAAACAATCTAAGCCTAATATGACAAAAACAGGAATAAACCACAGTAAATTGGAAAATGTTACTACTGGAATCTACAGAAAAACTATCCGAGCAAACCACATGGTTAACAATAACACAGCTATTTTTTGTGAATTACTTCACAAAACTGGATGGAAATTTTATGGCATACCAAGAGGCAGTAGGCATGAAAGTCAGTGCTAAAATTACTAGTTATTTGTATTTCTGTGCAAAATGTTAAATGGCTGAAACATGGCAAAAATGTCACACTTAAGCCACATATAGGGTTAAGAGAAAAAAAAAAAAAAGAAGTGATAATATTAATATATTAACTGCAAAAGTTGTTTTCATGTGTTTAGATCTAGATTTGGCTTCTACTTGGATTGAAGTAATGTTGAGAAATATATCCCCTTCTTTCACCATGACGACAGTCAGGCATTGAAACAGCTTGCTCAGAGCAGTTACACAGTACTCATCCTTGGAGGCTTTCAAGACCAGATTGTATACAGCCTTTGTGGTCCAACATTACAACTAATCCTGCAGCAGGGTGGACTGGAGACCACCCGAGGTCCCTTCTAACCTAAACGATCCTATCCCGAGATAGTATTGTGGTAGAACTACTACTATTAGGAACCTATAAGCACTTCTGTTTGAAGGTTCACAATCACTTTTTTTCCTAATCTCCTCAACTAGTATCTGATAATTTAAAAACAACTTACATTAAAAATAAAACTGTAAATTTTTATCACACGCATACAAAGGTATCAACTTGAACTTTTATTCTGCAATTACTTTACCACAGGCAACATTACGCATCCGATTCAGTACTAGTTGCAGGATTGAGATCTAGTCCAATTACTAAGCCCTTTACCATCAACAGTAATGTTAGGGAAGTCTCATAAAAATTATTGATGAATAAATCATTATCATCACCTGCAAAAAGACCTGTCTATCTGTAACAAAATGTTTCTCTGGTTCTGAAACATGCAATAATGTTTGTTACAGAATTTTAAGTCTGTATTTTAATTTATTACTGAGTTCTACTACAACACAAGAATAGGAAATTTAACAGATAATATTTAGCCTTGATACCTTTGGTGACTTCTTGAGTTACGATAACGTCTTACCATGCCTTGAAATAATAAAAAACCTCCAATTTTTAAACAGTATTATTATTAACTTAAACACTGATCTCCAGTTGCAGAAGTTCTATGAGGCAAGTTGTTGTAAGTTTTTTGTACTTCTATAAGCAGAGAATGAAATAAGCCGCAACTTGCTGTACAGCAAAATTGATCAAGATCACACAGATGTTACCTTGGTTCATGATGTATTTGCTCTTATAACTTCCATCCTTAGGTTAAGGCTATAACAGATTAAAAGCAAAATTTTAAAAACTAAAAATAAATAAATAATTTTAAAAAGGTATGTTGAGCTAAACTGAAGTTTCTACCTTGATAAACATACCTGGATCACCTGCAGAATAGCAGCTATTATATCACATAAGAAGACATCACAACAAATCTATAGGCAGTAACTATTAATGGGAAAAAATACAAAGTAACAAAACTGATTATCTGACCCTGCCTAGTTAATCTTATGCAGGACTATACCACAGACACAATTTACCCATTCCACAAATATTAACTTTAATTAAGCAACATTGTAAAGTATATTAGTACCCAGCATTAATAAGGATCCTTTTCTAAAATTAAGACAATTATTGTGCTTACTAACCTACTGCACACAAAAAAAATACTTTTTGGCTTAGGGTACAGAGGACGTAGATGCAAGTTTTCTTCTAGTTATTCATAGATAAAATCTGGACAAAATAGTCTGAGATCACATATTCCAGTTTCCTTGCAGAGCGCAGCATTTAGACGTAAGATTTAAGAGCATGTTGGAAACACCAACTACTTAATGCAAGAACAAAACTTACTAGAATGTTTGTATGTTTATATTGCATAAAGTAATACAATCTATCTTTTGGAAAATCCTCACTGAATATCGTATCTGTCTTTGCAATAAACATGAACATTATAGAAATCAAGATTGTTTTTTTTTAAATCCCAAGCTGAGTAACAGAGATATTTTACAAAGGAATATGTTTAGGAACCTGAGGCAAATTATACATGTTAATGTTGGAGTCACTGAGAACAGTTAACACAACGTAACCAAATGTCAACTGGAATATTCTGCAGTAACTTACCAAAGAGGTCTGCATTTAATGAATAATGAACGCTTGGTTTCCAAGTTTTCAGCTTCAGATGGTGGAGATAAAGTGCTAAGGGTGTTACTGTAAACATTGAAGTGAGATGAACATCACTGATTTTCTAATTTTACCACATGGTTTATTTCAGAAGAAAACAAACACCAGTTATAGTTCTCCTGAAAGTCAGTAAACAGTCACACATAAAAACTCAGTGCAATTTGCTTCTTTGTTTATGTGCAGGATATTTAGTTTGGTTTGCAAAGTATTAGAAGAATAATAAGAACCTCCTGACAGAATACCGCAACTAAATTTCTAAAAAGCCACTCAGTTAATCTCAGTGTTGAATCTAGCTGTTTTAAATTATTGTAATTTATAATAACAGCCTTATTGACAATATAAATGCACAGAGCCAAAAGAAACTAGAAATGGTGGCCAAAATGATGAACTAAGCACCAGCCCAAACGACAACAAACATATGGCCATTAACTGAAGAATGGAGGGGTGTAGGAATGCAACTGTCTGTGGTCTCTGGAAAGTTCCAGAGGAATGGAATGCTGTGAGGATTGGCAAAGTCTGGATGAGAAGTACTACTGAAGATGGTAGGTCCTAAAATGGAGTTAACCATCGGTTCATGTTGGAATTCAGAGATTTCTGTGGTCAGAATATATTCATTCCATTGGCCTTATAATGTACATCAACAAATTAATATTGTATGGATGTCATTTCAAAGCCTACTGAAGACGAAGAGCTATTATTGAAGCCATTAGAGCACAGATGGTTCGAACTATATGCAGATATTCATACTTACATTTCTGCATTATAACCGTTTTTTTTTTTCTGTTGAACTGTAATGAATTGTCTCATAATCTATTCCATCTTCTTGCCATTAGCAGGCTTTGAATGTTCACAAATAGGAGCAAAGAACTCATTTTCCAGAGCTTTAATCACACAAAGAGGGAATGCCTAATTCTCTAAATGAAATGGTCTGTGATCACTGAAGCAGAGATTTAATATATCACGGCAAATTAGGTAGATTTTAATAAATTACTTATCTCTCTGAATACTTTACATATGCTTATGAAGAAACATAGCCTGTTTGCAAACAGTGGAAATCCACAGCCTATAAAATCCTTTGAAGAAAATGACAAATAAAAAAGTAAATTAAAAAATGAAATGTATTATATCCTCGTTCTCAAGAGACAATCCTTTTGCAGCATTGATTCACAGCTCCATTAAAAATATCAATTAAATCCTTCACTGAGATCAGTTAAAAGCTGGAAAATTAACCTTCTGAGGTAGACACTGGTTATTCAGATACAACAACTCATTGTATACGTCTGATATAAGTTGTAAAAGTGACAAAACCAAAAGAAAACACAGTTGCATATCCCTACAGCTCAAACTAGGTGAAGCAAATGTGTGGCTTCCTTTTGTGCTTTGACAGATGTTGGCTGAAAGTAAATCTTCTACTATATGGAAAAATGATTGTTCCTGCCCTCCCTCTACTTCATATCACGATACTCATAAACAGCTGATTATAACGTTAGTAGAAGGGTAAAAGTTATTTAAAAAAAGGTTGCAGTAATTTAATAAGTCCTGCAACTACCCTCATTTTTTATATTTAATTGATAGGAACTGCATGCATCAAAGAAAACACATACTGAGATTTAATGTGCATAAAATGGATATTAGCATTTTAAAGAGGCAGATTAACACATTAATCCAAGTAATTTTCATATATTGCTTTTAATAAAATCTTCACAGTATAACATTCTTAATGAGGCTAATCACAGGCATTCCATTTAGTGGGGTGATTAGGGATAACATAAAAGTATTTTTAATCAGTTTTCTAAGGCTTATGGCTTTTTTATTAAAAATTAAAAATTTGACTTGCATTTTTATTACTGTTTTATGTAGGAAAAAAAAATCTTGAAAATGCAAGTAAAGCACATCTTTCAATCATGTAGATATTAATTATTTACAAGATGTTGTCCATTGTGGAGAGATTCTTAGCCTTAGGGGGGAAATATTAAAACAAACAGACTGAAAAGTATACAAAACTTTACAACTACAAATCAAGCGTCCTTTCCATGTAAATTATACATTAAATATACTGTAAAAATTACAAAGATCTCATCTTTGAAGCACTATCAAGCATGTATTTACACTGGGAGAAGGAACTTCTGTAGGCAAACTTCCCTTTCATGCCTCCAAGTCATCTTTGCATTCCTCATAGACTGAACGCAGCGCATGGAGGGCTTCCACTGTTACTTTGAGCTTTCCAATTACTGTACTATCATCTTGTGAATCGAAAACTAGAAAGGAAACATCAGAAAACAGCATTAGCAATTTCATTTAAGGTTTTGCTTTTGTTCTGATAATTTTCCTTAGCATTTGGACAGATTAAAAGGCACCCAGCATATGCTTAAAAAGAAAAATAAATAAATAATATAAAAAGAAATCTTCCAGTTCAGGCACTCAACGTACTAGAAACTGAGCACTCTAAGATCTAAAATGTACATCAATCAACGTATTAGTGTTGGAATTAACTTTGAAATAAACTAAACTATCTGTATGGTAATTGCCTATATAAATTAATTATTTTTCACAGTATGTAAATACAGATGTTCCAAACTCTATTAAAGACATATATGCATAATTATAAGTAGCTTTAAGTAAAAAAACCCAAAACAATTCCTTCCTTTTCTACACTGTGTGTATCAGTCCAAATCAGCCTGTACAGTTATTAGTATTTAAAGAGTAAATTGTTTCTTCCACTTGGTGCAATGCAAAATTATTTCAATTCCAAGCTTCAGTGTGTTTTAAAATAGTGAAATGTAGCCCAGGATGGTATTTCCCTAAGACTAAACTATTTAACTACTTTCATCTTTGTATATATGGGTTTTAAAATAGTATTTTAAATTTCTATTTCACAGGAATTAGCGAACATGATTTAAAATTGCACTCTTATAATACCTAAGTAAGCCCAGAGAGCCACAACCTCTGCTGCTATGATTAAAACCACACTGCTAACAGTCAAAAATGAGGCTCTTTCCCAGTCCTGCATAAAGCAAGGAGGGTGCCCAACATGACCCAAGAAAGAATTTCAATAAAAATCATCTTGACAGCATATCTTTTCAAAGCAAATTATACAGCAGACAAAAGGCATGGTTATGTATTTACTCTATAAAGTGGAATAAGTGCTCTGGGACATGCAACGATACTGCATGCTACAAGTTCTAGGCTGCTGGGACAGCTCAGAAGAGGCTTGGAGAAGGAAAAACACGGAATAAACCTTCCATCATTTACTTTGTTGACAGAGCTGTTATAGGACAGATTGGTTGCTATTTTCTTAGAGATCCAAACCATTTTGTATATCCTTGGACAAATCATTTGGTGAAGTGTCAACTTCAACAGTGGACTTCAGGGCACGTTATTCTTTTACTTACAAGAACATTGGGATAACTGCAATTAATGATATCAGAAGATAACATTAATTCTGTTTTCTCAGTTTTAATATAATCATATTATGTCTGAGACACATTGTTGCGTCTTGTCTATACTATTTTTCATCTGGCTTCTTGCTTAGCCATTCACTTAATTGCTTCAAATATCAAAGCAGTCCACTTAACCACAACCAGCAATGAAAAGAATGAGATATGCAAATATATATATGTGTGCAGTCCCCAAAATTAATGATGTAAGCTTATGGTATCTAACTTAACAATGATTACATCTTCATGTGGTAGTGCCCTATGAATTTCCCTGTTGT
The DNA here is from genome assembly GCF_017976375.1 of Cuculus canorus. Lineage (NCBI taxonomy): Eukaryota > Metazoa > Chordata > Aves > Cuculiformes > Cuculidae > Cuculus > Cuculus canorus. The sequence goes on from NC_071413.1 coordinate 13,661,313, forward strand.
CTAGGTTTATTCTTTTTCCCTCAAACCAATATCCAATATACTGATATATTCTAAGAATTTGCAATGATCTGACATACATTGATGTAAAATTCATTTCAATGATCTGAAAGTTCTAAATTTCCAGAAAATATGGTTATAAATGCAATAAAAAAATCTAAACTGTATCTGCAGAGAAAGGGAGAAGCGCGGATAGGAATGAAAATAGAAGTATTACTATTTATTACTTTCATAGATACAATGTACATAAAGTAAAAATCAGTTCAAATGTCTTATGATTAGAGAAAGAATGCTGCTCACAATACAGAGGTACTTCTCATTGCGTAGTTATAATTACCTTTTGTGAGAACAACCAATAACAAAAATGGTCCTTCCTGTCAGAACATCATCTCAGATGATGACTGGGAGTTTTAAGAGTTCTGTGAAAGGTGACTTTCAAGGGTACAAAATCATATTTCCATCACTTATTAATCTTATCAAATGGGAATTATGACAAAATGGGAATTATGACAATGGGAATTACGGCCACACAATCCAGAACAAAAACAATTTTCCAGTGAAAGACTATGAAATACCTTTTTGGAGGAGATGTGCTTTTGTTCAACTACCTGGAGAAATATTATTGGTGGAGAAAAGATGAAGTGGTTCAGCCACAGTAAGTGCATCAAGCCTGTATTTTATTTTTCCAGGGAATGGAGATATGATTCTTCTTAAAATTTTCCTTATCATGTTCTTGGAACTTCGATGCATACTTTTAATATTTTAGCTACAGTATGGATGCAAATCATGCATGATAATGGAAATGGATAAAAAAGCTAATTTCTTTCACTTACTACTTGGCTCCCCATCACTCAAGGTACAGTAATTAGACACAGCAGTAGAAATAGCAAATTCACATTTGCTTTCTACTAGGGCTAACTATACTAGAATTCTTGCGATTGCAAAGCATACCTTGCATACATGGGCACACTCTGTCTAGTAATCAAGCTGGTTCACTTACCCTTATGGGAGAGTTTTTAATAGATACACACTCAGCTTCTTCACTGAGCGTTACCACAATGGGCAAAGAGGACAGAGAGGAACAGATGAGGAGAAAAATGCACAACTGATAAACATGTCCTTGCTACCTCGGGGAACAGGGAAGTCTAAGCAAGGTGAATATTTTTCTTCACTGTCTATGAAAGGACCAAGTAGCCGTCTCATGTCTTCTTATCACCTTGCTTTAACGAGTCCCAGTCTGTTACAGAGGGATGCTAACTCTAAACTGGTATCTAACTGAAGCCACCAGTATTTCATACTGTCTCAGATACAGGCTTCATATGGAGGACACAAGCCTGAGGAACTTAACTTGAAATAAGATATAGACACTAACAATACAGAATTATTGACTTAACTTTTAATAACAAAATATGTATGTATAGTCTTACTAGCAAAAACTATGATGTACAAAATAAACAATTACAGTAAGTGGACATGTCCTGAAGTTGTTAGGTTTTATAAACTAATTAAACTGAGCTGGGAATGCAGTTTGGTTTGGTTTTGGAGATAAAAATAGCACACAGTTTTTGCAGACTTCTGAAAACAAATGTGGAAGCCATTAGTTAATATGAAAGAATTTCTTATTGAGACAATGTCAAACAATTACTTGCACAGTAAAGCTTGCAGACAAAAGCAGAAATTCAACACAGTTTTTTTTTTTAGGTTACAAAAGGTTACAAGAAAGTAATCTCTAGAACTTACTATCAATATCTTGCTCAATGATATCTCTTTGCTTCTGGAATATCTCTCTCAAACGGACATAAGCAAAACCGATATCTTCACATTCAAGATCCTGTTGATCATCTGGGGGATCACTGACCACTGTAAATCGTAGGCTAAGCATAGAAGAAGGAAAAAAAAAAAAAGAATTTTCAACCTTCTTTGAAGGCAAAATAGCACTAAAAAAATAGAAAACAAGGCAAAAGCCACACTCTATTTTAACAGTTAAGCAGAAACCAGATCCCTTTATCAATTATATTTAACATTTTCCATGACAAGAACAGTCTAAGACCTCTTCTTTTAAATGTTCCCTCCTCCTTTTGCATTTAGCGGTACTAGACGGACAGAGGTTGTAACCACAGATCTGCAGGCTTCCAGAATTTTTCATCTTTCTCCCCCTTCCGCACCACCCTGTGCCACAATTCTTATTTACACAGCAGTGGCAGGTAGAATAGTTTAAGGATTAAAGACTTTTACACACTTGAAACTTTTAAGCTTGTTTTGCCCAGCTGCTGAATCAACTGTTCAAGTCACTTCATTTTTTTATATTTACCCCCCCACAGAGAAAAAACAAGACTGTATCTATGTACTTTGAGGCTTTTACAGCACAATTCTTTTATATAAAATATCTAAAAATACAGTTAGGTCTTTATTTTACTTTTTTTAATGATTACTGCTATTTTTATTTTCTTTTAGATTTTTAATGTGTTCACTATACCCTGCAAATTATTTGATGTGAAGAAATAAAAACAATTCATAAGCAACAATGGCAAATTTAGAGTAAATATAATTAAATTCTGTTGGATAAACCCTTTTAATACCATAAACTTGTTAAAAAAGTTCAACTGCTGTAATTCAGTCAGGCCATGTAAGATGAATCTGTATGATTGTTTCAGCTTTCACGCGGAGCATTCTTAGGAAATAAAGCTTTTCAGTTGCCTTAAGGTATGGTGTTCTATTCGCACAGTAGGCTTGGAACATGTTCATTGCAATTCTGTTGGACTGGACTAAACTAAACTGAAGATGTGCTCCAGGTGTACCCCCAACTCCACCACAAGACATTCAGTCAATAGGATCAAGTAGTACTGTGAATTCTCAAAACCATCCCAGAAATCTAGGCACTGTGAACACCGGACTGTTAGCAACAATGGATTAGCGCTAGAGATCTCCAGTCTGCAGCACTTTAATTTCAATCTAGTCTTAGTACATTTTACACCATGTGTTTTTTTGGCTTTACATTGAGTGGTATGAGACATGAGAGAAGTGAGAAAGACAAACTATATCAAATGTTTTCCTGATATCAAAAATATTATCCATGTTCAGTGAAGTAAGTATTCCTGAACACCAAGTGTAAAATATTCAGTTGGAAGTTACTGAGAATTTCCACACCTCATTTAGCTACATGGGGACCTCATTCCAGCCAAGGACATGTTCCACAAAAACAGCAGGAACCCAAAGGCATTTCTCTAATTTTGTCTTATGTGTAGATTATTTAAAGTTGGACCTTCCACAGCAGTTTGTCTTGCACTTGTTCCCTCTAACCAATACATCTCATACTTAATCTTCCTTATTCTGTTCCTGTTTTACAACATAAAAACCAGCCATGAGTACAGCCTTGATAGAAATGCCTTTGAATATTTACTGTGCTGTCTAAACACAGCCTGTCTGTCCATCCCAAACATCTAAGACCAAAAGCTACACAAAATATTTGCATTGCTTATGCGAACTTAAATTACGCTCATTGCATCCAAGTATGGCTTTTCTTTTAAACATATTCATTTCAGTATTGTGCTGGAGCTGACTTGAGTTAGTGGCTTGTGTTGGGGCCAAAACACAGAGACTGACAAAAGGACAGGAATTCAGAGTGAGCTACTTCTTTGGTATGTCTTGGCTGCATTGTTTAAACTACAAATGTTTGTAAGCTTTACAGCCTAAAAAACGCTACAATAAGTGTTGTTCCAAATGAATAACAATCAGGCTGCATAAAATCCAAGTCTACAGGAAAAAATATCTTAAACAAAATATAACTGAATCTTCCTAAAAGATCTTAAACATAACAGCAACTGCAATGTGCTTTCATAGTAGTTTATTTTTGTGCTTGGCTCTTACTAACAAATATTTATTATAGAATATATATATATAAATATTTATTTGTCACTAATTCCAGACACCAGATGAAAATATCAGTCTTAAAAAAAATTTCTGAAGGCTAAAAAGGAAAAATGTCACAGCTATTTCCAACAGCAGGTGGCTTGATTGAGTAAAATAGATCTAACTTAAGACTTGGGAACAGAGCTAAACAACAGAAAAACTGCCAAAACTCAATAAAAAATAAAGAAATACTGACACGTGTAAGATACATATTAAATGAAATAAAAACAAATTAAAAATTGTAAGAATAAGTGTTGGGTATTGGGAACAAATCTGCTTTGTTACGATTCAGCATCAAATCAAATCAACTGAAGAAATCAGCTTTTCAGTTTAAATAGTGATAGATGAGGAGGAGATTAGTGCTGGACTAATTTTTAATCACTTATGGGCACCAACTACTATCAAACTTTTCACTAAAGCATAAACTAGAAGCAGGCCTAGTCACATCTGGGACTGTACCTTACAGCCAAAGTGGAGAGTCATTCATACTGGTCGACCTTTTCATTCAGGTCATGTGCAAGTATTTTACATGAATAGAGCAATCTTCACCAAAACACATCAAAAGACCCGCTCCTCTAACACCTTACAGATCATAATATTGAATAAAATCTTTGCTGCTAATCAGGAAAGAGGAGATTTGAACTCTAGATCCCATGGGACTACTCCAACTAGTAGACTGCAAGAATAATACCACAATCTCTTTGACTGTTGTTCTTTTAAAAGAAAAAACTTAATACTATAAATGCTTTAAGTTTAGAAAATAATTAAATGGACTCGATGACCCAGTGGGTCCCTTCCAACCTAGTCATTCTATGATTCTATGATTCTACTCAGTATGCTTTCACTTGTTTTCTTCTTTTACCAGTCACTGCAAGAGTTTTGTTTTATGGCTGAACTAGCTAAAAAGACACACTTGACCTTGCCTTGGAATACAGTGCACATGAACAGACTCCTTACTCTGTTTCAGCTTTGAACACACAAATGTGCAGTTGGCGTCCCATCTTACCTTAACACTGTCTCACATATGTAAGAAACTTTGATGGAAGTTGGAATATCAAATTCATACTAGGATTTCTTACATAAATACAGCTATATACAGTGTTCCTCTCCTGTACATCTCTGTAGGATCCTAGACTTTCCCTTTAGCTCATTTCCACGTTTCATTTCTGGAACACCAGCTATCAGTACTCCCTTAGAGGAATCCCATGCCTACCAACAGAATAAGAAAATGTCTTGACATCCTGTTAAGAGCACTGTGTGTGAAGATATTTGCTACCCATTACAAGAAAGACTACTGAACTAAACGAAACCTGCCTGCTGATAAAGGGCCAAAAGAAAAGCCAAACGCAACAACCACTTTAAGCTTAAAATGTGCTTTACAATAGAACAGAAAAACCTGGAACAAATATTTATTGCTGTTGCTATGATAACACTTCACGGTGTTATCATCAGCAGGGAATTTAACACCAAACTGGACAAAGCTGAGATGTAAATAAATTTGATTCTAATTCTTTATGTCAGTGATCAGATGTTTTTAAGCAGCAAGGAGAAAATCACCTAGGTACACAAGCTCTATGTTCCTGTAACACAGATGCATGGATTTTGTTCCTTTGGAGAACAATGACTTCATATAGTCAGTTTCTTGGAGTAACAATCATTTCCTACCAAAGAATGATACACCTGTCGGGATCAGACTGGAAACCTCTTGCATAAACCTGTTTACTCTTGTTATCACAGCAGGGTGACTGCCAGAAGAATGGATTTCTCCCTTCTTCACATACGTCTCTTTTGACACTTGTCAGAAGAGCATATACTCTACCCACCAGGTCTGCAAGCATCGCAAGTACAATCTGGCATAGCAGTCAGGGAAGTTTCTCCATATGATCCAAACTTCAATACTCTTAAAATGCTGAATGGCAATAGGGAAATACAAACAGGATGAAGAATAAAAGACGATGCAGTTACAGTAAGTTAAATGGACTGCCAAGAATGCCTCCTCTTAATAAGGACTTGAACATGTAAGTAAACAATGATTGAGTTCAGATGATAAAATGAAAAAGTGATTTTGTATCCTTTTTTTTCCACTTTTACAAATATTAGTTATTGCAGCTTACTAATATAAATAAGGTAACACTAAGCAGCAGAAGAAACAAAACAAAGAGGCACAATACAATGTCACAAAATACAGCTCTAAGAAAAAGCAAGTATTCTGACAATATATCCTTATTAATGATAGAGATACTGTCTGTCTGAAAATGCAGATAAAGACAAAGATGCTTGTCAAAAGAGAAGAACCATCTTTGTGGTATGCAACAATTACTAACCTAAACAAGATTTTGAATAGTCCTCCCCATCTCCTGTTACCTAATCCTCATAGACTGTAGACTTTACATCATTCTACCTAGCAACATATTTTCTGGAATACTGAATAGTCATTTTTTACCACTAAAGTCATTTACTCAAACATGGAACCAAAATCAACATGTCTAATAAACACTTAAAATTATTTCATATCAAGAAATGAAACTGAAAACATTTCAAAATCTTATCTTGTAATGAACAGCAAATCCCACTCCCAATAAATAAACATACTTTATCATATAAATGCCATTTCAGTCTATATTTGTAACTAGGTATAAAATATGAAAGAGCATAGAGCTATGAAATTAATTATTTTCAGGGCCAAGCTGGCTCCTTTTTCAACTATAGGATTAGGCTACAGTTGTAGTTTTGGTTTAGCAGCAATTTTATGTATTATATTAATATCCTTTCAGCATCCAAGAATATTTATCTTTCTCAAGGGAAATTCATTAAAGTAACTCCCCCATTGGAAGACTAAAATAGCAGGTATTTTTCATGTTCTAATGCAGACACAACTGTGGTGCCTATCATTTTTAACAACACTTTTTGTGACAGGGAGAAAGTCACCTGAAAACTTAATACACCACTTAATATACATAATACATGATCTATGCTCCTATAATCTGGCATAGCACAGACACCGATAAAGTGCCAGGCTCAAGCACGTGCAGGCAATTTTCTATGATATTTCTATGCTTGATAATTCGGTTTCCTTTAAAGTGTTAGTTTAGTTCAGTTCCTGTTTCAGCTGAAATAAACTCTGATATTAATTTGTGAGGCTTGTGATAGAAAACATGTGTTGAAGATATAACTAGGCCAGGTTTAAAATGCATAGAGTTGAAAACATTTGGTGTATAGACAGAATTTTTCAATAAATCCTGTTTCTTGGTGGTCCTTTGCTGCACTAAAGCAGGGAACTGGACTACCGATGAACTTCCTGCTGCTGGGTTAGTCAACACAGAACTGAAATTTCACCACAGACCAAGCCAGACACATGGATAAATACAAAAAACCTATCTGCCTACTAACAAAGAGGACAGTACCACAATGGCACACGCAGAAGACGAGTGATTCTGTTGTGGGAAAAACCTCACTGCTGTTATTTTGCCTTTGGTTTGTTAAATATTTAGTGTAAGTATCTAAGTAACTATAGGTGTAATTGAAGCCTACAGATTAGCCATTCACCTTCCTTGAATCATCCCTCAGGAAAAAAAGAATATTTTGTCCTCAGTGTTTTTAAATTCTTAATAGAACGTGTTAACCACTTTCCTAATCTATATAGCAAAATAAGTCTTCTTCTTGCTTATTAAGTGAAAACGAATTTTTTTTTTATTATTCATTTGATCCCTTTGTGCAGATCACTGATAACGATGAACAGGACCAACTCCAACACTGAGTCCTGGGGAACCACCACTTGCGACCAGCTGCCCCCTGAATTTAGTTCAGTTCCTCACAAAACTCTTGTTGAGAAGTCATGGAGAACAGGGAATGTCCCAGAAAACTTGAAGAAGGCTAATGTCAACCTCATTGAGATCCCTTCAACCTGGTATTCTATGATTCTTAAAGAATGCTGATGATAGAATCTCTCTTTTGCTAAATGAGGTTGTTAAAAAACAAACCCAGAACACAGCACTAAAACAACATAAACAGCGGTTACAATATTCCATGCCACACAAACCTACTCAGTGAACAAATATAAATCAATCACCACATCAGAATCCAGGTATCATTCCTACCTGAAAGAATTTTTTCTAGTTAGTTACGCACTAACTTCGTAGGGATAGCTCCTCAATGAAGTCAAACAAGAGGATAAATGATAAGCGTTACTTACAAAGATCTTTTACAGAGTTTTTCAGCGCTCAGATGTACCTGTCAGTATGAAGATCTGGCTTTAGAAGCATGGACTTGAGATACTCCCTTCTCGCGTGATTATTTGCCTTATCCACATGTATCACTGCAACGCAAATCAGAATTAATATAATCCATTATCAAGTGTTTTTCACTTTTTAGAAGAAAGATCATGAAAAAAAGAACAAAGAAAAATAAACATTTCTTTCCCTTGTCTTTCCTAAGGAAAAGCAACAATATTAGAATCAAATTTGAAAGGTCATGTGATCTAATGGCGTGTCACTGGCAGGTTTATGTGCACGCTGTCAAAAAAGATACAAGCAGCATCTAAGCATGCCACATAGCTGTCATTTTCTGTTAATGGCAATAGCAGTCATGATTTTAAAAGCCAGTGGTCTTTATTGCTCTGTATTTGAAGTGATTTACTGCATTTTTTTCCACTAAGGAAGCTAGCGATAATGATAATGTATGGCAGAGTGCTTGTCCTTTTTGACAGCCTCAGTAATTTAATCCTCCTTTCCTGCCACAGTATTTCAGTAGGAGAAACATTTAGACCAATGGACTGGAGAAAATCCACAGCCCGGGGAGTGTGTGTGAGTGCGCAGAAAGCCTTTTATTGTTTTAATTTTAAATACAAACACAAGGAGCAGCTTTTAATTTTTGTACCATTAATATGACTACAGTGAAAAACAGCCTCGGTCTGGGGAAAAAGAGTGAAAGAATGAGAAACAGGGATTTAAAAAAATATTTAAGAAGTTGTTCCGCATCTTGTATTAAGGAAGCAGCCACTTTGTTGCAAGTGGCATCTGCCTACAAGTACCAGCAAACTACTGTGAAAGATTCTAAAAATTCAGGATGTAAAAATAGAAAAACGGTGTTAAAGGAATTACTTTTTTTTTTTTAAAGTAAGTAAAAACTTGCTAGGACAGAAGCAGAATGAAAACAACCGTCTGAGAAACAAACATGGCTCTTATGGTCATTTCTCATTTGTTTTTGCCAGCAGGAGGAGGAGTGAGAAATTTGTCTCTCTTGAAACTGCAACATCTTTAATAACCACTCCCTTCTAGTTATTCTGTCACTGTACACAAAAGGCCCCTTTTCACTCTGCATACCACATTAAGGTTTCCTCTTCCTATGTGCTGACGAAAATCTTCAATGTACTTTATACTCTCTTCTACTATCCAAAATAAACTAATTCATATAAACAGAAATTACCAATTCTACCAAGGAGCAGAGAGTATTGGAATACAGGACTACAGAAGAGATAAGAAGACTGGAATTAATTCCTTGCAGAGGGAACTACTGAGGGACCATATCTCTATAAAAGTCCTTCTAGGAAGAACCCCATCCAGACCTACGGGTTCTCCAACTTTCTCCAAAGCTGCCCCATAGCTCTTACCTGGCTAGCAGAAATGCTATTAGAAATTAGTCACTTTCAGAAAACAGCCAGTACAATCGGTATCGGAATCCTTTAATCAAAAGAATCTGCAATTTAACACCTTTTTCTCTACCAACAGAAAGCAAAGCATTGGTGTTCTATCTTGGAATCCTTAGTTTTCACACACAATATTCTTACTTTCTCTAGACAGGTCACAAGAAGTTGTTCCTGCCATCTGCTGTTCTTTTGGGCATGTGGATGACTTTCCACATGTGCTACTCTCATGGCCAAGTGCTCCTGGGGCCACCACAGGAAGTGATGAGGCAGCAGCAGGGAGACAGATGGACAGCCAAAGAACTTCAAAGGAGCTGCCACATCCACAGATTCTTCCCTTTCCCATAAGCATTCCAAATGGAATTTTCTAATTTTCTAAGTTTACCAATTCTGTATCTAAAACAATTTTAAATGGGAATTATTTAGAAACCTAAAAGTTCAAATTCAATTCACTCAATGGAAAAATTCATACTAGAAAGCAAAATATTCAGCACAAGAACTCTGTTCAAGTCTAGGGAAAATGATTAACCATAGAGAAAAATGTATTTTTTAGATCCTGATGAATAACGTTTTTCATATCACCCCTTAGTACTGCCTGAACTTCAAATTATAACTCTGCTCCAAGGCATGGAGCATCTCATCTTGCAATCCAATTAATTGCAAAAATAATTCAGAATTACCTTGTGACAATTTGCATCTAAAATTATAATTTTAGAGTTTGTCCTGAAGAAGCACTGAAACCTGAAGATCACAATGACCCTGGAACTGCAATAAAAATCACTGCAGTTCCAAACATTAACACAGCTGGTTCTGTTATAGTTTGTTTTTTTTTATAGTTATACTAAATGACTGATGAACTTCAGTTTCATCACAATGATGGAGAAAAGAATGCCTCACAGTGTGGAGCTCTAATGGAGAAAAAGAATAAACACGAAGACATATAACAATGTTTTCTGATGCAAGGCCTTAATATCTTCTTGTAAATTATACTGAGGAATCCACCCTTTAGGATACGGAACTTCAGAAGTTTATTTTTAATAAAAAATAAACCCCGTCTTCCCCTCCCACCTTCCCTTCTTTTGGTCTTATGCTCATACTTCAAGTTATTCAAATAACCACCTGTTCACTCAAGAGAGAACCATTTCCAATTAAATGTCATAGAAAATCTTTGCAAAACCATGTAAATGTTTCTTCTGCTTCTGCAGCCTGTTCTCTAGAACTACTGGATACAGTGACAGAGAGAAATTTCAGACTTTATATCAATCCTACTTTCTAGTGACTTTCTTGCCATTTTAGCATTCTCATGTTTAAGTCTTTGTATTTAATAAAATATGAATACTTTTTGTTAACATTTATGAACTAACCATAGCTTTGCAATTTATGTAATTAATTAATGTTTATTTTACTGAAATTGAGTCAAGTATCAATAGATGCATTTATATGTGAGGGAGACAGAGCTTTGTTTGCTCGCAGCAACATTTCCCTATGTTTTTCTCCCCGTGAAACTTCCATTATGTTCACTTTAAAGCATACATTGTCAATGACTGGAAATAAATAATTTCTAGCACACATTTTTAAACCGCATTAAAAAGTTAAAATATGAATACATTGCTTACTCTGATTGATAGCACATTCTAACATCAAAACCAAATCATGCCAAACTAAACCTGAGAAAATAAGAATCCTTCCTTTTTACTAAAGTACTGGACAGAGTCATGGTGTGAACACAATTTGGCAAGTTCTACTTTTCTTTTAATTTATGGGACCGTAGAAATTGGAAGCATTCTTGGATATTCTAATAACTCTTTCCACTACTAATGAACACAACAGCCTCTCTCTTCAGTCAGTGTGGCCATCAGCAGATACAGCGCTTCATGTCACAGAAACTCAAGAGTTATGCGGCATAACCATATGGGTATAAACCTCCCATTGAAGTTCCTGATCCAAGACCTTGGAAGAAAGAAAGCGATCTTCTAACTTTCATGGTCAAGAAGTCAGAGGCAAAATAAACAGTTAACATCAATTTACATGGTCTGACCACTGTGAAAAGGGAAATTCATAGGCTCTTTTATGTCCAAATCAATTGAGATCTACTATGTTTCATAGCAAAGAATGTGCAAAAGGTATGGAAAAACTTCAGATATTTTTTAAGTAATGAATCTCATAGAGCCTTCTGTACGTTTTTAAAACTTTCAAGCTCTTCCAGTTATAAATAATAGAAAATGCTTTATTTATAAGAATTAATCATTTTTTTGATTGCTTATGGACTCATTCTGATTTTCTCCATGCAAAATCTGGATACTATTAGTTTCTTTCTAAGCCCAAAGTAAATGTCCACATAAATCTAATTTTTATTAAAGAAAATATTCAATTAACCTTAAGTATTCAACATACTCAAATTTAATTAGAATGAATATATGAAATGCAGTAAAGCTACAGTAAACACACACGAAGATTTCATTACTCTTATCTTACTGGCTTTCCAACTGATATTATCAACCAGCAGACTCATTAGGCCACCCCCAAACCCCATACGCAAAGCTAATCTAAAGCAGAAATTAGATGACCAATTATTTAAGCAAAACTCTGCAAATAATAACTACATCAGCATGATGCTGCAGAATATGGATCTGAAACAATTAAGTCCAAAATCACCTTTTGATATTGATTCTTTAGCATATTTTCAAGTCTAAACAGTTCTACATTCGATACTCAAGCAGCAAATAGGAAAAACAATCAAAGTTATGAAGCCAGGTTTTGTCTCGCAGAATTAACGTTACAGCACTATGAGATTGGAAAACCTTAGGAATGATATTCTCTAGAAAGCATGATACTATTTTCAAATATTACAGCTTGAAATACAATAGTTTCATAATTGTCTCAAGAGTCTGAAATTTCATTCTGTATTCAACATAACTTAGCTGCATTTTGATAGCTTAAATTTGCAAAGTCAATATTTAAAAAAACTAATATTATGCTTAGACCACACCAAATTTACACAGGAATCAGAATCTTGTGTAAGAATTTTTATACCTTCTGAATGCTTCTTACATTCAAAGCAAGGAGAATTCAGGAAGGAAGGGAACTTAAAAGTGGTAAATATCTTGTATTGGGTTATGGTGTTATCTCAATTAGGTTTTAAAAAATTTATTTCATATATGTCTGCCTATCTATCACTCCGGAAAAGTGTTTACGGCAACTATAAAATGAATATTGTTCAGCTCAAAAAGAGTTCTTATTTAGCTGATGTCTCATTTAGTATAAGACGTCAGAAATCTCATTTGTTAGAATGAAAGGAAGCCTCAGTGAATGAAGACTTTGCAGTACTATTAGTTTTTATGCTTTGGGGTTTTTTTTTCCCCTAAAGCTTTACAAAGATTAGTGTTTTCTCAGAGTCACAGAAGTTTACACATTGTGCCCCATCCCCTATACTCTCTCTCAAATTGGCAGTCCCACTATAACAATGGTTGATGTGACATTTATGAGGGTTTTCAGTCTTCAGCTCTAAGGTAATCCAATAGTTTGTGAGTACGATGAGGATATCATTGTGTAAGTTCTTTGGCAAGTCTTCTAAAAGCAGGTTTGTACACATTGGCAATTTTTAAGATCTGTGACACCTCTTTTCAAAACTGCTTTTACAAAATTGTTTTTAAAAGAATGCTTAATTTGAATGTCTGTATTAATGGTGTCAAAAACAGCAAAGTGATTCACCTGCTCCAGAGTAGTCAGCTAAGAATCTAATATTTAAAGTACAAGACAACATTAAGGCCCCTGAAACAAACTTTAACAGGAAAAAAAAAGTTAACGAATAATTGAACTACTGTAAAATAGCTGGGAAAACAATTAACAGGAGAATTATAAATTGTTACAATAGTTCTGTGTATGCTATTAACATTAATTACATAGCGTACTGACAGTAAGTATTTTCAAACGTTAATGAGAGAATAGTGTATGAAACATGTAGGATTAAGTATTATGAAACAAATAGTAATGTATTAGTATTAAACATGGCTGAATAATTTCCTCTTTCAAAAAGTTCTTATTCAAGGAATACTGAGTATTCCCTAGTGATGATCAAGTCCAATTACATATTTTCTCTTTTCAAACGTACTTTAGCTGTACGTGGTTAACATGGAATGTTTTCCTTTTGCTGTATCATCACGTAATGATAAAGAAATCAGTTCTTCATGTTCTTTTAAAAAGAACACATAAATTTTAGTTACATATAGCCCAATTTTAAAACCTATGTGCTAGCAACATATTTAAATCTATTGCAATGTTACCATTTAATACATAAGTCTACTTCAATAATACATTTCATACCCAATAACTGCATTCTTACCCAATTTCTTAAACCCCAACTTTCATATTTCCCACAATATTCAGGAAATAGACAAATAAAACCAGTAGACAAATTAATGCAACTATAAGACACAGAAGTAGACTCTGTTGGTAGGCATTTTCATAAAACAGAATTTAAGAGAAGAAACAAGCCTGCTCAGGAATACCTTACACTTACCATTGCTATAGTTATAGTGAATCCTCTGACCACATGTTGGTTTTGGAAGTGACAGTGGAGTCTCCTCTGCAATGAAATTGTATAATCTGCATTCTACAAACAGCTGCTGTATTGTTTCATCTGATGTAATTCGTGACTCAGTAAGACTGAGCGACGTAATTTCAATCCGGATTTTTTCAGTGGCCTATTTAAAAACAAAGCACCAACATAACCCAAATGGTTTGTGTTTCTTGACGCATTAACACAAAAGAAACAAACATGCATGTAAATGATTGGCTTTTTGTATAATTAAAATGGATTGATTGACTTTGACATAGACACAATTAGATTCCAAAGCCCCAGGGTTTGTAGTTAAGAATATTGTTGCAACAGATACTGATTTACATTCATTGTTAAAAGTATTTTTGCAATAGTCATACCCTGCTGGAGAAGATTAGGTTAAGATTATCTTCACGTACAAATAATACCTGACCCACAAATTTCAGTTGCCATTACTTTTAGCTACATAGCAAAGCTGTTTGTAGATTGATCCCGTAACTTCTTGAAATAGTCTCAATAATATTATGTACCAAAGCATTCCAAACAAAAGAGAATTGTTACTCCATGTCTACCGCAGACTATACTACAAATGCTTCAACATGATTCCATCAAGTCACATAGCATATATTGTAACACTGTATTTATATGGAATTCAACTTCACATACTGAACTTCTCTAGTTAAATCAAATACACATTTAAAAGTTAAAATTAATAATACGGTAATTTAAGTAGTATACAAATTGTTTTTCACCAGAGCCTTTCATTATTTTAACTGACATTTTTCTGTTTATATGAAATTGTTTCATCCTGTTCAGCAAAATCTATATTATTTGCGTACAGATAAATTTTAATAAGCTTTATGTTTTTAAGTAGTAATGTCAGACTCTACAGAAAGAGTCACAAATATTTCCCTAAGTAACTCTGTAATTCAAAGAATGAAAAGCCACTAGGGTTTCAAAACCAGAGCACACAGGTGAGCATTCAAAGATGAGATTCCTCAAAGAACAAACAGAACACACTGAACACACTGGAGTTCAGAAATGTCAATTTTTTTTTCCTTCTGTCTTTATCTTTTAATGTTCATAACTTCATTGAAGATATCTCCCCTATATAAAATATTTTGACGATTTTTGATTGTAAATTAAATCACTTGAAGTAAATTGTATTCCAAAGATTAGCCTTCTAGATTCAGTGTTAGAACTGCAAGTCAATATTCTAATTTATTATGGAGACAGTTTGTGTTTTTCCAAGAAAATTATATAATCAAACTGAAATGAAGGTGTATCCTATTGTAAAAATATCCATCATACAGAACAATTTTCATTGCTGTCAAGCCCTTTCAATATTTGATGAAGTAATTTTACCCCCTCCTTTCAAAAGGCATTTCCTTTTATTATGTATCCTAAGACACTTTAACTAAAAACCCAAATCTGAATATTTCAATAAGGGTGTTTTATTATTCAGTAGATTCATGGAAATTTTACTAAGATGACAGAGAAAATTCCACACCATTCTGTCTCCACTAAAGCAGGTACACGGCTTCAGCTGGCAATATTACTGGGATTAGCATAGAATGATGAAATATTTAAAGGAAATTTTTTTTTCTAAAAATCTAATAAATCAAATGACTGCCAAATGTCATTAAAGTGATGGTCTTTGACTTGAATATGCTTTTCATATTCAAATTTGAAAAGAAAGAGATGAAAGCCTGGAAAGGTTACTCAGTTTCAACTAATAACCTCAAGCACTCTACATTCACATGCATAAAAAATGAAATTGGCTCTATTGTCTAATTTTACTTCAGAAACAACTCTTTTCTTCTTACACTGAACAGATGTATTAGCATTTGTATTTAAAGTGATATGCTGAGTGGTTTTGTTCGCCCCGAAGTATTTAGCAGCTATGTCGAAGTAGTTTGTACACAGACAGCAGCTTATGAATCAAGTCCAAATAGAATATCCTGTACTATAAAGTATTCCTTTTACAGATCTTAAAATTTGACATAGTTAACGCTTGTAATTGCATACTGTAAGCAATGAATATTACAGTTTTTCAAGGACAGCAGGGTAAACCCAGGTATTCTGCTTTCTAACTTACGAGGAAGCAAGTAACTGTGTCATACTATTAGAAAACTGTAAGAAAAATTAATTAACTACTTTAGAGCTTAACAGTCAAGAATATTTTAAGGGCAGGTTTTATTAATATTAAACACGAAACAGCACACCTAAAGGAGAACACAAGATGATTAAAAAAAGGTATTTACAAATAAAAAAAAATAGAACTGATTAAGAACAGCATACCTAGCATGTCATATTTCACTATTAATACAAAAAAGCTGGTATTATGTAGCCAAGCTGAAAATATATGTAGCCTACAATATATGATAGGAATTAATTTTTAAACAACCATTTATATTTCTATGATGCAGAGCAAAGAATGTTATTTAAATCTTTTCCCAAGTTGTTGTTTTTAAGCCTTGGTACCATTTATTAGGTACTATTCAAGTGAAAAATGGATAGTTTGTCATGGCCAATTACTTCCCACAAATCACTCTGCTTTGATGGGAATAAAATTAGTCTTTAAATTTAGTACTTAAAAAAATATAATATGAAAATCCCTCCAACAGAGACACTGGACACGCATATTAATATAAAGAATACTAAATGCTTTGAAAGACAGTCTGAGAAACTGCTTCAGTGCTTTCATTTCAAGTGAGGAAAACAAAACATACTTAGTATATGTCAATATTCCTTCTTCACCATTTAATACTGAATCTCTGTAATTAAAACTACCCGTAGATTTTGAAGAACCCCTGAACTTCTTCAACAAGCTTTAAGATTAGGTTAAGTACTAATGCATTGGGCATCATATCAGAATTTGAAGTCTCAAAACCTGTTTTCTCATCTTTCTGATTTCCGAGATTAAAAAAGCTAGTTTTAATTTCATCATAAGTCTTGACTGCCATCTTCAAGAAGCTGTATATTCCATATTTCAATTTCCTATTTGGACACAATAAAATGCTAAAATTTTCACGTGAATGATAAATTTCCAGTTGACTCAAATGGTCCACAATAGTGTCCCCCAAAATTAAGTGCAAAAAAAAAAAAGTTGTAAAACAGCAGTACTGAAAATGCCTTGTTCCTATTTTTGACATCAATGGTATTAACCAATATATTGCCCTTGACAAATGCAAAGTAAGCTTCTTAATCATAAGACCAACTGAATCTTATCTTTAACAATACTCAAAAATACTTGTTTTACTCTTTAATATTATGTATTTATTTCCACTGTCCTCTTATTCACTGTTCCTTTTCCAAATGGATGCGACATATAGAAGTGCATGCACTTTAGATTCTTCCTAAGTCCTGGGGCAAAGAGATCTCTCTCTTTGCTCAATAGCTTTGTAGGAGTCAGATTTACAGTGAAGGTGGGAAAGTCACATAATCTTCCCCCAGCATCACTGTTTTTGCCATGTGGTAGGAACAGGGCACAAGGTTACCACCACAAGGTTCAAGGCAATCCCTGGGGCTCCATCTGGAATTAGAAACACACTGAAAAACAAACATTCTATTTGTGGCAATACTTGCTGCCATTTTGCCTAGTGCAGTGTCCAAATTAATTGTTTTCAGAGCACGAATTCACCTCTAATATCTTCGAAGGCTTGAATTACCTGCTACAGCTTGAGACAGTTCAGTGATTAGATATTGACTCTTCTATGTCAAATTATAACATAGCCACCAATGCACTGATTTTCTTTCAGAAAAGAATTTCTGATTGAGTATAAAAACACCAAAGGCTTAAGAAAATATGAACTTTTAAGGGATGTAAAGCTTCCCCACAACAACTATACATATGAAGTTAACATCACGTTTACCCTTTGCTCACAGTACAACTTTTGGTCACTTGAATATTACGCTTCCTCCTCCTCAAACGGTTTCCTTCCCACCCTTTCTGAAAGATGAACACAAAATTGTTCATTATTTCTCCTGACGTTGAATTGCTTTTAAAGATGAGGTTTTGCAACTTGCTTGTAGCACTCTCACTTGAAAAAATAAACTTTTTCTAGGGATGAACAAACACAGAAAACCAGCTATATAAAGAGCTGTTTGACTGGTGAGATACAATTTCTGTAACTCCCAGTTTTATTTTCTCCCCAAGAACCGCAGAAGGCTATATAAGCAATATTGTTGCAGTCCTGAACTAAGCTACATCCCTCTCTACTGCAGTTTTAAATCCCATCCTTTCCTTCTTAGGTCTCCAGTTGGAGAAATACTCCTTTCTACTTGTAAAGTCACCAATTGAGACCACAAAAAAATATTACCAGATATGTTAAAAATCGCTCCTGTTCATGGGCTTATGCACTCACCATTAAATCTGACTTTCTACTTCATTTAATATTCTGACTAATTATTTGTTACCTAAAAAGTAATGGGTTACCTAATGATTTACAGTTCTGTTGTTTTGAATCATTTTAAATGGTGGTGTTTGGTTTCTTTGGCATTGTTTCTCTCTCTGCTTTCAGTTCTTCCATCAAGAAGAATGACTTGTAGCACATGCTTCAAACCATTACTTCAAAGTGTATTTGACAAGCACTAGAAGTTGTAAATCCATCATTGCGGTGTACTGTCTATTCAAACTACTGTCATCTCAGACTTTATTAGCGGCAAAAGATAACTTCTTTTTTTCCTGGATTCTTCGAACCTTCTCTCTTTTACTATAGTTTCTGTCTAATAGTGACCATAACAGCAAATAACTACCTTAAAGATGGAGAATGGCAAATGCTCCTTTTAATTTCTAGACCCAACAGTACTCCTTGAAAATACTGACTATGAAGCTTTAATGAATTACTTTTCCTGTGATAAGATAGATGTGTTTCATTAATTTTATTTCTTGTTTTATCAAAAATGCTGGTGCAGCACTTTCACTTCCTCAATTTTGTATAGAAGAGAAGCACAAAGCAACTATGGTTCTATCTAGAGTAGGAGAATACAAAGGATTAGTATTGAATAATAATAAAACCCTAAAATTTTAGGCCTCTAAATTCAGATTAGAGATTCACAGAACAAGCCAGTTTAAGAAAAGCATTGAGCACTCAAGACCCCCTGAAGTACACCAAAGGTACTCAATTCCTGCAAAAAATAAATGTAAAGAGAAATCAAGACAGCCAAAAGTTAGAAGAGCAAGTCCAAATAATTTTCATTTTTTTCAATGAATGCAGATATCTCATAGAAGGAAATGTGCTATTCTTGTACAAAAAAAGCATAATAAAAGGAAAAAGTATTCATTGCTTTGCTACGTATCAGCTTTATGCTTTACATCTTCCCACTTTTACACAAACATGCCTCGCTGACCAGCAGAACAATGAGCAATTGGTATTGCTTTTTAACGGCGTTTAGGAGAGATTTTCATGTCAAAATTAGTTAGAGCCCAAGATGTCAGTTTACAAGAACTGATGACAGTTCTCAATAAAAACCTGCTGTTAGTGCAAGATAATGCACTCATAGTATCTGCAACGAAAAAGAGAGATGTAAAGACACCTATAGAAAAAATGGGACCACCATGGAATAAACTGGTTTTGCCAGTAATTGCCTTGTGGGCACATTTTAAGACAACTTGGAAGCTGACAGCAGTAAATTTTATTGCAATGATTGAATGCTATATTATCTCCTGTAAGCATAAAAGTGTAGATAAGGGGGGGAAAGAGAGGAGGGAATGGAAAAGATATTTTTTTTTTTAAATATAAAGACCATGCCAAAGAAAATGCAAATTCTCAGTTTTGATGTCTATTTTGAGGATCTGAAACAAGGCTTTTAATCAATGTATTATACATCAAATTGATAATGTTAACTTCTGATTATTCAAATGTATGAAATATTCATAGAGAACTGTCCAAACTTTTACATTTCTCAGACTTCTTTTCTCTATTAATTATCATGCCTGGAAGCTTTTTAGTAAAAGCAGCAGCCATCAGCCTGACTGAACCTGACAAGCTAGCAAGGCCCAATTACACTGGCACTCTGTGGCACTTTGATGTACTGGAAACGAAAAGAGATAGGGGCAAATTGTATAGCACATTATGTTAATGACTTGATTTAATCCAGCCACTAAACTTTATGTAGGCTGTTAAAAAAGATGCTAACGCTAATTACGCCACTTTGGAAAGGAAAGAAGGGGACAAGCATTTCATACCGACAAAGTGAAGCTCATAAATGTTGTAAATGAAATGAAACAAAATGAAGTAATCTATGATTAATTATACATCATAGACAAGAAGAAAAGAGAAAGAAGCAAGTGGTACAGCTAAGTACTGGAAAATCTGTTAGATACCCTTTATGATCAACACATCTAAGAAATAACCATGAACTAATGTCTAATTTGCAACATGCAAAAAAGAAACAGTATGAACTTAAATGGCTTAAACAGTTCAGCACACAACTCAGATTTATAAGATAATTAGCATAACGATCTCCAAAAATCACAAGTCTTATTTATGGTGTTTGATTACCAGCAGGCTATTTATCTTAAGAGATGAAAGGCAGTGATTTCTAATCTTAAAAAAATACAAATTCAATCACAATTTTCACATGCTGTATTCTGTAAATAACCCAAGACTTCAAATATACCTATGCCTATTTTGAAAATCCAATTTGTATCAAACACGTTGCCTTAATAGCTTATAGCTTTTGTTGTCTTATCTACCCTCTTGAACATGCATTTTGTTACCAGAGGAACAGATCACTGAAAAGAGGTATAAATTAATGCACTTGAAATGAATCAGGACTCAAAATCCTCTCAGAAGTTCTTAAGTAATTTTGATAAAATAAAATACAGAATGACTAGAAATCAATTGTATTATAGCTCGACTTCATGGTGATGAGTAGCAGTCATTTTAAAACAGAAATTCATCTGTAAGTTTGAGAGCTAACGTTTTACGTATAAACAACGTAATTCTGTCTTCAAAAATACCTTCTGTATCTTTCTGCAGCATATAGAAATGAGAGCATTTCTACATCCCTTCCACAACTTAAATAAAAAAGAGCAATACTGCTCATACAAAGCATCGCTTCTTGTTGCCGGTTAAGTGTCACATAGTCGTGAAAAAATCGCAAAAAAAAAAAAATTAAAAAAATCATCAACCTACCTCTAGACTATCATAGCAACGGCTAAGATAGATCAGCGAAGTAGTAACTGTTAGAAGTATTAGAATCAATTTTAAGTGCTATTTTTATATTTTTTAAGATTGATCAGTCAACATTATATCTAAAGGTATGATCTATTCCTTTTTTTTCCCCTGAGAACTATATTATCAAAACAATGTTAAACGTAAATATTCCAAATTTTTATTACGCTGTGTAATTTTGTATATATAACTTTATGCTCATCAATTGCTGGTTTTGAAAACAAGTCAAGAGAATATCACTACCTTACAGGCCCACAAATATTAACAGAAAAGTACTCTGAAGTGACAGGATAGGGTACATGTACAAAAACTTCATTGAAAACTGATGGCCACTTCTAAAACTGTTGGAAAGTCAGGAACAAAATGAAATCTATGTGGCAATGGCTTACACAAGTGCCTTGACAAGCGTCATTATCCTCACCTTCCTCAGAAAGAACTGGAAGAAGCAGAAAAAAACATTTTCCTACACAATGGCAACAACTAGGACTGAACAACTGTCTCTTAGACATTCCCGTTATAATGGATAACCTTCATTAGGAAGATTCTGTGCAGGACTAAAATCTAAATTTGGTTTGAAACTAATTAGAAATGTCTACTTCTAAGTGTATCACAATATCGGAAGAGATGACAACAAATTTCCCCATTAAAATCACATCTATAAATCACATGCACAATATGGTCAGCTTAACTTCACTTCTTTTCTGTGTAAGTTGTCTACTTGAAAGGGAAGCTGGAAAACATACATTCATTGAAAATATCTTAGCATGTGATCTCAGTTATAGTGAAGCTACTCTTGGACATCAGGCTTAAAATATTTTTTCTTAGACTTATCAAATAATTGCCATAAATACTTACTCACCTGTTTAATATTCTTGGATATTGGCCTTGAAACAACAGAGTCATCGCTGTCAGTTATTATTGATTCAGTGGCATCATTTTCTTGTCTTTCATCTTGATCTGCCAAAAAAAAAAACTTATGTAGTTAAAATCCTATGTATTTGTAGCCCATCTGAGACTTGCTAGAAAATTGATAGCAATATATTTTCTAATAAATGAAGTCGTAAGTGCCAGGTAAATCTTTTCTTCTTTGCAGAAGATTAACACTGGCAAATCAATGACCTCTAAAGTCGCCTAAACTATATTTTTTTCTGATTTACTAAAAACATAGAAATGTTTCTGAGATGAAAGTTGGGAAGTGGAATGATATAGCTCCTATATCTGAAGTATGAATAGCTAGATTTAGATGAGAATATGGCCTGAATTCCTGGATTTACTCTAACTCCATTTAACACCATGCATACATAAAGAAAAATGTAGTTCTCTTTGCAGGTGGATTATTTTCTGAAGCATTCAGGTCTTTTTTTCTCTGGGGCAAATTACTTACAAATGCAACAGAGATTCAACATCATGTTTTTCTAATTTTTCTAACAAATTCTTATGCAGAAGCTGCAAACAACTGAACATAAAACTTTAGCATCCTGCTTGTGCTTTTAATTTAAACTTGGTATTGTGGACTTAGTCTGTTTCAGGGATAAACAGTTTAAGCTCAGAGGTGGAATAGGATGACCCAGCTTTTATAATCTTTAAATAAATCTGCCTCTAACAACTTTATGTCACAGATGCGATAAGACATACTACCCCTCTCACTCTCTGAAAGGATTTCCAATATCAGCATTGGCTGTTATCTGCAGACAAAAGGAGCGTATTAATTAAAGTAGTCTTTAGAACAGCATAGTTGTAAGGGAGAATATAAAGACATTTAAAATAGAAGCCAGGTTTCCTTTAATATTTTATGAATCTAGGTCAGATACCAGATTTTTGCATTCAATTACAATACTGTTTCCATTTGGAATGAAAATAACACCACCATATCCACCACCCAGCTTCAGCTATTCAGTGCACCAGAATATAATTTCTGTCATGAAGCTTCTCATTATGAGGCAGCTCCTACTGCTAGCAAGAAATACTTGAGAAAACAGAAAGAGACAGAGTTATTAAGAAAATACAGTTACTTATTCATAAAAATGGATTCTACCTTCTGGTTCCAATTCTTCAGTTACTTCTGTCTCATCTGCAGAAGTGACTGAGCTTCGGTCACCAAACTGCCCCTCTGACATATGTGAGAGATCTTCTTTTTCCTCTGGAATTTCTTCAGCCTCCTCCTTTGCCTTATCATCTGCCAGCCTTTCTTGTTCAACCTCATGTGGCACATGCTAGGTAAAAACAGATAAACATACAGTCTTTATAACACATCTTGAATAGTAAGAGTTACCGAAATTCAAAATTTTTAGAGTTACGACTCACGTTCATTATTCATAGCCTTTAAACAATTATATTGCTTACGCAGTGCGGGAAACAAGTTGTCAACTGCAGTAACAAATAATTGATACAGTAGAAAGACAGTTCTCTAATGATGTATATTTGTGAAAACATAACTAGTATCACCATTTGGTACCTGCCAACATAAATACAGCCTTTTAAGATTTCCACATTCATTTATATTTCAGCTCTTCCAGTTCTACAAGACTCAGTTTAAAAAAAAAAAATACAGCAAAACCCACTACCCCCTTACTCAGTTGGCAATTATATACCTAAATTATACAATATTTTCTGTTTCAAAAGCAAACTAAAATCGTATAACAAAAGAATTGGCTTTGCTACAAAATGCAAACACATTATCTAAGGTAAAATATCTTTAGTGCATAACTTACTCTGAAGTAATCTTCTTCCTTTCTTTCTCTTTGAGTATAATTACACAGAGTAACACCTCATCAATGTATATAAATGTTACAGACATGGCATCTTCCATGGAAATTTGCTGGAGACCTATGCATTATATATTATCCAACAATTTTCCTCTAGGACTGAATTTTCCACAGATACACTTATGCCTCAACTCCCACCCTGAATCCATGAGATAACTTTTAGCTGTCCACAGAACACTGGGGTTTACTAAAATCAGACCCGAAGAGATGTTTCTATTTTATTCTAACACATATGGAGCAACACAAAGCAAAGATATGTTAACAAACACTCATGAGTCTTATTCAATATATAGAAGTTATCCTTGAAGTTTTCAAGTCATAGAAAACTGACTTTATGTTGCTCATGCTCCTCTGTGGCATGGATGATGTGTGTTAACCAGTGTGTTTTAGATAATGTTTGGCCTTTTTTACCTCCTTTAGTGACACAGCTGCATTTCATGGATAAATGTTTCAGAGTAAGAATACTTTTTAATTACTCTGCTTGACCAATTCCACCTGATGTGGTGGAATGGAGACCTACCAGTCAGAGCCTCAGATGAACTTTGAAGTAGAAATGTGAAAGGAAGATAAGAGCCAGTGATTAAATGTTGTGTTACGCCTCTAGAAACTACAGCTTGCCAATCTGCCACAACTTACTTCCACAACCAATTGGACCGTTACAAACTACAATATTTAATACTTGTCTTTTCCTTGGAGTGCTACATGTTTAGCAATATTCCAAACTCCACCTTTTCTTCCTTTCGCCTTTCTATGTAATATTACTTTTTAGAGGGAAGATAAAATAAAGTTTGTCCAAACGCAGTAAGAAATAAATAGAAATATTCCTCCCTTTCTAATGGCCAAAAAAAGAAGACTGTCATCACAAAGGCTTATCTTTTCATATTTCAGGGAAGTTTTTGACATCTTACTTTACTGTAGTTTGACTTTTCATCCATGCCCCTAAAGAAATAACACATATGGAATTCAAGTGCAGTCTATTATATCTATTATTAAAAAAAATGCAAAACCTGATTAATCTCATACCTCTGTAACACCTGAAGCCTTCATCTTCCGTGTGATTCCCTTGTTATTTTCAACAACAGAGCCCTATGTTATGGGAAAAATAAGGGGAAGTCTTTAATACGCAGTAGACAATTAACACACAAAAGTGGGTATCAATTTACCGGTGGAGAAACATTTAGACAGGAAATTATGTCCTCCTTTGCATCCCTGCATTAGCATTACTGCTTCTCTTCTCTGCTATACCTTCTACCTATGAGGCTGAACAATTCTTACCATGATCCAAATCATTCACCCCACTTTTTAGTGAGTTTCTTTTTTCTAAAACAACTATTTGCTTTGATGTGTGTGACATTAATATCCAAGAAGTACATTCTCTGCTCTTCAGAAAATGAACAGGAAAGTGGAACAGAAAAATTAAACAGACTGCTCAATCTTAATCTGTTGAGCTTCTGATTGTCTTGCACACTCACTCTCTTGCCATTTCACTACAAGACATAGACATCAGAGAAGCCCCAGCTATTTCATTATTTAGTTATGACAGTACTTTTGTCTCTAACTAGACAAAGAGGCTTGGATTTTTAAAACAGCTAGGGGAGCTGCCTATCCAGTAATTAAGATTTCTGATGATGACTGAGCAGCTGCCTGCCTTAGAAAATCCCACTTTGTGAAAAATCGTCAATTTTAGAGAAGTTACTTTTTGGACAACTGAAGACATGTTTTTGTGAACATTTCAGTTTTCCATATCTAAGCTCTCAAAAGATTTGATTTCACCAATATTTGACTTTTTTTTTTTAAAAAAGTTAAATAAATACAAGAGATTGACCTAATTCTTATGTCCAGTCTACACTGTTTGGTTCAAAACAAAGTTCTAGTCATGGTAATCTGAACAATAGCAGAAGGGCTTATGAACTGCAAACTGACGTTAACTTTTCAAAGAACAAATCAAATCAAGGCATTTTTAAGTACAAAAGAATTATCACAGCTATTTTTTTAATGAATTAACGCAACATATTAACTAATAGCAATACTTATAGCCTTTTGTAATTAGCTGTTAAAAAAACTACCTTAACTTACTAGATTTAATTAAATGAGTAAATACCTATTCTTAGTTCACTGAAGGCCGATTATTTAAGATCAATTGAAAATTCACGCCACACAGCAGATATTACTGAGTTAGTTCCATGCAGAGTCTCCTAGAGTCTAGAAAGATGTACACAATAGTGTATCCCAAGTTCAGAAATGTAATTGTTTTCAGAGTGTATGGAATCTCAGCTGACAAATCTTGTTTAAGAGGCAACTCTGAACTGTGTCAAATCATGTATCTCATTAGCATAGCACTCAGGGTCTGCTTGGATCAAGCTAGTTTCTGTAGAGCCATTTATATGCCTGTGCAAGTGGCACAGTGTAGAAAGACAACTCCAATAACCCAGAATGCCGATATACACAGCGCAGTAACAGCTGATCAGTCCTGTGAGAGTCTGTCCTAAGTCTATGAAAGCCAGCGCTTGCAAACTGTGGAGGATAACAAGCAGTTCCGAAGGAGTCGCGCAAATATCCCTGTATTACTATACAGGAGTATCCCCCACCTATATGCAGTTCTATGCTATCATTCACTGCCTGGGACAGCCCAGTCCTCTGTCGCTAAAATAACTGAATTTTCTCAGTTATTAGCTAAACAAATTGTCCATACTGACACATAAGTAGTCTTTCTTGCATAAACGCGCACAAAGAAAATACTTAAAACTTACTGCCATCTGTATTTTACCATCTGTGCCCACAAAAGATACTTTCTTGACTGCTTGAGCTGGTTGCTGCCTTGGTTTGGGTGTTGGTTTCTGTAATAAAACAAATATAGTTGTTTGACCATTTATTGCCATTCTAACCATCTTATTTTACAGTAAATTTTGAGGGACCCTAATTTTTCTCAGAGTCAAATTTAACTGCACTAAATTAAATTCTAAATGGGAAGATGATGTAGATGTTCTTTGAATAAACAACGCTCCCGTAACGGTGATAACTTTCAGAATTCAGCCGTAACTGGGGAAAAATTCCACAGACCATCTATGGAATACAATATGAGTTTCAGGTGAGAAGTATTTGCAGGACCAAACTCAATGGTTTCATATACGTGGCAGAGTGATTTATTATTATTATTTACGTAGCGCTTGATTCCTTTTCTTGTTCTGTAGGTTTACCAGATCTTTGACACCTTTCCTCTTCCCACTACCTTGGAGAATTTTAAAACAGAAGCAGAAAAGAGACTGGTAATAGTTGAAATGATCCAGAAGTATTCCCATCATCATGTTAGAGTAAAGAAGACAAAAAATAATAAAGGAAAGTGACTTTACTTTTCAAGCTTTACTATTTTGACAAAGGTAGAAATTATCCCCTGTTTCCACTGATTTTGATATGCAAAAAAAAAATCCTTACACCACTTTTAATTTATGAGTGATTTTTAAGAAGCCACCGGGTATCACAAGATCAGGAACAGCGAGTGGATGAGGACCTCTATGGACACATAAGCGCAAGCTCATGGTCACAAGCTCTGATCCTCATGGAGGACTACAACCACCCTAACACCTGTTGGAGGGACAACACAGCAGGGCATAAGCAATCCAGGAGGTTCCTGGAACGCACTGATAGTAATAATTTCCTTGTCTGAGTGATAGAAGAGCCAACAAGGAGAGGTGATATGCTAGACTGAGGTCTTTTGTTAAATTACTTACTGTCACTGATGAAGTAGATGAAGGAGGCAGGGCTGGTGGCTCCATTTTTTCCTCTGCTAGTAATTCAGTCACCATCAATTTCTCTTTCTCAATGTAATTTACCAAGTCTGCAGCCACTGTTGATCCACTTGGTGGCAGGTACACAAACTTCCATTTTAATTCAACTGTGATGGTACCAGTAGTGTGTCTTTCAGGATCTGTTAGTTCGAAAGTACCTGAAAGCAAAAATCAAATCCTGTTTAAATTATCTTATTCTATACATCTACTAGAAAATGCAGTACAAAACTAAATGGGATTCAGGAATTAAGTCACTTGATAGTCTTCAGTTTAGAAGATTAATAGTGTCAAAACATTGTGCTTCGTAGTTCCAAATATATCCAATATAACACCGTGAACATTAAAAATACAGGATTTAGAAGGGAATGGATTACTGTGTTGGTTCAATATGTCTTGCAGGTTTCTCAGATAATCCAATACCAGATAAATAACTCTTATTGACGTCTTCCAAAAGATCCAACTTAAATATTTCCATGGTTTACTAATATTTACTTTTGTTACAGAAAAGAGTTTTAAAAGTTTGCAAGTTGATAAATCCTTATTAAAGATGAAATACCCTAAACTAATTTGCAATTTTTCTCCTATTATACATTTATACTAGATAACTACAGAATCATATTTTAAAACTTTCATAGATGTCTTTTAGTCAACAATGACATAATCACTAAACCTTATACAACTGGTCTCATCCTATCAACAGAGATTGTCCCAATCCCTTCGTAGAGCCTTTCTTTAGTTCAGTTATTAAAGAGATATGAAACAAGGAGTAAATATTTTGTTAAGTTTAAAGAGGTCTGGTTCTTACCTGAGATAGATTTGTCATATGCTAAGGAAATAAGAGGCACGCTGGCTTTCCCTATATAAGCACCTTCTTCTGTTTCAGCATCATCAAATACATAAAAGGTTAAGGATCGTGATTTTAAGTATTGGTCTAAATCTGCATTCATTGGCACTTGGAAACACATATGGTCATCTATTTCTGGGTTGTTGCTGCTAGGAATGATGGCAGTATCATAGTCTTCAAAATCAAAGAACTTGTAGACAACATAAGGATTTGGCTGAAGATGTTTCTTTCGGGGTTGCAGATTGTTACAACATTTTATTGTAATGTGGAGTTCATTTAAGCTGCCATCTGTTGAAGTGCTAACTTGGGCAGTTCCAAATATCTGCTGCTTTAAATGAAAAAAGAAGTTAAACTAAAAACACTACTACTCGTAGGCTGGCAAACTCTAAGAACTATATAAACAGAACAACTAACTGACTATGTCAATGACACTCCAACTACTGTTTTATTTTTATATGTCAAAATATTACTTGTTCTATAAATTCAACAACATCTCTTGGGTTGTTGGTATAAAGAAATGAGGTTAATCCTTTCAGGTCTGTTATTGCTTGCTTTATTCTTCTAAAGTTTTGTGAACTTCTTGTCATACTTGTCAACATTACACTTTTAAAAGTGATTCATATCTAGTGTCATATCTGATCTTGACAGATATTCTGCATGAGGCAATTTTTGTAACTGTAGCCCTTTTTATACATGTACTTTTCAACATTGCATGGCAGTTTTCTCTGTTTGTTTCTTCCTCCAAAATCTTTACCTACTTAAACAATTTACAAAAATTAGAAATCAGCACGTGAAGAGTAATAAATATTTGAGGTAAAAAAAATTCATGATATCTCAAATTTTCTGAGTTACCTATCAGCATGGCTTGTATACACGGTGGAACCCATACCTGGCAAACTAGGAAATTAATTTTAATAAGAATTAAAGACTAAGAATAAAACCAATAACAATTTTAAATTAATAATCCCCCTCTATACTGATCTGAAAAGGCTCTCTTTTATTGTAACATGCCACAGCTATTTTCATTAATTGTACATAATTATTTTGCTTGTGGAAGCCAGAGTTCTATCTTCTGGTATACGGGGAAACATGTACGAATTTGATTTTGTGTGATAAAATGTTAAAAAATCCACAGTGAAATAGTTGATGAGAAAACCAAACATGACAGTTTAAGTCCTCAATATCCAACCTTAAGACTACGATTTCTGGTTACATGCAGAACTGGAAAAAAAAATATAGCAGTTTATGTACAGTTTGTGTTTCCATGATTTCTGCTGCTGTAGAGGACAGAAAATTAATGCACGTTTAACCAGCAAAACCTTAAATTTTGGAAAGCACAACTGAAGCTACTTCTGCAGCTGCAGCTTAGCAGAACCCTTAGCATGATGTAAAACCATCTGCTATGGCTATATGACTTTCAGGTTTTGCCATGAAACATTTCTGAAAACTGCAATGTTTCAAAAGCTCTGTAGAAGCTGTTCTTCATTTCTGCCTTTTTTTTTTTTTGTTTTATTTTCTCTAGCATAATCAATATATTTCAGTTACCATGTTTGAGTTTGCAATTTTACAATAATTACAACAAAACACTCAGTTGCACATGCCTAACCTTTCAACTGCATTTAGATTGGTAAAACAGCCAGAAATAACATAATCAAAAATAAAGAAAACTAAATAACAGATTTTGGCATTTAACAATGGCCATATTTCTCAAGTTAGTTAAAAATACCTTGATTCTTTTAAAAATTAGATTTAAAGCACATGTTACAATGTAATCAAACACAAAGTTACTCTGAAAATGGCTATGCTGACCTTTAAAAGAATTCATACAACTAAACATACTTCTCAAATTACACCATGGAATCCATCGAGATTCTAGTATATTATGGAATGATATAAAACACTGAAGTTAATCCAGACTTACAGTAATTTAAACAGCTATAGCTAAAAAAAATGCCTATTAGAAACTCTTAAGTGTTTTAATTTATACATTTCAACCTCATTGTTTTTATTTCTTAAAAAATTGTTAAAAGATGTCTGAAAGTCCCTTCTTTTCATGTTTGTGACATGAAAACACAGTTACATGGTGCATTATATTATCAAAATTCTCATTATCCTGCTTCAAAAACAAAAAAAACCCAGGAAATAATCTCAATCGTATAATACTCAAACACTAAGAACTTTTAGTTCTGAACAACTGTCACTGGTCACACTGATCTAACACACAGTTGGTTTAACATTCCTGAATATTGTACTAGAACAAGAAGTTAACAAAACCTGGAACTTACAGGTTAAGAAAATTCAACATAATAGCTTCAAACATTATGAGAGTTTCAGTAATACTAAATAACTGAAATTTAAGACTTTGTCTCTTCAAGAAAGGTATAAGTAAACTAGTTCTTTCTCTCCTCATTCAACTACTAAAGATATTTTCCAATTAAAGAACCTTAAATTTTCTTAACCTTGAACATATCAGGACTATTTGAACTGAAATTTGTTTTCAACACTTTATTCTATCAAAACTATGAAGTACAAACCCAAACATACCTGGGATGGTTGTTCATGCTTCCTAAAATTGGATGTTATGTAGCCCAGAGCCTTTGACCTCTCTTTGTAGAGCCTAATAGCTTGATCCATAGGTACTCGTAACCTGATCCAGTATTCTAAGGTACCGTAATTTTGAATGTTTCCGTTGATTCCTAAGGAATAAATACATATGGGATTGTATTAATTTTCTTTTCAACAGTAAAGTACTTAAGTACTTTTTTTATACGTTATTTACCAACTAGATTTGCTGTGCTGTAGATCTTCCTATTGTCTTCCAAGACTTCATGGAGCTTGAGCTGACAAGTAGCAACGGTTTCATAATCTACGCCACAAGCGTGATGCACCTCAAGGGTGATACTCTTTTGCTGTATATAGTGCAAGAAGCAG
Source organism: Cuculus canorus (assembly GCF_017976375.1). Classification (NCBI taxonomy): domain Eukaryota; kingdom Metazoa; phylum Chordata; class Aves; order Cuculiformes; family Cuculidae; genus Cuculus; species Cuculus canorus. Next base: position 13,692,924 of record NC_071413.1, read on the forward strand.
TCATCAGCCTGCACAAGATACTGAGAAGTGAAGTCATACGATGGGGTTCGCCCATACACTACTGGGGTTATCTGAAGTTCGAAGTCGTAGAATCCATAAGTACAAAATGTTGCAGGTTCACGGTCACCAAAAGCGTCCACAACTCCAGGAGAGAAAATCACTTTGCCGATATGAATTTCAAAAGTGTTCTCTCCTCTTTTTAAATGTAAAATTTCATCAAATTCATCCACTGTACCTCCTGGCAATATTTCTGGTCTCGATTTATGCGGTTTTGTACCATAGACAATATCTCTTAGTTGAGCTGCAACAAATAAGGTAACATAAGAGCTACAATATGACTGCCATGTTTAAAAATCAAATATAATCAATGACCGAGAGGGAAAAACAATAACTCAATTATATTAATAGTGTCTCTTTCTTACAGGTGTTATTAAAAAAGAAGTCACACATTTAAAATCAGACACCTACTGCTGATTTAGCACACTGACAACAATTGAGAATATCTCCACAATCAAGCTGCTTCAATATACATAAAAATCAACAGAGGCCTCTAAGAATTAATAACAGATAACGAGGGAGTTAACAAGTAAAAATTCACAAGTCTTCTGCAAGGATCAAACAAAGTATCACTACGCAAATATAGCGGAGACTTCAGCCAGATTTTTGTACAGTTGAATTAAATTTGCCAGGGAAAGAAGGGATACATCTGATTTTAAACCTCTGTAATATCCTGAGTGGACAGAACTCTCAAGCAAATACCTTTACATCTTGCTGCCCTCACAGTAGGTAAATTGTGAAAAAAACAAAATATATGCTTACAGAATTAGGACATAAATCATCATGCAGCAGTTTAGTAGAGGGGATGCAGGTTGGAGGCAGAATATGAAAATTGTTACAATGTTGGGATTTGCAAAGTATCCTATTTCAGGCTTCCTATGCACCTCTTACATAATGAAGCCATTAAAAAAGGTATTTTAAATTCAGCATACTGAAATATTCCATAAGTTTATAATACCATGCCTTTGGGATTTTTAGCAACACATAAAATGATTATGTAACGATACAGCAGCAAAATAAAAGGTTGACCATATATGTACAATTCATTAAAAAATAGTTTTATTCTCCCTTAACAATAGCTCCAGCATAAACTGTGTTGTTGAATTTTGATTTATTAATGACTTTATAATTTAAGTTAATGAAACAGCACACAGATAATTTTCCATCAAAGAACTGAATTTCTCAATAGTTTTAGAAATGGAAAAGTGTTTCAACTGAGGAATAAATTTACAACAATAATTTGCAAGAGATAAAATATGTAAAAAAATAAAGAAGAATATACTTTAAAGATACCTTCTAGTTTTCTGATGCGGGCAGCTCTAATATCAAGAAGACGGACATACTGTTCCAGTTTTAACTCGTAGTCTTTCCGCAGACCTTCCATTTTTTGTGTCACTGCTTCTACTTCAATCTGAAAAAAATTTGCATGTAAAAGGACTTTTGAGGCTTGACTGCACTGATGTTGCACATGCTTTTGGCCAAAATGTAAGAGACAGATTTGAGGAAAGAACAGAGTACACACAAGTAGCAGCAAATTTTAATTCAGCAGTACAGCAATCAGTTCAAATTACAGAAAAATCTAAGAACATTATTAAGAAAAGCAGATAGCTATTCTTTCAGAACAATATTCCTAACAGTTTCTTTAATGATTCTGTTATTTCAAACTTAGATGAATTGAATGAAAAGTCAAAATATGATCTGCAGCAATCCAGCACCAGAGTAAAAGCAGAGTGTTATGGGAAAGAATGCTAATTTGGTAAGTTAATTTACTATTTTTCCCATGAAGACCTCATAAGAGCTCAGAGATAATCCCAAGAAGGCATGGTTTGAGGGTGCTGATCAGGGTAAGTTAAAAAAAAGCTATAGCCATTTTGATCTCATGCTTTTTTGACAACACTTCCAACAAGAGTAATCTAATGTTAGGTTACCCATAAACAGACTGGCTTTGTGGCTGAATTTGCAAGTCTTAATTACAACAACTTCCAGTGCTACAATTGTTAAAATGTTATTATCAGGTTATTTTCCACTGTGAGTAGTGTTTAGTACCTGGTAATCTTTGTTAATTTTGTGCTGCACAATTAACATACTCCTTGTCTTTTCAAGTTCTTGCACTGTTTCTGCATGTGTTAACTGCAGCTCCCGCATGGAGTGCTCTAAATCTTTGTGGATATTATCTTCTGCTTTTTCCAAAAAGGTAAGGTCCTCATTCTGCTGCTGCTTTTCAACCTGGAGAAAATTTCAAAAATTAACAAAACAAATGTTTGCAAAATATTTGGATGTATTTGTCCCTGTTTAAAAGTAGGTTTGAGATATAATTTTGGAACAATGATAAGACAAAAAGCATAACTTTGTAAATTCTGAGCGTGCAGTAACACAAAAAATAGGAATGAGGTAGAACAGTAAGAGTCAGGACTGTATTCAATAATGTAATTTCATGATTACCAACAAACAAAAAGTATGAGATATTCAGAAGCAATCACTCCTGTTTTCTAATGAAAATACAACCCCTTAATATATTTGTCTTTCATATAATTAATAATCCTGCTTCATTGAATGTACAAAACCTAAATTGTTCTTCCCAAGTTTATGTTGCTTCTGTTATTAATGCTGGAGGTTTACTTTTCATTAGTGGGCTGTGGGGTTTTTGCTTTCTTTTTTTCATTATTATTACAGATTCATTATTTGCATTTGAGTAGCAGAAAAAGATTCTATTTACAGCAAACACTCCCTCAAGAAAGCATAAGTCACTGGAACAGTGGAAACAACTCAAACTTATTCTGCCACTGATTTCTTTCCCCCATCCTCACTTCATTTTTAATTCCACTGTAAACAATAAAATTAAAACTTAGAGGCGAGAGGAGAAAACAACATTTTCTGGGTGTTTTTAGTTTTCTCTTTTGATAAACAAAGAAGAGTTGCTAAGCATCATGGTATCACATTTTAGAACTTCCATGCTTATAGCGCAATAATTACAGAATTAATAAACAAAATTGTTTAAATACAGGAAGAACAAGATGGCATGATAAGTCTTTTAACTGAGAAAAACTAAGTTTCTTAATAAAATATTGTGAATCTGGTCTAATTCACTTTTGATGTTACAATGAGCTATCTGCATAACTCTACATTTCGTCCTGGCAACTCTTTCATCTTCCTACTACCACCTTCCTGAAACAGAACTACTTAATGAAAAGGTATTATCAGATGTGAATGAATATTGAAGAAATACATTCAGAATAACAAGATCACCAGACTTGACATCTTGCTCGATATCATGAATAAATAAATACCTCTGTATTTCAGTATTCTTTTACTTTCAACATATTTGCACTATGGATAAAACATAAAATGAGGGTTTTTTTCTCACATCTTAAACAGAAACAGAGTTCACCTGGGTCAAAAGCTTCATCTGATTTTTCAGTTCATCTAGTTGTTGCTGATGTTCCAGGTTGCATAACTGCAGGTCTTTGTTCTCTTGCATCAGCTTTTCCTTTTGGTCTTTAAGTAGAGACAACAAAATATTATACTTAATTCAACTTAACTATAAAAATTATAAGCCTGTGTTTTCATATTAACTTACAGACAAAAATATTATTTTAAAAAGTAGAAATGGATTTATTTTGCATAGGAAAATCTTTCGTATTAAACAAACAGAGCAGGATAGAAAACTACCCCTCTTTGATCTAGTATAGGTGTATGGTTTTAACAAAAAGCAGAACATTCTTACTTTCATTAAGAGGGAGCCTGCAGCGTCAAAAATGTACACTTTGTGTACTTCTAAATAGAAAGAAACACCCAACTAGGTAGTTTTCTGTTTTGAGGGGAGGCGGGGAAAGAAAGAGAGTGGATGTAAAACTCTGTCAATCTGAATAAGCAAACACCATTAAACTTAGCAGTAGAAGGTTAATCAGATGATACCCAAACACCCACAAATGCATAGTTACAGCCACAGTGATTGCTCAATAAGATGCAAGAAAAAACTTAAGCATTAGGCAAAATAATTTAGTTTTAACAACATAACTTCTTTCACATAGAGAAGTTTTTAAAGCAAGCTTTTCTCAAAATTGAGGCTTCTAAGGAGCAAAAGTATTCTCTCTCTCTCCACCCCTGGCTGAGCACCTTATTGTCTTGATTGCAATGTTTTTTCTCCTTCTGTTTTTTTCCCCCATGTTTCTTTGAAGTCATAAAGTTATATTCTCATACCACATACTTCGATACTATGAATTCATATCTTAGGTCAGAATGATATAAATGCTAACTGTCAACCTGACATGCAAGTATTAGCCTTTGAAATTCCCATCTGCACTTGCAGTGGTCAGGGGTAAAACATTACATATTTAGATGAGAATAAATCCTACTGCTTTCAACAAAACAGTGCATAGTATCTTTTAAACACTGGAATCTTTTCTGTAGACCCTGAGGCACAATGCCAACTTAGCTATTTTGACAGAGCAGCTTTTCAGTTTAGAGGCTTGAACTCAGCAGGTGGCTGAGATGCTCAAGGGTTTAGAAATTACATCAGGTTAGTTTTAATTTCGCAGAGTTTTTATATCAAATGACATCTTCACTCAAAATGAATCATCTGTAATGCCATTGCTCCTAAACACAGTAGCCTGACTCATACATGTGTTGAGACTCCACAAGAGTCACTTTTAATTCAAACATTTCATCACCAGTAAGGTTTTAATTCTCTGCAGTTACAAGGAAAATGTAATGCATTTGTGCAATTGAGAAGAAAATACAATTAGAAACACTAAAGGCTGAAAATTAGACCATAGGTAAGAAAACAATTAAAATGAACCTTTTGAATCGGCAGAGAACACAAGCCTTCATAAAAGATGGTGAAACGTTTATCAGCAATCGAGTCTTCTAGACTCTCCCAAATAATATACCTGGAAGACCTGTATCTGTTGTGATGCCTCCCATGGTGAAAAAGAGCCACTCATGTTGATGTTGTTCATTTCCCTACAATATAAACTGAGATCTGAACTGGCACTTTTTCAAGGGATAAAGAGACAATCTCTCCTCAAGTACTTTCATCTCATTGTCTTTTTTTTTGACAAGAGCAGCAAGCTCAGTCGACTCTTTTTTCTAACATGAACTCCTGTAAAATTTTTGTACACATTTTTAACACTCATTCACACTTGCTGATTAAGAACTTAACTTCAAACCTGTAAATGCTATGTACAAAGGAAATGGACTTGTGTTCAAATTGAGGCAATCTCAACAGCTTATGTTAGCCTTTTGAGACTTGCATGAAACAACACAGCCAGAAAGATATAATGAATATAAACGAAGCAGATGTTGTATTATGGCTGAAAGGACATGGAACGTTGCTAGATGATGTTAGTCTCCTGCAGCATTAAGATTGTTTTAAGGCATTTATTTTAACATCTTAGTCCTGGAAAAGAAGTTTTGAAAAAAGATTCACACGCCAAAATACGAAGTGTAGCCAAGACACTATCTACACCAGTTCCAGGCAGTAGGTTAAGACAAAGAGAAATGAAATTCTCCTGATGAACTTAAAGTATATGCAGCAGGCAGATATTCAGAAGTACATGATCGAAGAAACTTACACATCCTAAGTTTTGTCTAAGACAAGTAGGTGTAACCAAATCCTAGATACAAAGACCTTGATGGTATTACCACATCTACTCCAACTGAAGCAAGTTCAGTTCAACAGAAACTGCAAGTGTAGTAACCTGGTGATCCAGTTTGTGAGTAACACAAGCTGTTAAGTGCCAGTCGGGGGAAAGGGTGGTAAAGCCTTGCCACATAAGCACAATGCTCATAGGATGGCTAGAAGACAGAAGGTGTTGCCTGGTTTTCCACATTCAGCTTAACCACGTAACAGTATGGCCTAGAACATTTTCATGCTCTTAATATCACTATAAATTTTGCATTTCATAATCAAACTGTCTTTAACAATTGTCTCCAACTGTCAATATGACATGGCTTCATATTGTTGCAGCTTAAGGCATCTTATTTTTTTAATATCACTTAACACTAATTTTGCAAACACTTGCTGTGGTTAAATAAAACGTTTAAATATTTTATCTGGTATTTGAAGTCAGTAGAGCTACTCGGAATCTTAATGGTAAGCATATGCTGAACTTGAGCCATAATCATAAGAAGAATTATTCACAAGAAGTTGGGTCATTTCATTACATTGTTCACAAAAGTACAGCTTTTAAAAATATGCATTTGAAGAATTTGCTCTAAAAATATTTAGTGTACTTCATAGAATCATCAGGTTGGAAAGAACCCACCGGATCATCGAGTCCAACCATTTCTCACCTGTGCTTTTGCTTTGTAAACTTGATGTTGCCGCAGTATATTACAGTACTGAGATTAAAACCCAAATGCTTGCAATTTCTTAAAAGATTCACCGAGAAGTTGTTCTACGGCGTGGGAAAAATTGATAACAAATAATCTATCTAGTAGAATAGAAGAAAACTGTATTACTGTAAATAAAAACTAGCGTATGCTGAAAATCTAAAAAAAATTCTGAATTCACAAGTTTGAAAGACAATTAACCATCTCCAAGGGCCTATATAGTCTTCACATAACTCCATAAAGTAAACAGAATTGGAATAGTATTTATAGTTTGAGAGGGTCTCTCATAGGGTCCTTTTTTCCATAAGACCTTGACATGCAGAGCAGAGAAGAAACACAAAATGAAGAGTAAATTTTAACTCAAGAGATGAAGAACGAGTGCAGGTGGAGTTAAATGATCCTCATTTGGCACACAACCTGTACTGGGTTAATTTTTGTACTTAATAGCTAGTCGTAACTTAAGTGTATTGTTCCAATGTACCCATAAAGGCAGCACTGAAATGACCAACAATGGAAAACTACACTCTTCTGGGCAATATACCTGAACTCCAACAACACAAGAGAATGTCACATCATAAGAAAATGATAGTTATTTCAAAAATATACCTCTTTCTACTTTGATCTTGTCAAGGATTTCATTTTTGTCTGCTAAATTAGATTCGATGGCAGTCTCTAGCTTAGCGATTTGCAGTTTCAGTTGCTGTTCCTTTAATTTCCATTGCTTTTCATGGGTCATACTCAAGACACTGCAATAAAACATGTGGCATGTGAAAGACTTTTAGACATCAGCTTCACAGAAAATAATAAAGAAAAAAGCGTTTAGTGGCACAGAGACCACTGTCATCATGTTTTAGGAATTAAGTAAACATATGCTGGTCTGCTGCTGTTGAAACCAAGGCGCCTTTCTCAGGCTGCGGTTAAAACACATGAAAGAGTTTGTGGGATGAGCAAAGGAACTGGCCTTAATTTAGAGCTCCAAAGTCAGAAAAGTTGGCAGCATGCAACATTTGTGGGACTTAAAAAGGAATTCAGATGCTTATCCCAGAGTAATCCACAACTCCAAACCTCAGCAACTGACAAAACCATTCTTTCTGCATACAAAACCTCTTAATGTAGAGAACTGGGACCACGCACCTGATTTCTTTTAAATCTGATACATGCAGAGCCTAAAGTCAGTTGCTCGATCAAAGAAATGTTGACCACAGAGTGACAACAGTTTTCTCATACTGTAAAACAACAATTCTGATACTAATTAAGAAGCACAAATAAAGTAATCTCTCTCTTACTTTAAGAAATAAAAAACAGAGAGGAAAAGAAATTAGAATAACTATTTTGCCTGTAACACATCATCTACTTGTAAACTAGTAATCTACGTGCAATAAGGATTGCATGCACACAGAATCAGAACTGCTGAAACCACAATAAAATGTGTAACTCAGATTGAAACAAAATTAAGTACATTATATAATTTACAGTAATTCCCAGTAGGTAAAAAGACAAAACAATGCAATGTGCTCTCATACAATCTAGACAGTAAGTACTATGGTCTTCATATTATTCTTCTTCAATTCTTGCATTCTTATTAGCTAGAAAATGTCTTTCAACTTAATCAATCATAAATCAGTTCATTCACTTCTGTATTCTGTGAAAATTCACAAAAAATAGGCTTTTTTAAACAAAAGTCAGTTTCTCAATTCTTCGGTGAAGCTCACCAGTTTAAAAAGTTTTGGGTTTTTTTCACATATATAAATGCATAAAACCCCCCAATCTTTCTGATATTTCTCTATTTAGCAATCAATCACTCTCAGCGATCTGTAACAAAACCCTCAACCAAAAAAAAAAAAACCATAGAAGTGAAAAAAGAAAATTGCAGAAGGGACAGCCCACATAGTTTCGCGGACTGTACATGATGACCAAAAGATAACTGCCTGTTTTGATGGCCATGACTACATAAAGTGGTTCTGAGTACATATAAGGGCACTTATATCTAATATATTTGAGGAATGACCTTACGATTAAACAAAAAAATATTAGAGCGTGAATTGTAGACTCTAAAGTATATAGCAAGAGTTTATATTATTGCTTTGTGATATTCATAAAAACAGTTCTCTCTCTGTATTTTGTCTTTTTCACATATAACCATCTTACCTGCATACAGTCCTCTATGCACACACCGGCTTATAGTGTGATAGAGTGGCTTTCATAGCATGCCTGAACTTAAACAATGCTTCTAAGTTCTACAGTAATATGTACCCCACTCTGCTGCAATTTTGAAAATAATATGCAGTGAATACAATGTACTGAACCCACAATCATTTCCATGGTACTGCACAGGTACAGAAGAGAAACTGTTCTATAATTGCTTAGACTTACCACTCTTCCAAAGTTTGATTGGCTTCCATAAAGAAAGAATAATTCTTAGCAAGAAAAGATGCAACACCCATAGTCCTCACACTTCAAAACATGTTTTCAAGTTTTAAATGACCAACATATCTAGTAGTATGTGCATTCATTATCTTTAGGTACAATTACTTCACATAAAGTGTACCTACACATTATTTCAGTTTTTCAAAAGGCTACACTGGCATAAAAATAATTTACCGTTACTCTAATAGTAATTCAGAATTCAGATGTTTAAATGAAGAACATTTTAGAACACAGGTTTTATCCAAGCCTACATAATGCTAATCTTTATGTCAATTTGAATTGGGTCCACTCCTGTTGCTTGCTTTCTTTGAATTTTAAAATTACTTTTACTTGAATTCATGTGGAAGCTCTTTCACATTTACTGTATTTCACTGGAGTTGGAGCCATCTGGGTAACTATAAATGGTCAACCACATCTGGCACAGTTTCCTTTGGAGAGAATTTAAGCATTAGTAGATTTGCAGTACAAGGTCATATGAAAACAATTCCTTCAAACCTTTTATCCAAATGAATTGTTTTCTTGCATACTGACTAAACAATAAGAGTGAACTGACAAAGTCGTTTTTGTTCTTTGTAAACTTTTTAGATCCAGTTCTGTAGTCTTGGCTTTGGCAAAATTCCCACCAACTTCAAATTTCAAAAAACCTCAACATTAGGTAAGAATGGGTTTATCCTTACTTTTCTCCATTAGAAAAAGGAAGAAATATTTATTAATTAACTGGCACCTGTGAACACTGGCCTATCCACTTGCATTGTTCAAATGGGCAACAGAAAAAGGTGTCCATTCAGCAGTTACAATTAAATGATGCGTTTACCTTCCTAATTTCTTGTTACAATAACACAGAATGATGAAATAGGAATCAAAGTTTAAATGGGAGTATACGAAAACCCAGATCATTTTAGGTAAAAGATAAGCCATATTGTAGATTACTAGGTTATGAGAGAACCATATTTAAATGTATCGAGTTAAACATCTTTTTAAATTATCACACTGTGATTTAAACAGAACAGAAAATTTCAAGCCAAGATTGTAAGTTGATTCGTTAGTAAGAGTTATTTCTCTGTATAATGAAGGAGGAAAAAAAATCACCAGAAATATTTATAGCATGATCAGACTTCAGAGAGATCTGCAGCAATGAATGTAAGCAAGACAACTGACCAATTGCTCCTACGCAAAACTATGAATACTGTGATTTTACCATCATTACATCTCATGTGTAAAAGATCGTTTTAAGCTGTTTGTATTTGCACTTTTCAACTACAACAATTTTTATTTTCACTGTAGAAAGTACAAGAAGTGTAACAAATATTGTAAGAATACAATAAACATCATTTGACATCACTCATGTAGTGCCGAGTCACTGATTTTTTTTTTTTGACAGACACTGACATCACATTGACAAACCAAACAAACTTTAAGAGAAGAAATAATGTCAATATGAGAAAAGACCTCAAGCATTTTCCTTACTATCTGAGACAACCATTAGCTCTAGGAGATCTGTCTTATTTTCTAACCCTCCTCGGTGTAAAAGACACATGGTTTCACTATAAAGGAAAAGTTCATTTGAAGGTCATTTTTTCCTTTAATATGCTTGTGGCAATTGACTATAATTACTTTTTTTCTTTACCAGAGAATTTCTTGAACCATGTCTGGCAACGTGTTTTCATTTTCATTGTAAGCACTGCTGACACAATTCACACAACTTATTTTTTATAGGAACCTTTGCAAAAACTCACGAGTCTAAACAAAACTACAACAGAATCAGTACAAATTAAATGGTAGCTATTATCAAAACAAATTAACCATCCCTCAATCAAACACTGGAGAAGCTGTCAAGTATCAGACTTCATATAGGTCCACTGAGAAGCACTGGAAGAACTTACACAAAAAATTCAGATACCCCTTTCCCCCAAATAAAATAAAATAAATCCGAAAGAATATATATGTCCACCTAGATGTATTCTTCTTTCAACAATAACCATTATTAGAAATTCAAGTAAGAGCTTTTTGCATTGATCTTAAAAATAAAGTGACTTCTACTTATTTTCTAACTAGTGTAATCTAGTATTCTGAGAGTATTAGAAAAATTTAGTATTAGAAAAAAGTTTAGTATAAAACATGTACGGAAGCTGCTCCGTTTCAACAGAACGGATGAAATCTAGACAGGACACCATAAAAGTTTCCATATGCAATCACTGATATGATGCATGAATACATTTACATGTGTGTACACGCAATATGCATATGAATATTGAAGCACACAGTATATGAAGGCCTATTAAACTGGACAGGAATCAAGTTTTTTTACAAACAAACCATAACTCACCTCTTACACAGCTTATCATAGTTTTCACTCAAGAGTTCATTCTCTTTTTCTAGATCATTTATTCTTTCCTGTAACTAAGATGAAGAAAAAAGCTTCAAGCAAGGCACAGCGCAAAAATAAACTATAATGAATGTATAGAGACAATTAGTTAATTTGTAGACATTGTCAGGCTTTTATTTGTTCTCTTTATATAAGTCTTTAACAAGCTTCTTGCAAAAAAACCCCACAACACACCCAAACTAAACCCAGAGAAACCCTATAGCGTTGAAAACTTCTGTTTTCATTTAGGTAGGTATTAGCACAGGCTAGTTAATGGCTCCTGTATAGTAAACATTTTTAACTGACCTTACAGAAACAACAAATATTTGCTTTCAAAATACTCAGTAGAGAGAGAAATAATTTTAAAACAGAGATACTTTATCTGGGAAGATATGGCCTACATGCATTACAATAGTCAAAAGGTTTGGAAGAAATACCGATGAGGGAAACTTGGTTCACGTAAAATACATTCAAGATGGGTAAACCACATGGTAAAACTCAACTTAAGTTGCTATAAAATCTAACACATAGATAGGTTTGTAAACTCTTACTCCTCATACGTTCAAGAGAATGAGGAATAAAACATTTGTTTTTTAGTCTTAGATCTGGGTGACTATTAGTTATGACACTCGTCTCCAAGAGCTACTAGAGAAAGAAATAGAAGTGACTGATTTGAACCATTGAGTAAGATGTAATACTACACTCTACTGCAATTACATACGGTTGAAATAACACTAAAAAAACCCTAGCAATTTGTGACGAATAAATGAAGTGTTATGATTTCTTTCCTGGTAAACAAAACACTTGTTTAGTATCAGAATTGACATGAAATCCTACACTTTAGCCTCAAATATTTTCCAAACACAAGTGCAGTGAAATTGTGGCATGGGAACCATGTATGTTTCACGATTCTATGAAAGGCAAGCAGCAGCCACAGGATTTTCTTTTCTCTGGGATAAAAGTATAGATATTAGCAGGTTGGTCCAGTGTACTACCTAAAGTGGATTCTAGCTCTCAAAATCTCACCTCCTTTGTCCTTCGGTTTGAAATAGTCACTGATTGCAATTCTTTTTCAAGATGGAGACACTTTAACTGCTCCTCTTTAAGCTGTAGATTCAGTTCATCACTTTTTGCTATTAAAGCAGCATGGCTGGTCTTCAAGTTCCTTTCGTTCTATGCAAAGGAAGGAAGGAAGGAAGGAAGAAAAAAACCAAAAAAATAAAATAAATAAATTACACTTAGTAGAATGCAACAATACTGTGCAGAGCTAACCAGTAGTCTCCAACGGCATTAATACACAGTCTCGATGTGGTCCACAGGAGACACTCCTCAACTAAGTAACTGGAAGCAACTTTTCATTACGCATGGCCAGGAGAAGGTGGCACTCTTGCTGCTCTCATGAACATTAAACCCTCAATTCAGTCATGATGAAAACAACCAAGAAATACATCTGTTAAGCAATTAAAAGATTTTGCTGTGGTTACAGTGGTTAGACATGCTGACCAAAACCACTGCAGTAGCAAGCAAAAATGGATGTTGACCACAGTTATGCTAATCACAGAACTTGCCGCAGCTCTGTTAACCCTTAATTGTAGATATCTAATTGTTTCATAATCCTAATGCACTCAGTTCTATTTTCTTCCTAGCAGTAATTTAACGAAAGACTTGTGATTTCTTTTACAAATTCATTTACTTCAATGGATTATATAACAGCACATTTAACCAATTTTATTCTTAAAAGCAGGATGCTGATAGAACCTCTATTTCCAGACTATTAACTAATATTATACTGCCTACATTCCACAATGCTTTAATTAAGCCTGGTTCATTAAGAAGTTCAATGAAAATTACATTTAAAGTATGAAGTGAAACAAAACAGCCCAAAAGCCAATCTCCTGTTTAATAAAATGATTATATGAAAATTTATGTCAAATACTAACATGAGTATAGCAATGTAACGACTGTAGGCAAAAAAAAAGTTTGCTGTGTTTTTTCCATATAATCTTCCTACTAAGTAGTTAAATAGAAAAGCTGAATGTGAATCCTGTACGAAGTATTTAGGTTCACATGCAGCCTGAATATTCTAGAAACAAACAAAAAAAATCCCACAGAAAATCCAATCACCAAGCCGAAAGTAAATGATAACAAACTCAATTGTAATAAAAGTCATCAAGACAAATTTAAAAAAAATACTAAAATCTGGTCTGGTTATGTATCATCTAAACTAGAGATTCTGCATTTTCCAGTTATAAATTTAGCAAAAAAATACTTCAATCATTCGAATGTCTGGAAATCGGAAAACCATCGTATTCCTTACCTTGTTAAAAAAAAAAAAAAAGAGAGAGAGAGACAAAACCACACTCATACTTTTCAAAAATGCAACTTTCACTGTGATTATTAGAAACCATGTCTTCAAATACCAGTATGAATCCTAGGCATGTGTTCCTATTCAGCTGTTGCCAAGATAGAGGCATAACGACTTCACTTTTGCTGTAAATTACCAAAAGTAGCCTACTGATTTACAATGGAACCGTTTACTTATCACTTTCTACTTAACAGCATAAAAAGCCATGTGAAACCTGTGTCCCCTGGAATTTACACTCCACATAGTTTACCTTGTGAAAAATTAGATTTGAGCAACTAACAGAAGAGATGCTTCGGCACAGAGGATATAGGTATTGCACCAAGGGTGGGGCAGACTAGCAAAGCAAAATGTAAGAGCAGAGAAACATAGGAAAAAAGGAACAGAACAAAACCAGGACAAAAATCTACTGGCACAAGTGTTATTTAGCATGCTAAAATAACAAAAAGCAGGCAGCAGTAAGAGTTTACAAGGATATCCAGTGCTTCCACTTTATAAAGCCAGGATGCTTTATATAGCTTTATTGCATGTAGGATTCCTACACGCAGGAACTCTCCCGTTTCTCAGCCATTATCATACTACTACTGTCTGCATACACATGCAGTTCTCCAAATACATATGGAAAGAAGCAAGAAAATGCTTTATAACTAAAACCTATATGCAATCAACCATGCATTTGTGTGTTCGTTCTGGTGGTATTTTCATAAAGCTGCTCTTCCCATGAAGAAAATCTATTACTTACAGTAACCCTCTAAAGTAATTTCCATGAACTTATGAACGTTCAGTCCTAATGTCAGAACTCTAAACAGTCAAACTTTATCAGTCTTTGATACAGCTGGGGAAATGAGGCAGCTCTAGTATCCCTTCTCTAGTAAATCAGCATACTTAAGTCAAAGCCCTCTTTCAAAGCGGTCAGGAACCTCAACAGATAGCCAGACAACTCAGTTCATTCTTCACAATCTGCCTGACATTGCTGTGCAGATAAGATCTTTAAAACCTGCTAGACCCTTCTGAAAAAGAAAAAAAAACCACAACAGTTTTAAGACCAAAAAACGCTACATACTTGGAGTAGGTTGGGTGCGATGTATCACGTGGTTTATTTTTATGTACTCAGCATTGACTCAGAACGAAGAACTGTGTATATTTATTTTCCATTTACGCATGCTTATGTGACAAGAGTAAAGGAATGCTACTGACCAAGTTGCAATTACCTCTTGAAGCTGGAGAAATTTTCCTTCCATTGCTGTAAGAGCATTGCTTTTCTCAGCCAACTGCTTACGGACCTTGATCATTTCCACATTTTCTTGAATGTTTAGCCTTCAAAATTTTATTGAAAAGAAATACAACACAAACTTAAAAGATACAAATTTAATTATATTATTATTTTTGTCTTGAAAAGTTCAAGTTCTTTGCAAACCAGCTTCCTACAAGACATTTGAGAGAAGATTTAGTGTGTAATATCCAAATTAATTTCTTCTTCTATAATCCACATTACAGAACTCAGGCTAATAAACCTTTTACTACACAGCAGCTTCCAGCAATTTATACACATTTTTGTTTATTGTATCAAACGACATATGACAGGAAGAAAAAACAATCATATACCTAAAGAGATTATTTGTTTTCCATTCACTTCTTTTCTTGCTCCAAAGTACTTGGTGCCAGTAGATTACCACTTTATGGAGCTTCCTCTTAGAGTTTACAACACCTTATATTACAACACCTTATTCAAACAAGCTGCAGGTGTCTTAACTAAATGAAAATCACTTAATAACCACACAGGTGTTCTGTATTGTTACTATGCTCAGAAAAATTTGAGAACCTACTGTTTAGTAGAAGGGACATCTAAAATAATTCAAAATTTAAATACATATTTATTTCCGATGTTTTCCCTTACTACAAACTGTGAAACTAAACCCCATTACTTTCACAGCTTCTTCAAGTATGGGAAGAAAAACCAATTCAGACTTGTATTAATATAAAATACAATAAAATCAGAATAAATCTCTAGCATTTGAAAAGGTAATTTCTCTTCCAACATTTATCTATTTTAGACATGTTGGAGGAATTGTCACAATGCCATGCTGGAGCAAGAAAATGGACTACAAAGCTTACACATCTGTAAACCAGCTGAGTACGCGAAATATTTCCTTTTTATTCTGTAAAATATCAAAGCCTATTGTGTTTTGGCATTCCCCGGTTAATTGTCCTTACACAGAAGATAAGCACACTCACAAACCTGAGATCTTCCGCAAGAAACAGCTCTAACGCTATGCTAAAATTATCATGTGTCTAAAACATGTTATCTACATAAATTAAAGTTGTGGTGAGTATAGACAGCAGCACTGTCTCCTGCCAGCTATTTAAAAGCTAATGTAGTGGCACGTTTTTATTAATCTTTTTCCACACATCAAACAAAAGGCTCTGATGCCTTCAAAGGCTTTTTCCTTTTCTCCCCGCCCCCTCCCCTTTTTTTAAGCAGGAGGCTTTTTTTTCCCTTCTTGTTTTTTCTTTTAAGTAGAAAAAGGAGCAGATGATAGTGAAATTTATGATGTACAGATGTAAACCCCATGACTCCTGACAATCAACATTAACTATTTTTTCAACAGTGAATGAAACCGCATTTGATTTAAACAAGTTTGGGGTACTGATATCATGAAGTAAATTACTCAGATTTGGAAGTGAAAAAATACTTTATATTGAGATATTTTTAATTCTTTGAATTTTAAGTGTATTTATCTCATGAAGTTTCTAGCTACAGAAAGCAAATGCCGTTAATTTCCTGTGTATTTATTTAAATAAAATATGTCTAAGAAATGTCCAGGGTATCTACGTACATGACAAGGAGCTTGCTGTTGAACAAAATCATTTCAGATTTTGTGGGCAAGGCAAAGTTGACGAAAATTCTGTTGGGATGATTCATTTTTCTATAAATGAAGCCACACAAGAGTAAAATAGAACTTGATTATGTACATAGCATTCTCTCTCCCAAGTAGTTGAGGTATTCTGCTCCCAGAACATCTGTTCAGATATCGACGTATCTTAAAACCAGGGGTTATATACTGATTTGATAGAAAAACCTATGTTACCTTTCACTTACGTACATCATATTATGCTCAAAGAATAACAAAATAAGGTATAAGAATAAATCTATACTAAGATATCTCATTCAATACTCTACCTATTGCCAAAAAAAGCTAAAAATTCTGCCACAGAACCTGAAGACATGGAGATATACCCAGAGCAGAAGTTAGAAAAAAAAAAAAGGAACCAATATTCGCTTTGAGACAGTAACTTGAATTAATGGTCAAACTGATTTAGCTCTAGCACGCCTTGTGTCACAAGTGCTCACAAGCACAGAAATAAGGAACATGAACTCCATCCTTCCACTCCAAACTTCGAACTTAAAGCTGGATTAGAAAGTCTGAAATTGGAAATGAAGTTAGGAGAAAGTGACTCCATAAAAAACCCGAGAATTATGTCTATGGTTAATGTCTGAAGTACACCAAAGAGCCAATCTCACTTCCAGACCTCTTCTCATTTGGATTAAAAGCATATAGAGTGGGGTTCCAACACTAGGCTGGGGACCAGCTGTGTAGGAATGGGGGACTGACTGCAACCTAGACCAGAAGGAAATGATTAAAGAAAGGATCTTGACCTGCAGTGTACAAATTTATGCCAGTAAATCCCAGATGGCTATGCTAATAAAATTGAGGTCTAATTAAACCACATCCCTTGCATCTTGTCTTGACTTCCACATGAGCAGTACAATACTAAGACTACTCTTAGAAGAGTCCTGACTATTGTCTTAACTGTACTCATGGCTCACAAACTTTTCCTATTTACATTCAGAACAAGAAAAACAAGCACATGAATAAATATCGCTACCATATTTCTCAGGATCACTTCCTCTCCGTCTGGCAAAATAAACAAAAGGTTTCTAGGCTAATAGTTCTCAATCACAAATGCATCCAAGTCCATCATACATAAATAGACTCCCAAACAGAGAAGCAAAGAACACAACCTCAATGTGAAGTAATTTCCTCGTTTTACAATGCTTAGGAACTAACAGGATTGATATACATTATGTTCTTTCCTTTACCTCTTATTCCTAATAGAGTCAAATATGAAGGAGAAAAAAAAATACCCTTAAGAACATTTACCTTCCAGTAGCACCTTTAGGATGTAATTTATAGTATACTTGCAATAAGCAAAACGTTAACACTGTATCGATAGCTCTAGTATCTAGGTTATTACAATTATTTAAACAGCAACATAAAAGTCTGTATTTGCTTGCCTAGCTAAAAAGCTGTCTACAACTGAAAAAAGTAATGATCTTTAGGGAAACTGTTTAAAAATGAAAAATCAGGTATGGAAATGCAAATATAAGAGGACATTTGATACTAGATATGATACAGCAAATTCGTATACATGTTGTAGTTTCTCAAAACTCTTCAAATAATGCATAGTGACTAACATGTTCCATATTTTAACATAGGTCTGCAATGCATTAATGCAAATACAGAAGTGATGAGTGCGTCAGATAAGAGACTCCTGTCCGAAACCCCACACATTTAATAGATCTAATTCTAAAGTCATGTGGCAGCAAAAAATAACAAAGGAATTAAAAACTGACTGGCAGATAAGCTTTTTCATTGAAAAGAACCAACCAAACTCAACACCTGGCAAACATGCAAAACCCAAGTACCTGTTTCACAAATGCATTTTGGGGTGGCTTTAGAACTGTTTTTGGAAAGAACCATGAGCAATTACATTATTTAAAACTAGCTGTTTGCAAAGTGTGACTGTTTAGACTTTGTTTTAACTTGCGCCCTGCATATCATAGACATCAAACCATGACGTTATTATGGTGTTGGCCATCTTCAAACTAGAAACAGTCAAGCTAAATGCAGTTAAAATTTGTACTTAAGAAAACATGTTTAGTATAAAAACCCACAGGTCAAGTTTATCCCTTCAGTTAGAATTAATTTAGAATTACATATTCCTGAAACAAACCCCAATCAATCTCTAATAAAACGCTGAAAAAAACATTGCAGTCTTGTTACAATACTGGAGGAGTTCATGGCGGACAAACTCAGCTCTGTTATGTAGCTCTTGTGTTGTTATACAGAAACTGTAGTGAAGATACAAAGACATCTTCAAAACATAACTGGATTTCTTGGGGGCGCAGGACTCAGGATAACCAGCATCTCCCTCCCTTACCACTGACAGATCAATTACTATTAACTGTGGCTGCTTCACTTCTTGAAAGCCACAGTTATTTCAATCATGAGGATTTCATAATCACGTAGCAGAATAAAGAACGTTTTCCTCAAGGTTGAAAATGACCCAATTCTGTTAATACCAGGAGGACGTCAATGGCCCTAGAACATGAAGACTGGTGGAAG